>NC_061773.1:8262500-8622500 GCF_022458985.1 Mugil cephalus
TCCACTCTCTTCTCAAAACAACTGTTGTGGAGGTACAAGGGACACCTACACAATATAGGGAAGGTGGTCATAATGTTATGCCTGATCGGTTTCCCGTGCAGTATGTCTTTACTTTTTCTTTACTTTAGTTATGTTAAACTGCCATACAACCACCTTTACACAACTAAAAATAGTACAAATGAAAACATGTGAAAATTTCACCCAATGAATGATGTGATGAAATAGCACATAACCAGATATCAGACATAATCAGAGTAGATTAGAAAATCTGGAGACCTACAGGTTATTCCTGCCAGAAGAAAGGTAAAGTTAGAGATCTCTACCAGCTTTGCTTTAGAGGGTAAAACAAAATAGTATAAATAAAATACATTGTATCAAGTGAAACTAAAAACTAAACAGTATATTGTTTTAAAACCATGTGCTCAATTTACAACTGATGCCAGCTACACAATTCAAAGACATTGGGAGATACAGCATCCAAACTGTTTAAGGGGGAGGTCAGGGTGGTAGAAGTTCCCAGGGCATGTTAACTGTGCTACTAAATGAGACTTCTAGCAATTCCTGCAAAATCTCAAAACCAACTGACCTAAAATCGCATCTGTAGCACCTGGCGTCTAGGCTTCCCATCCTTATACAAATATTTGAATAAGCTCAGGGAAGAATTCTTGATTAAATGATTAAATACATGGCACAGCGCACACCAACTCCCCACCAGTGTGGTGAAATAGTTCTTCTGTAAATATTCTAGTAGAATATATATTTGTATATGTATTTATCCAGGGTAAAAGGAGAGATAAATGTACACCGCCACTACTTCAACTTGAGTCTGTTATCTTTAGCAATTTATGAGCCGTAACCTCACAATTTATAACGTTTGTAATCTGTTACTCACTAAACAAGACGCCCAGTGATGTGTTTAATTCATGTCTCGCCTTGATGCCAAGACCAAAACCATTAAGCAGTGGGAGTAATTGATAAATCTCTCCAACTATTGCACTTCCAAGTCTGTCCCTGCTCTTTGAAACAATAAATACACACAGAGGCAGACTTTCTCTTTTTGATAACACTGGCCAAAGTAAGAATTTAAAAAGTGAAACTCCACAGTACGCAATAAAGCTTTCAAAACTAGGTTAATAAAAAACTTAATTTATATTCAGAGGGTTCAAGACGCTGCAGATACACTGCATACCATAAGATAACGTATAGTGTCCACAGACAGCAGCTGGTGTGTGTGTGTCACAGATGGGTCAGGCATAGGTTAACAAAAAAATGTCTTCACTACACTCTGCTGTGATAAAGAAAAGCAGCCAAGAAGTTCTTTATCGGATATAAAAGCTTCAGTTTAGATTTTCTGATCACTCAAAGCTATTTAAACAATGCCATTGTTTTTTGCTGGTTGGTACAGAACCTATAAGTCAAGTCTTTGTGTCCTGATACTTCAGGATCAGGAAATTAGCCCATTTCCTGTCTTTCAATTTGTGCCAACATAAAACACTCTGTTTGAGGTGAAAAACATTCGGAATAAAATTCATCACACCGCAAAACAGTTTCACAATGAGGACATATAGCGCAAGCATTTTACACACGGAAACAGGGTTTACCACTGGTTAGCTATGAGGGCCAGTAGATTCCTCAGGGGCCAGCCCGGATGTTGGGACAGAGTACACGGATCATAGACGCCCACAGTCACCTACAAAAACCAAACAAGGTCTGTTTACATTACATATGCTGTTGTGCAATACAGTAGACTCTAATAGACGAGCCATTAAAACTACAGCAAAAAGTCTTCAGCTTATCTACATGAACTGAATGGAAATATGCAGTATTTCAATCTATGACAGTAGAACATTCAAAGAAAACCCACTACCTTCTTATTAGCAGAGAAAAATGTCTCCCAGTCTGCAAGTGGAGCCATCTGAACTGAGTCATCTGTGTATTTCAACAGGAAGTAAGGAACTGCAGTGGTCTCCATTTTGATACACATGCCATCATAAGCCTCCTGCAGGGCTGCCATCTGAAACAGGAGGAAATTAGTTAGAAATACTATACAGAATGTCAATAATACAGAAAACTCTGCTGTATCTACATGATTGTGATCACAAAAAAAGAATTTAATTCACAATCAAACAAGCAACATGTCTTCAGATAAAAACAGTCTTATGTAAATCTCACTAGTGAGGTATACCCTAGTGAGGTTTGTTGTTAGGACAACAAACGCATACTCGGCTTAAAGTCTATACCAGATTCAGTGGCAGATGCCTCAAAGTGTATTACATAGACAGCAACTGCCTCAAGGTCTTAATAAAGAAGTGAGCAAGGTTTACATGAAAGTAAAAATAAAAGTTCAATTTTAGGCCGACATGTGTAATTGAAAGCAGTTGAAGCAAGCTCACAGAATTCAGATAGTGTACTGAACACCAACACTAGAACTAGAAGAGGAGGACAACTCTGAATATGCTGACCCCGTTAACTGACCTGTTTAGCTGAGAAAACTTGTTCCAGGACAGACGGCTGCTGGACAATTTTTATCCCCTCTGGGAAACAAAGTGCAGGGAAGCAGAACCAGTAGTAGAAATGGTACTTCTTCAAATCCTGGAAAAATACAAAAGGGGCCAAAGTGACAAAAAGGGAAACTACAAAGACGTTCACACATAAAGAAGAAATAATAGATTTATTGGACGTTATTTGCACTCACTGCAAATGTCAGCAGGACGAATCTGCAGAGGATAGATGGATCCTTCAACGCAGCCCCGGACTGTATAGCATCCCATATCTGCAAAACAAAAGGAGGTGAAAAGCTTTTACAGTCACTCTGCTGCAGGTGTTTGTACTAAGCTCCCTTTGGATGCCTTTTACCTCCTTGGCTTCCTTCTCCAGCAGAGCCTTCTTATCAATGGTCTTAAAGGCATCAAGTGTGTTGGTGTTATACAGCGTTCCGACAGCCGGGCAGCAGCGAGCTGGGGTTGGACCATCACTAACAGCAAAAAACAAAACAAAATTATACCTTCGGATTACACTGTATGTTTTAGGCAGAAAATAGCCTGCTACAATTTGTATAAATGAACGCAGCGTAAAGGTTCACGCTTCTCCTCATTTGGAAGTAAATAAACAAACTCTGTGTTAAATGGAAACTATGGAAGTACCAACGAAGGGCAACAATATTTTGGTCCTGAAGCTAATTTACTTTATTGCAATATCAGGTCATTAGCTTTAGGGAGTTTACCACAGTTAGCGCCACAGCTGTGTACATCCCACACAGTGCCAACACCAAAGAGGCTCTGAGTATTCTCTAAAAAGCACTCATCTGGACGCAGTTATCATAGTTGCAGGGGACTTTAATCAGGCCAACATGAAAACTGTCCTCCCCCATTTCCATCAATGTGTGGAGTTTCCAATCAGAGGGGAGAACACATTAGACCTCTACCTCGAAAAGTCATTCAAAACAGTACCTCATCCCCATCTTGGCTCATCAGATCACTTCTCAGTCAGACTCATCCCATCATACAGGCCTCAGTTTGTGAGAGAGGCCCTCTGTGAAGCAGGTGAGAGGGGGGTCTGATGGTGCTATGGAAGCACTACAAGACTGTTTTGAGTGTACACACTGGGACATGTTCAAAGCAGCAGCAACACACAACTAAAGCATCAATGTGGATGAATGTGTGTCAGGAGGATATATAGAGAAGTGCATTGAGGACATCACTTCCCATTAGGAACATCACTTCCCAGACCAACCACAAACCCTGGATGACTTGAGAAGTACACGCTATGCCAAAAGCACAGGACACTGCCTTTAAATGTGTGCTATAAGGAAAGCAAAGCGCGCCCATGGAGTTTTTCCATGACCCAAACAACACAAGGAATATGTGGCATGGTGATTACAAACTACAAGGGAACCCCTGCAAGGATGACAGTGACTTCTTAAATGACCTCAACAATTCATTTGGCAGGTTTGATGCACTGAACCACCCCAGCAAGGAAAACAGCAACACAGCAAGCACTGCAGCTTAATATAGCTGACGTCCGCAAGACCCTGAAAATAATAAACATCCAAAAGGCAGCAAGGCCAGACAACATTCCTGGGAAAGTACTCAGTGAGTTTGTGGACCAGCTGGCCTCGGTTCTGATGGACACCTCCCTGAACCAGGCCACTACCTTGTTTCAAGCAGGCCACTATCATACCACTGTCAAAAAAAGTCTTCAGTGAGCAGCCTAAATGACTTTCGCCACAGATCACTGACTCCTACAATGACGAAGTGCTTTGAGAGGCTGATAAAGCAGCACATAACCTCCCTCCTCCCCTCCTCATTCGACCTGTTTCACTTTGTGTATCGTTCAAACCACACTCATGTGCGAATGCTGCGTGTTGATTTCAGTTCAGCTTTCAACGCCATCGTTCACCAGAATCTGGTAAGCAAACTGGCACCCCTGGGCAACTGGATCTTGGACTTCCTCTTTGACAGGCCCCAGTCCATGCGTGTGGGGAAGAACACCTCCTCAGTCATCACCCTGAGCACCGGCTCTCCTCAAGGCAGCGTTCTGTGTCCATTACTCTTTACACTGATGACAGATGACTGCGTTGCCACATCCCATACTAACCACATCATAAAGTATGCGGATGGCACTACAGCAGTGGGGCTGATTCCGAACAACAATGACCAGACCCGCAACAACCTTCTCCTGAATGTCGACAAAACAAAAGAACTCACTGTTGCCTTCAGGAAGAGCCCACCCTGCCACTGATTATTCACAACGCAGCTGGGGATGTGCTAGAAAGCACCAAGTTCCTGGGAGTGCACATAACAAACAATCTATCACAGACTCAGAACACTTCATCTCCGATAAAACAAGCGAACCATCATTTGCACTTCCTTTGCAGGATCGGAAGGATACATCTGCCTACCAACATCCTCATCACTTTCTCCTGGAATACCATAGAAAGTATACTGACCAATGACATTTCTCTATTGACATTAGTGGACTAGAGAAAGCTTAAATTTCCCCAGGAAAATAAGAGATCTAAAACTTAAATTAAATTGAATTAAAACTCAAAAATGTGTGATTTTAGTTGGCGGCTTTATTTACATTTGTAAAGTCCAATGTGGAGACTCAACAGCAACAGAAAAGTCTGACATCAGATTAATATTTGTGTACACAACTTACTACATCATACCTACCCATCAAATGCACTGAACTCCAAGGTCAGGCGAGTAGGCAAACCCACTGGATCGCCTATCAGACATAAATGCAAACAAAACTTGAAATTCACATAATGACATATATTCATTATGTGAAGGCTACATTTGGCAGTGATCGTTCTAATGAGACCATCTGGCCACACTACTCACCGTTGTAGTAATATCCTTTGATACATTTGGGACTCTCATCTAATCTGTAGTCATTAAGTTTCTTCTGAGTGAGCTGGTGCCAGAAGCCTGCCTCCAGAGCACTGCTGAAAGGAGCAAACTGCAGCTTTGTCTCTGCAGCGGATGACGACCCTTCACTTATGTCAGATGCCATCACAACTTCACGGCAGGCAATTCAGCCAAGTTCTACAAGCTGTGAAATGAAACACTCTGTGAAACACTCTGTGAAACAACGTAGGCTTCATAATGAGTTACAGCTTACGTACAGATAGAGCAGGGAGGCTTAACATGAATAAGCAATGACAATTGTGGCAAATTAAGTCTCTGTGTTGTAATTTTTGACCTTAAAGAACAAAGAAATGTACAACTGTCTTCATCTATTCACACACAAATGGTCACAGGTGCTGCGTAAGGTGCCTCGACATAAAGAGGAACTTAGGGCTCACTTTGGCTTGGGACAGCAGCCACTGCTTTCCGCATCAAAACTGAGCTTTTGAGCTCAGATCGTGCAGGTTTTTCTACAACCCGGTGAGGGAAAATGGCAAAGAGATACAGCTTATGTAAACCAGCTTGTTTTTTCAGTTTCCCAATCTTCAGTCACAGTGTCAAAGAAATCATAGATCTATACAAGGTATGATTTTGTAATGGAACAGCTGGTTTGGTTTTAATCATTGTCTGAAATAAAATGTGACAAAATAAAAGTAATAATAAGGACAGTGTCACGTATTGTATATATTATACATCCCTTTGTGGAATATCTGATTTTGCAATATTTTTTTGCAATATTTTGCAATAAGTGACTTGTTAAAATGTATGTCAAATATTGGATGGATCACACAAACGCCGGATGGATTATCTCAGGAGGGTTTCAGAATGCTGTAGTAATAGTTTAAGTCAATTTTGACTGAATTAAGGAAAAGTAACTTTTAACAGAGACCACAGAGAGAGACAGAGAGAAAACAAGCACTGAAAACGTTTTTTGAACACGACGAGAATCTAAGGGGAAATAAATTATAAGACGAGACAACGCTGTGCCGGGAAGCAAACAATTCAGGTTAGTTTTAGTCAAGACAGGGCGCGTTTATTGCAAACATATAACAGGCTTTGTGCACTTACCATAAATTCTTACTTCCTGGTGAAGTTGATCATGTGATCATGGGACCTGTCAATAACGCGGTGCACTGTGGGTAAGTAGCCCGTCACTTTAGCTCATCTGCTACACTCGAGCCGTTTTATGGTGCAAGCATCATTGAGTAAAATATAAAGAACCAAAACAAAAACAAGAACACACAAACGATGAAGCAGGAGAAAACTGACAGAAACCTGTACGCGCCGTTTCTTTTCATGTCGGGGAGAACAGATGAGTACAGAGATACAAGGCTCCGGGAAGCCACCGACTATCTAGTAGTCTTATGTCCCAAAAGTGGGTTTTGCCGGTAAGGTCCTAAACAAAACTTAGAAACGGGAAAACAGACAAAATCGTACCTAAAATAAAATCTGGAAAAGAAGCTACGAGCTAATTTGCATCAGAATCGTCACCGGAAAAACCAGAAATTGTCTCCATCTGGACACCGTAGCAATGCAACTACCTGTTAGGGACCGTGTCAAAATTATACTGCTGGGAAAAACGAACGTGCTGATAATATCCAAAGGCAAGTGGTTGAAGTGGTGAAACTGGTTGAAATGTGTTAGACGCAGTTGGATGTATAGAGGTATTAAAGTGATGTACCCTGTCATATGTCAGATGTCCAGATGCCTTTTTAAAAAAAACACTTTTTGGATATATCATGACCTGGGTGTAATGGAAGGACCAAGAACGTTCACAGACAATGTGCATAAATTTAATGAAAAAAGATAAGTGGACTGGTAACTCTCAGCAGTTAATCCCTTTTTCATTTTTAAACGAAGGGGACACAAATAAAATTGCAACTAAAATTCATTACAGATCTCCGCGTACATTTATTTATTCACAGAGTTTTAAGGTACTTAAACAACAGACAAAACCTATATTGATAACAAAAAAAAAAAAAGGGAAATTCCCAGGAAAAAATACGGATGACGTGTTGGTGGGTAGGATTCATTGGCTATCACAGCCATGCTAACAATAGCCTCCAATAATGACCACACTCAAAATATAGTTTTAAGTGGTTTTCATTCACTTTCAGCACTCAGACTATGCATCAATGTGGGATTACTTGGGACAATGGCCGATTGTAGTGAAAGGACAGACTAATTTACCACCACCCAGTTTGTTATATGTATATTATGTCTGCAGACTTGATGAACCCAACAAATAGCTAATGCCATTTTAAACCACATAAGTGGTTGAAAGTAAAATATTATATAGATCTTCCATTTAGGTTAATGTCTTTAATGTAGCTTACAGAATGCTAAATATATATAAATTTTCAAAGTAGTGGAAAAATTACACTTGTTATTTCCATATGATCTATTTAAGACACTTTCTTTATTACGGATTAGTAGCCATAGTCAAAACCGAATCAGCGCCATCAAATGGATGTTGACTACAGTTATACAAGTGTTTGAATGAAACTGTTTTGTTTGTTTTTGTTTTATTTGTTCCAGCCTGAGATCTTGAACGTTTGGTGCTTAATGAAAGTGATAGGGGTTGTATGAGGTAAAAACACTTACATTCATGCAGGTCTGTGGTGTCTTTGCTCTAAAATAACCATTAGCATTATGTACTACAATCTGACTTAAATAAATTACCCACGTTGATGACATGAAATAGTTTTTACAATGGATTTTATTGTTCTCCAGGGTCTGTAGTTTATATTTACCTTTTTTATTACCGTTGGAGATGATTTTGGCAAACTGCCGTGTGAAAGCTATATTTGTACAACTAACAGTTCAGCATATGTCCATCGGAGTCAACTGTCTGTATCCTGTGTTTCTGCTGTTCCCAAGGCAGCAACCAACATGAGGCCTGTTGAGGGTGCTTCTTTAGTTATAATAAAAACACAGCAGTGTGCAGCTATCCCCACTGATGGGAGCAAACTGTGCAGACAGTCTGCTAATCCAAAACAATTGTCTTGGGATGAAAAAAAAAAAAGAGGTTAGCTTTTGAATCTCTGAAATAAATTAACAGAACCCTGAAATGTAGATTCATGAATACAGAGAGATAGCAGTCCAGGTTGGTTTATTAACTGAGCAAAGTGAGCAACAGCCCCAGACCCCCAAGATCTTCAGAAGCTCCAAATTGACAGTGTGCCAGCTGTCCTGGACGAACCAAACCAAGGAATATGAATGCCAACGAAGACAGACTGTGATGTATAGCGATAGTGATGTGTCCTGTTGCCTGTGTATGCGAAGATTACAGCCACTGGCTAACTAGCACATACTGTACATCCGTTGCCTTCGGGCGAAGAAATAACTCACCATAGCCTCCATACCAACAGGTAACAATAGCCTGTATTATTCGTCATTCAAGAGGGGAATTGAAAGAGCTAGGACTCAAGAGGACTTTAAGAAGCTACAGTTAATCGTACAGAGCCGACCTCTCCTGATTCATGCTGATCAGTTGTCTCCAGTGTATTCACTGTAAACCAGTGCTCCAGTATTAGGGTGTTCATATGAGGTAAAGATGAAAAATAAAAGAGCAACCAATCAAGGTGGCCTCTCACTAATGAGCTCCACCACTGATTCAACATCCTGAAAAGCAGAAGTCAGAGTTCAACTAGTGCCATCAGTGCAGTGCGCGCACCCGAACTAGTCTGATGTTTTATCAAGTATAATGATTCACTAAGTCCTATAATACAACAATCATATTGTTCTGTTTCATACATTCTGTTGCGCTGACATGTTGTATACATCTAACATATGTCTATATTTGTCATAATGAAACCCAGGCATCTATGAGTAGGTTTATTCTTTGTCGATCAAAAGACAGTGACGCTGCTATCTGCTGTACAAAAACACCACACAGGACATTCCTGCCTGTCATTTATTCAGCTCATGTAAACGTTACATTTGAACAATACCATTCAACCCTCCAGTAGATTTATTACAGAGCTGTTAGACAATTTTAGTTTTGGCTGTATATACATAATAAACTTGGAGCTGTGGTCTGAAGGGTCCTTAACACAGGGGCACTGCTTAGGCTTAGAGTCCATTGTGTGCCCTTTGCTGCTGGTTGTCTCACTCATTCTTTTCTTTATGTCTCCACTGAACTGACCAATAAAGGGACAAAAGCCCACCAAAAATAACTTAAAAGACTGTATGCTGATTAAAGCTCGAGAGCCTTTTTCTCCATTGTCAGTAATAAAACTCAGAGAATAAAACAGAGCTGGCAGCTGGCAGCAGCTAGACTTTATTATGACACTGTCCAAAAAAAAAACACATTAACAAAACATTTAGTCCGATAGAATATCCAATAAAGATGCCTCCGTGGTAGATGTAAAAATTTCAAGTAATAGAAGGAAAGACAAAAAACACCTGTCTTCACATCAACACCTCTTCCAGCTCAGTTCTCGCCCCCGCCTCATTGGTTTGATTTGACTGAGTAGTGACTCACAGCTCGTCTGTGTTCAGTATCCTCAGGAAACATTAGGGGTATCTTGATCAATCTAGATTTGAAATAATTACAACCCGCGTTTATCTACATTGAAAATAAGGCCTATTTTTTTTGGTTTTGCTGCCTTGTTTCTCCAGAGCCTGCTGGATGCACTGGATGCAAAATCAATAAAAATACATTACAAGTCTCAGATTTAATGATTCTCACATAATTGTGGAATATGTGACGCTCTTTGGCTGATGACATAAAAGGATGTGCTACATCGCTACATCATAAAACAGATGATTGTAAAAAGCATTTGACAGTCAGGTCCTGATAAGGAATGAAACGAAATCCCCACTGTCAGCGGACAGAAATGCAAACAGACGATGTTTGTGTTGACAAGATTTGTTGCAAACAGTTTATATTGCAAAGAGCATTTTTATGTTGTTTGAAATTTATAAGTTATTTGCTCCAGTTTTAAATTGGGTTAACATCTTTGCTCATACAGTCACCTATTCTACATGAGGACAGTAAACAGATGACAAAGGATAAATGAGAAGAACCAGATTAGAAGTTTTCTTTCTTCTGCTGGTGTTAAGAGCAGGATTTAACAACACAGGGAAATCTTGTAATGCAGGCGTTTTTAAAATCCCCCTGCCAACAGAATGGTGGAATAAAGTGACAGATGAACAGATTCTAAATCCAACTAGGTGTGCCAAAGGAGAGAAATTTGTCTTTTTCCTAGACTGACATTTTAAAGCAAAGCTAATGGCTCTATCCAGTTTTAATAGTGAGAAATTAAAAAAAAAAAATCCCAAATTCATGGCAGTGCTTTGATTTATTTCATCAGCTTCAAGATGATTCATATATTCCTTTCAAAAAACAACACTTTTTTTTTTCCTTTGCATGGTTTTCCTTCACATCCCGTTTCTGAGCAGCACTCTGGGATTCTTTTGAGTTTAAATGCCTCTGGTTCGAGTCACATTTTTATCGTTATTAACATGCCACAGAATAAACAACATTAGATTGAGACATTATCCTCATCTTAAGTCTGACTCAAAATGCTGAAAGTTACAAAAATAAAATCAGGACCATACAGGAAATAACTAGCACACAAAAATACATATACAGTTGTATCTGCAAAGCTCCCAAAGGTGTCTAAGGCTTTTTTTTAATCAACTCTACTGTTGCTACATTCTTTTTTAGAAACATTTAGACACTGACTTTATTTTCCTTCATTTCTTGTCGCAACGAGTCACAAATGGATGTTGAGAATGTTTCTGAAGACCCGTTTAAAGTTCCCATTGCAGAGCGGGTATATAAAAGGGTTTAGAGTGGAGTTGATGTAGCCGAGCCAAATGGTGAACATGTGAAGGTCATGGTGGACGCACTCCCTGCAGAATGCCATGACCAGGAAAGCGATGAAGTACGGTATCCAACACAGTAAGAAAGCCGCGATTATGAAGCCTAACTGTTTGGCTGCTTTGTGCTCTTTATGGATCCTCAGACTTTGGATGCGCTGACGCGATTGGTCAATAAACCTTTGCCATGCCTGACGCAGAGTCACTGCGTTCTCTGGGTCTATTCTGGCGTCCTCCGCCCCTTCCTCCGACCAGGGCAGAGCTTGACCAGGGTTGTTATTGTTGTTGTAGAGCACAGACGTGTATCTCTGCACATCTGACACCTGGCTGATGTCGCAGACTCCGCTCACCGAGTTTGGCACTGTGACGTGACACTGATTTAAAGATGCTTGAAATTTGTTCTCGTTATTTCCACCCACGTCTTGTGGCATGGACGGCTGGGTCAGGGGAATCTCAGAATCTGGCTGCTTCTCCTCAGGAGACAATGAGCACCTTTTAACCCTACGCGAAATTCTGAGTCTCTTTGTTGTCATGGCGAGCAACGACGCCTGTTGGCACTTTACACCGATCTTTCTGTGAGCTCTCGTTGGAGCAGATTTGGTTTTAACGCCCTCTTCAAGGGAATACACCTGATCCAGTGTGTTCTGGTCCAACAGGCGTTGTTGCTTGGACAGTTTAATCTGAACATCACTTTCCCTCTTGGGTGATTTGGTGCCAATTTTCTCAGGGCTTTGAGCATTTCTTCCATTCTCGTTTTCTACGAATGAATCCGTTGGATGAATGATTCTTTCTCTGTCCCGTAGATGCTGCCTTACGGCCAAATAGATGTGTGTGTAAAACCACAACATCAAAACTGAGGGCACGTAGAAGTTGAAGACTGCAGTAATGACCTTAAACCATGTGGCAAAACGGAAGTCTGTATCACACTTGTTCTCTTCCTCAGGTTTAAGGTCCACATGTGTGAAAGACCTCCATCCCAAAATAGGAATAATCCACATCAACGACAGCAGCCAGGCTCCAGAAATCATCACACTGGCTTTTCCCCGCGTTCGATATTTCAAGTACTTGAGCGGCTGTCTCACTGAGCGGTAGCGATCCAAACAAAGGATAAACAAGCTGAAAATCGAGGCTGTGCTTGCAACGTAGTCCATTATCAGCCAAAACTGGCAGACAGCCCGGCCCAGGTTCCACTCATCCTCCAGCAAATACACCAAATTCAAAGGCATAACGGTGGCCCCCACTATAAGATCTGCCACCGACAGGCTGACAATGTAGAGGTTCCCCACAGTGTGGAGGCTCTTCTCTCGCTTCACGGCATAGAGAACGAGCAGGTTCATTATGACGGTGAGGAGGGAAAGGAGTCCCAGTGTGACTCCCAGCAGGGCGTTGTGGAGGCGGCCATGGAGGGTCAAGGTGTGATTGTTCGTCAGCGAGTCACCATCAGGTACGGCAGTCCAGCTGTTGTTACTGTAGTTGAAGTAGCCGCTGGTGATGAGATGTACAGGGTCCGTGGACGGTGACGGACCGGATGCCATCATGTTAGGTGAGATGGGCTCCTCTAGATCCAGTCACACTGTGGAAAGCTGGTGGCTGGTGTGTCTTTGACTGTCGACCTGTTCTGACCAGCAGGCTTAGCCAGCCTGTTTCCCATGGTTACTCAACTGAAGTGACACAGCTTAATGACGCACCTTAATAAAAGATATTCTTTCATTAGCGCTAATCAAAGTTTCCTTGATCTATAGTCCATTTAGCTGTAAATCCCAACTGTAAATATCTGAAAAACACAAAGAAAGCCACATGTTAGGTCTCTGTAGGTCACATGAGTGCTTTGAGCAATGGGAAATCACATGAATTATTGTTCAAATAAAAGCATGGTTGGAGACAACAAATTAATAAAGTAAACAGTCGATGCACTCAGAAGATAAGTTCTCAGTCCTAAAAAAAAGATTATTGTATTTTCTTCACTTTATTTGGATTGGGTGTGTAGTATTAATAGTCTAAAACGACTCTCCCTCCCTCTCTATCTCTGTCCAGCTGGCTTCGTTAACACTTACTCAGGAGATTGAGTCGGAGACATTGTGTCATTGGCGGAAAGGAGCCATTAATATGCCGCCAGTGCGCGAGGGTGGAATCGATGTCTTTCAGGATTTTTACAAACCTCTCTAGCAGCATGTTTCATAACGTGTTTCAGTGTGCAGAGAACTTCTTCTCATTTCAAATCAAAACTTATCAATCAATATGTCACTGAAGTAGCACTTAAATCTGTTTGGGGGGGCTATTGATTTTTAGACACAATTGACTGAAAGGAACCTGTTGCCATGGATGCACATGGCATTTCATAGATCATCTGACTTGAAATAGGTCATCTGGAATTTTTAGAATTTTCCCACATCCATACTCATGGATGTGGGGAAAAAAAAAAAAGAATCTAAATCCTCATAAACAACTACAACAAAACAAGTCAATACCAGTTGATGGCAAATATTTCAGCATTGATCGACGTAACATGTATGCTACACTGGATCCATTTGTCTAAATATTTTTTCTCCCTTTTGTGTTACTTGACTGTAAATTCACAATTGTGTCTGTCTGTTGAATAAAACGGTCTGCTTACTCATGACAAAGACTCAGGAGGAGGAGTAGACACCAGTCTCTGAAGTGTTTAGTGGGAAAACTGTAGTGGGGGGTGGAATGTTTTAGTGGTGCATCCTGAATTAAAAAAAAAAAAAAAAAAAATGAGTCATCAGATGATATTAAACTGAGTTGAAAGAGGAGGAATTACAACTCCTCTGTTCTAATGAGCTCATTGTTCTCTCTCTCTCTCTCTCTCTCTCTCTCTCTCTCTCTCTTCACCTTTTTCTGTTACATATACCTTTTACATGCTGTGATGAGATGTATTGAAAAAGTCTTCCAGCCTTAGGGTGCAAATGTCCAGACAGAGACAGAGAAATATTCCTGCAGCAAATGCTTTATAAAGTTATTTGTCGAAATTTTTAGACCAAAAATGCACCAGGCAAAGGTAAACTGAACATATGCTTCATGCTCTACCTATTTTGCCCCTCGTTATTTGAGCCTCTCATAGCAAGCTTTCATTTTTGCAACACAATCATTTAAAACTAAGAGAACTATTTCCCTTTGGCTTTGAATCTGAACTGAATGGTGTGACCGACATATGTCGTATCGCTGTGCGTAACGACTGTGTTTCTGCAATGGGTACCCCCGCACAAATATGAATTACTCTAGAAATTCAGAAAAAGAAAAGCCATGGGTTATGGATTAGCCATGGATGGTAGGAACCAGAAAACCTAGTGCGCATTTTTTATTATTTTTATTTTTTTCTTATCGCACATAATGCTGGATATTAATTCAGCACTAATTTGCACATAAATAGGATTCTGTGCAATAGCCACTGTTCGTCCGATGTCATTACAGAAAGAGCAGGGACAGAGATTAATCGCTTTATCTTTTGCCGTGTGGCGACCTGGCGGAACCCACCGACCAAACTGAATAATGTCTCTCTCTCTCGAAATGCTACAAGTTAGTGCCAGGGGAACCACCTGTTCGAGACCATGCAGGATCGCGCTTGAAAAGTTTTCACCGCAAATATGCATATTTTCTAACAGTATGATATGACAATGTTTTGCCACATGCCACTGAATCTGCCATTTATTAAAAAAAAAAAAAAAAAGAAAGAAAAAAAAAAGTTGTTCAGTCTCATAAGTCAAAAAGAAAAAAACGTCAAGAATATAAGGACAGACTTACCGGTGCATGTAGCCTACACATATTTCCAGGAAAGTTGTGTTTAATCCAACCAGCATTCCGGGCGAGAATCGGAAAACAAATGACGGACAGAGGTGGGTATATCAAAGAAAGCGTCTGCCTCCCTCCCTCTGTATTTCACTGTCTGTCTCTGTCCCTCTGTGGACTGAACTTTGGAGTTCATGTGTTATTCCACTGACCTACTCCTGCCATAAAAAAAAGCAACAGTCAAGGAGAATGCCGTTTCACCTGACGAGACGGTGCGTTATGGTTTGCGGTGCCATGATTCAACGCATGATTCACCGGACCGTTACGCGCGCACCGCGAACAACTTCCTCTTTGCCACGCAATTTGGACATTACTGTAATCGTTTATCATTACTGTTTGAGTTCAACGGCTTCATTTACGCCAGCGCCACATACGTTGTGATGAGAGAAAGGCGACAACGGGATGTGAATGAATTTAAAATGGGAAGAATCTCTCATACCTGTATGAGAGATTCTTGCCATCTTAAATTCTTTGAATTGCGACACATGAGCTATATTGTTGAAGATCTGCATGTGCCAAATAGCGCAATGGTTCCAACAGTACAGTTGAGCAAGCAGTGAGCAAATATATTATTAAATTAATTAAACGAATTTGTGTTACTGCCCAGGTTCCAGGAGTCGTTTGCATCATTTTCAACCTCCCCAGCTGTAGCATTTCGACCTACAGCAGTGTGCGTCTGACCGCTGCTAGTGTGTGGGTTTGTGCAGAGCGTTAAGATGACTTGTTTGGCTGTCCAGTCTTGAGTCATATCTGAGTCATGGTTTTGAAGCTGAAAACTGGAATTTTTCTTTTATCTGTAGTCGAAATGTATTTCATGGGGAGGTATTTAAACCATTAGGGAGAAAGTGAAGTATTGGAGGTAGGCAAGGTTGTGAAAGATGTTTTTATGGTCCTCACATTTTATTGCAGCTGTTCTTGTAACTTATTTATAGTCTGCTTTTAAAAAAATGTAAATAGTTTGCACCGAAACTTATGTTGCAATGTCCACTATTAACAGCTGGATCCTAAGTAATGTATCCAAAGCTAGGTGCTGCAGCTGTAGAGAGATTTAAATTCTCCTATTGCTCCTCAGACGATGTAAACATTTGCCAAAAGCTGATGTACACGTCTCTATTACTTTCACAATCTCACAGTATGAGCCAGACAACAACACTGTTGCCATAGAATCAAAGGGCCATTAGAGGATGTTTTGTCTCTACTGATATGGCATTTGCCAACAGGGTAGTCTACTTCTCTGTTGGAACAATTTGGACTCCCGGAGGCACTGGCTGGAACATTACAGAGGGGCACCTCAATGGGGTGCTATGAACTGCTAATGACCCGGCTGATGTGTCGATTCTGAGAATTAGTGTGGAGTTCTTGTTGTACTCTTCTGGGCTAAGTCTTGGTGTGAAATGGCGAGTTGAATGAAGGACAAAGTGTATTGTGTCAGAGTCAGTAATTGTTGATTATTGTGGATATATTGAAGATCTGAATTCATGTCTGTGATAAATAATAAGATCCAAATTATGCTTGGTACGCCAACTCTGTTACGGTTTATCAGTCTTTAAATAATGTGTCAGAAAGTACACACAATGGAAAATAAAATAACAGTCAAAAGATTTTTCTCCTTTGAGAGTGTGACGTACGGCCGTAGATTGCTGAATTATTATTAGTTTATTATTATCTAAAATAAAACTAAAGCACCTGGACTTGTTTGAGTTTTCTCGAAGGCATTTTATGAGCCATCCAAGTGGCTTCTCCAGTTCTAACCAACTGGTCAAGTGGGGAGTGGGTGGTGACTGCCTGGAACTCACATTACTGGAGTCTGTTTACAGCCCAGTGCTCATCTGCAGTTAGAGGATGTTATTGTGGTTAACATGGACGGTATTGATTCTCTAACAAACCCACACATGTTCCAAAATAAAAATACAAACTCCCAAATAATCAAAAAACTCAAACCCAACATATCCCATTGTTTTTGTTTTACCAAAACTAACCATTATCCCCCAGACACAAACGTGCCTCCTCTCCCTGGCTCAGAGTGACGTTCAGACCATTCCAGTGCTTTTGCATTCACAGTGTATTTCATATTGTAGAAGACTGAACATGTTTATTGACCACACAAAGCCAAAGATAATGTTACATAGCCCACACAATACTTCTGCCTCATCACTTTAGAAGTAAACACATTTAACATTGAACTATTTAACTTTAATCAGTGGCAGGTCATTGTTAGAGTAACAACGTATTACACCTTCCTTATCTTGCATGATTGAAACATGCAAACAAACAAACACAAAGCAAATGAGAAGCTGCGTGCCGCTGTAGTTATTATTATTCGGTTGTTGTAATCCATTACGTTTATGTCTGACGATTCTGCAATCTTGAGAAAACAAATGACTGGTTTTGCTGAACTGATAAAGCTCAGTCTTTCGAACTTGAAATATCAATTTTATGTCTGATCATGAAAACAAAGTAACACAAAAACACCTGTTTTTTGTTTTTATGAAAGAACAGGTGGATAGACTAAACTTGTACTATTTTCAGGAGGTGAATTACTCATGTTTCCTGCAGGAAATGTAATTTCACTAGCTGTTTTATGTTCAGTCGTTTATTGTTTCAGTTCACCTACCTGTGAGGATGAATGGGTCAAAATACAAAGTGGACGTCTCAGCTCAGATTATGCTGTTATGCTTATGTTCACAAAGGTCAATAATGAATTTTCATAATCAGTTGGTTAGTTGTGTCTGTGCCTTCCACGGATGCTGTGCGATGTCACATCTTAAATGCTGGGTCTGAATGTCTGCTTAGCTTTTTGCATTAATTGCTTGTATTGTGTTTCTTAATTGTCTTTCTTTGCTTTTGAACCTGCTCAGCTGTGCTTCACTTTTGCTGGCTTCTCCCTGTACTCATGGCGTCTTAATTGTTTTTTTTTTTTTTTTCAATTGCGTTCTTTTAGGATGATCAGCTATCTCCTCAGGGACTAACGGGTGCAGACTCTGTTTCAATAACATCACCATCCTTGCTCTCTGTCAGTTTTTTTTTTTTCCCACCTGTCAGGGTGAGACAAATTAAACCTTCTGACGTCTGGAGTTCGAGAACCTCACGAGCCTCTCCTCTCAACTTCTTCCAGAGATAGGATAGGTAATAATCAGGGTAACACCTTTTCAGCGCCTGTGCTGTGCTGTGAAAGCAACATGTCGCCAACATAGCGGTGGCAGCTGTGAGCCGGTTATCATACAGCCACAAACCAGAAATGTTAAAAGGCGCAGGGTCATGGTTGCACACACAGAGCAAGCAATACACAGTGGGTACATACAACTGCACTGATTACGTCAAATAGAAACATAGTCGTAGTATGAGAAAAATCACAGGTGAAATATGACCGTACCTGTCTCTGTGTGACTTGTAACAATGAATGACTAAAGTTAATATCTATCAATACACCAACAAAATTAGGATTACTGGGGAAAGTGGATAAAATGCTCCCGCTGTCCCTGCTCTGGCCTAGCTGCGGATGAGGAGGTGAAGAAAAGAACCACAGGAAGGAAGGAAGGGCGGGAGGGCCATGAGGGAGAAAAGAGGGATGAGATGAAAGGGTTACGGAAGGTTTGAAGAAGTGAGCACTGGGTTTGGTTCGTGAAACGGTGACATAAACAAAACAATTTGTCAGGAAAGTAGCAATATGTGTATCGTACTTCTTTTCTGATGTTTTTTTTTTTTTTTGACTTTTCCATAAATGTTTGTAGAATATAAACTGGATTTAAACTGACGAATATGAATGTGCAGGCTTTCCATTTCTGCTCCACAGCTGTGTGCAAGTGATCTGATATCATTTGTGCGTTTGTGTATTTGTAGTGTCAATGTACACATGGTAGATGTGAGAATGTGTGTGTTGCCATTTGTTTGTGAATACGTCAGAGATCTTCCTAATTTCATTAAGGGCGGTCTGTACTGTGGGAAACTATAATAGGCTATAATTGCAGATTGTAGGGCTAGAGAGAGGCCAGTTACAGTGCACTGGTTGTGTGAGGTAATTACATCTGTCAGATTACCCCTCAGATGATCTGAATCAGTGGCCACAGACATCAGATTTATTACTATATGTATTATTTATTATTATGATAATGTTTGTTTGTTTATTTTTGTCAATTTGCAAAATGCAAGTTGAGCAAACAAAAGAAAGATCTAAATCACATCAATATTTGGTGTTACCTCCCTTTGCCTTCAAAGCAACATCAATCCTTATAGGTTCATTTGCACAAAGACAGGGATTTTGTAGGATCGTAGGTGTAGTGGTCGGCCAAGGAAACTTAACGCAGCAGAAGAAAAACACATCAAGCTTATTTCCCTTCAGAATCAGAAGATGTCCAGCAGAACCATCAGCTCAGAACTGGCAGAAACCAGTGGGACCCAGGTACACCCATCTACTGTCTGGAGGAGTCTGGATGGAAGAGTTGCAGCCAGAAAATCCATCTCTCTGACATGGAAACAAGACCAAGAGATTCAACTAGGCACAAAAACTTAGAAACTGGGGTGCAGAAAAGACAAAATTTGAAATATTTGACTGTAGCAGAAGGCAGTTTGTTCACCGAAAGGGCTGGAGATACAATAATGAGTGTCTGCAGGCAACAGCGAAGCATGGAGGAGGTTCCTTGCATGTGTGAGGCTGCATTTCTGCAAATGGAGTTGGAGATTTGGTCAGGATTAATGGTGTCCTCAATGCATACTTAAACATCATGCAATACCGTCAGGGAGGCGTATGACTGGCCCCAAATTTATTCTGCAGCAGGACCAAGACCCTAAACATACAGCCAAGGTCATTAAGAACTAAAAGAACAAGAACTCCTTGAAGTGATGGCATGGCCCCCACAGAGCCCTGATCTCAACATCAGTGAGTGTGTCTGGGTTTACATGAAGAGACAGAAGGATTTGAAGAAGCCTACATCCACAGAAGATCTGTGTTTACTTGTCTTGAATAACCCACCAGCCGAGTCCCTCCAAAAACTGTGTGCCAGTGTACCTAGAAGAATTAATACTGCCTTGAAGGCAAAGGGTGGTCAGACCAAATATTGATTTGATTTAGATTTCTCTTCTGTTCATTCACTGCATTTTGTCAGTTTGTCAGTAAAACGTTTGCACAGATCTGCATATTTATAAATAAAGACAAGAAGCTTTATGTCACTTTTGTGGTTTCTTTCAGATACTACAAAAGAAAAAGCTAATGTCTGTATTTTGTTGGTAAACAGTGACATCTGCTGGCCATATCTCTAACTGCTGAAATGTTCCTCTTCATTTCTGGGACTGGCAATGTAGTAACTATGTGTGCATCATCTTATTGGCAAGCTCACAATGCAAATCAAAGTTCCTGTAGTGGCTGGGCTCACCACAACCTTGAGTTAAGCCTTTGTAAAACTCAAGACCAGCCAGATAATCTCCACTTTAATTCACACCCAGCAGGGAAAATAATAAGAGCTTGAACATCTCGTCTAATCTCCCATCACATGTAGGATTTTCTTTCCTGCGCAGCGAGCTGACTTTGCCACCTTTTGCTCAGCATCTTTTTGCTCGTCAAATTCAAATGTCACGCACACAATAAACAGGACCTTTAAAATGTTACAGAGGGAAACAGAGGGCTGCCGATCGTTACAGTCAGACAGAGGGTCCATTTAATCTACTGCAGGAAGTGTGGTTGACCTTCGTTTATTCCTTCCTCTCATTCTTCTCCTTTTTTTACAGTGTTCCCATCCTTTCCTCATCCTTAACTCCTTCTCACGTGTTCTTCCCTCCAGCCTTCCTCTGTTTTCTCTTGCCAATTTGGAAACCTCCTTACCTTTCTCTGCAGCTACTCCTCCTGCTCGGTCAGTTTGTTGTGATGCTTTGCCCTACATCTCAGGCACTCTCAAATACATAGAAACGAAATTGTTCGGAGTCATTACTTAACGTGCATCCCACCTCTCAGAAAAGTGTTTCAGTTCCCAATTCTTGGTTTGACCGTGACCCTTTCACCCTGTATTACTGATGTGTGTTCAGGGATTGATGCTTACAAACTGGTTTTAACTTAATCTCCTGAAAGTAGGAAGCTCCTCTGAGCTCACCTAAAATCACATGTGTGTACATGCAAGCGAGATTATTAACAGCACAACTGACTTAGCCGATCTCCTGGCTAAACCTATAAAGAAGTGTGACATGGAAACTTGACGCCTGCTTTGCACATAGCATGCAAAATGGATGTTCAGAAAAACTGTGCAATTTATTTTCAGTATGGTTCAATCAATGAGAATATAATATAATTTAATTCAAATAAGAGCGTTAATTCTGCCAATATGAGAAGTAAAATCAGATGATTTCAAGCTCAAAAATGCTATACTTTTAGTTAGTGGTTCCATATACACTGATCAGGCATAACATTATGATCACCTTATTAATATTCTGTAGGTCTCCCTTGTCCCTCCAAAACAGTTGTGACTCATTAGAGAATGGACATGGGTCATCTGAGGGTGTCCTGTGGTGTCTGGCAACTCAGTGGTGTTAGAGGGGGGCTTTGGGTCCTGTGGGTTGAGGGGAGGGGATCATCCAACAGATACATGACGAGTTTAGGATCTAGTGAATTTGAAGGTCAGGTCAACACCTTAACAACCTGTGTTGTTTGTCTGTGTGTGTGTGTGTGTGTGTGTGTGTGTGTGTGTGTGTGTGTGTGTGTGTGTGTGTGTGTGTGTGTGCGAGCCTATGATAGACTGCATCCTGCTGCTGCTGCTATTAGTGTCCTTGCTATGGGGTGGTTGTCCAGAAGTTTCCCAGCAGAACATTGTATTGTCACAAGACGGTCTGTGTTATTTACCTCTGCTGTCAGTGGTTTTAATGTTGTGGCTGATCAGCATATAACAATGCAATATATTTAACAAGCACTCAATCTCATCTTCTATGATGGCTTCCTCTAGAAGGTCGCGGGGGTTTCTGGAGCCTATTGGATGAGAGGTGGGCTACACCCTGGACAGGTCACCGGTATATACCTGAGATAGACAGCCCCTCACACTCATATTCACACCTACGGCCAATTTAGAATCACCAATGAACCTAAGGAGCATGTCTTTGGATGGTGGAGAGAACCCACAGAGACACAGGGAGAACCAGACCTTCTTGCTGTGAGGCATCAGTGCTAACCACCACACTACTGCGCTGCCCTAAATCAAGTACTTTAAATCAGTCTTTAGGCACAGTACATAATTACAGTATATTCCACTACTGGAGTGGGAGTTTAAAAGAAAAAAACGCATCCTTCTTCTGAAGTGTCCTTGAGCAAGACTCCTAATCCTTAGCAGCCCTAGTGATTTGGATTTGTAACAGCGGCTGTGTAGCATGAAGCAAATCTCTTTAAAGGGAGAACTGTGTTAACATGTAGTTTCAGCACTCAGTTGTGTTTTCATGTGTTTTCAAATATTCACATATTTTGTCATGTAACTTGTTTTGTACGTAGTTTATTTTTTACAGTGAACATGTAAATACAGGTTAAATGCATCAATTTTTACTATGATTAAAAAAAAAAAACAGCAACAAAAAGGGAAACACATCCTCTGACACGTTACCAAGTCAATTTGAATAAAGGTCATCAATCTGCCTTCCAGTTGACTCCATTTCCACATTTTGCCGACACATCAGCATGTTTCAAGCCGCGCTGCACCTGATAAGTGCTATTGTCAGGCTGCATATCAGAGCTCTCTTCGGTGGCAGTCTTTCCGCCGTTGCTGAGGCGAGGCAACTGGCATTAAGTTGAATGACAGAGGCCTACTTCATACGCCCCCTACATCATCTTCACTTTCCTTTTTATAAACCTCTCATCAGCCCCTCTCCCCCTCCAGCTCACTGGTTCTCCCTCACCCCTGTCTCTTGCTCTTGAATCCTTCCGCTCTCCCCTCTTCCACTCAATTTTCTCCAATTTACTCCGCTTCCCCATCTCCTCTTGCTGCCTTCCTCCATCCCCCAATCTCTTGGGCATTTTGCAGTCACATAGTCAGGCATGTGAGGTGAAGGACTTATGTAATCTGCTCCCTCCATACACACACTCTCTTCTCTCCTTCTTGTTTTTTTTTTTTTTTGCGTCCTCTATCTGCACTGGTGCCAATTTGACAATTAAGCTGCACAAATCAAATTCACCTTTGGTCTTGGAGAAGAATCTGCGGTCCTTTAATGCAGCCACACAGATGTGCTTCAAACTAGACCCCAAGTATTATGATAATTATTATTATTATTATTATTATTATTATTATTATGCAGTATCACATCCTAGTAGTGTAGCGTAAAACAGAATGCTGATGATCATTTATTTTGCCAGTTCATATTCATATATTCATATATTTTGTAAAAAAAAAAAAAAAAAAAAAAAGAAGAAGAAGAAGAGACCAAAAGCTTTATCCATCCTGAGTAAGCACAACAAGTTAATGTTAGCATATTGGTTAATTCCTTCCCACAAATAGCCAGCAATATGTAGGTTGGCGATATGAAGTCAAATCCCTCTGATATATAGCAGGGAGGCTCATCCATCCCGAAATTAAATTTTATATTCCTCCAGTCATTTTCTCAGAAAAACCTGGCCTGAATGAGAACTGGCTGACTGGATACTTGAGGTATTTTAACACAGGAGCTCCCGAATGATTCAGACTGACATATTATGAACTGCAGATAACTCAATATGTAATTGTAAAATATATATATATATATATAGGTAGGTAGATAGATAGATAGATAGATAGATAGATAGATAGATAGATAGATAGATAGATAGATAGATAGATAGATAGATAGATAGATAGATAGATAGATAGATAGATTACCTTTTAAATTGGGAGATTTGTTTGTCACAAAGCCAAGTTAAAATGCTGCTGCAGATGTTAAAGTTTCATCAACTCTCATCAGAATCACAATAATGTTTAAACTTTATTTAGTTTTATGACTTGAGGATTAACAAAACAGTGAAGTACAACTTAATTCATCTTTATCCGTCATTTAAATATTTTTAGATCTTTAGATTGTCACAGTTGAACTTCCCTGTTTTTCATTCTGAATAACGGTAGCATTCTTGCGTGTCTGTTTGTCCATGGAAAATGAAGCTGCCATGTTGGCTGAGGTACAACTCCACAATGCTAATTTGTACTGAGCCTCATTTCTCATTGCCTTAGACACTATGCATAATGCAAATTGGTATGTGTGTGTGTGCGTGCGTGTGTGTGTGTCTGTGTGGGTGCCTGGGTGGTGGATTGACTTGAACCCAGGGGCAGTCTTGGAATAGACAGAGTCACTCATCTGTTTCTAATGAAGAATAATGCACTACAATGGACACAGACAAAAAGCCTGGCCTTCGCACACATACACATACACACACAGACACGCGCACACACACACACACACACACACACACACACACACTCAATAAACATGCATGTGATTGGTACACGCAGCCATGCATTGTACACAGACACGCACACCTACAACACACGCCCACATTAACAGTTTCTGGCCTTTTAATAGCGCACACAAAGCCTCCCATACACACAAACAAGTCTCAGTGGTTCACATATTTATATCCTCTTCACAATAATTAAAGCTGAACTTGGATTCCATTTGATTGTATAAAACATGCTTGAAATAACTTCTTAAATGAGTTATCCTAAGTATTAGTTCTTATATAATTCAACTGGGTATTCAGAGTTTAGTGTTGCAGCATCCTAACAAACGCAATGAAAGGAAGAAGTCCAAGAATATCTCTATTATCGTAGTGAAGCTTTATATCCTCTCTTTGGTGTTTTTATTTGAACCGACGGTTCTAAATACCCCAAGGATGTGACTGTTTCAAATCTTGAAAGTTGAGTGATTAATGTGAGTGGGATAGTTAAAAAAAAAAAAAAGAAAAGAAAAAAAGGACATCGTAGTCCCTGACTCTCGCTTGTCGTCACGCAATTGCTGGCAGGCTAAAATGTGTTTTGAAGCGAAGAGTCTGAGCTCAGCAGTACACTGCATGTCAAACACCGCTGCTGAAGGCACGCCTGTGATGAGCGTCTGAAAGGGAGGCAGGATGACACTGATACGGTGAAGCTATGCGATAGAGTTAGTGGGGTTAATGATTTTCATCGGGCATTACATTTACTCTGTACTCCTTATGATGATTTTCGGCGGTTTTATTCATCAAAGTCATGCGCATATGAAGAAAACTAAATACACATACTGTCTGTGTATGTAATAACAAGATGAGAGCTCAATATATATTTTATTTAAGTGGAAGTGCTTTTTAAAAATACACTTTACATAGCAATGCTACGTAAAGAAAATCCTCTTTTTTGCAAGGGAAACGTAAGTAAAGAAGGCAGCTCCTTTTGGCCGCTGCATGGTCACACCACTAAGTTATTACAGCATGTGTCGCCACTGATTTCATTTATTAAAGGAGGTAATCAGGATGGTCAAGCAACAACAGCTCTAGCCAGTGGAACATGATTATGTCATTCCAGCTAAAGTAAAGAAGAAAACTCCTAAGGCAGGCAAGTTATGTCTGATATATATATTTATATATTTTTTTTTCATAGAACAAAAAGAGGGGGCTGTCTCTAAAACATCATGATTTGGCGTTTCTTTAGTTTAATTTTTTTCTCTCACAGGGATCTTTTTTATTTAACCTCTCTCTGTCTCTCTGACCTTTTGATAGTCTTGTCTTTCTCTTGCGCTGCTCCGCTATACGGTCACATACACACTTTACATTACCTTGTAACGTTTCCTCTCATGATATGCTCGCTTTCCATCTTCCCCATCCTCTGAAATGCGCTTATACAGATACACACTCACGCAAACACTAAGCATCAAATGCATGTAATTGCACAATTTCGAGAGCCAATGACCTTTAGTGCCCATACTGCGTGTTTTTCCAGTCACACAAATTTGTAAAGCTCATACGTCCCGGGGCTAAGAGACATCATCACACAGAAACTACCCAGTGTGTGCGTGTGTGTGAGAGAGAAAGAGGCAGACATTATCTGTGCAATTCCAAGCCCTGTCCATCATGTGGCAGTGTGCAGCTTCTTAGGAGTTGCTGTCACAATGGAGCAGAGCCAGTCAAAGTCAGGCTAATCCCTCCACACACACGCACATGCACACACACACACACGCACGCACACACGCACGCATGCAACACACACCCTCGCAGATATGTCTGGTCTTTATCTCCGTGTGCAGCTTGAAGCTTACAGCTTGCCTCCCCCCCCCCAGCGTTCTCCTGCTCCTCTCTCTTTGATGCCTCTGTGGAAACACAGGACCTGCTAATGGAGACATGGAAAAGGCTTCTCACTACACTGCCTCCTTCTTGTCATTCATGCCAATCCATTACAGTAATGTTTGAGAAGGAGGGGGGCAAAAGAAATGTCGTAAAATGGCAGATGATTATGACAAATTTTATTGATGTCTGAGGAAGCCGTGGAAGGAAGCGGGGAACGGTGTGCTCTCTTTGTCCGGTTATGTGCAAGAAAAACGTGACAAACAATCGTCTGTGCTTTCATCGACAAAAAAAAAATTGACTTGCCTCTATATTCTATATTTTTATTTCCTCATGAGACAATGAATTATATTATACAAGTTACTTGTAATTATAATACAAGTTAATTTACTTTGCAAGTGCATTGAAGTCATTTAGTAAAAATTCACAAGGCAGATTTTATATCTTATGTGACAAGACGCTGCCATAACCCAAAATGAAAAACAAAGCGGAAATGGTGTTCACCAGAAACAAACAGCTTTCATCCTTTATATGAAGCAGCACGTCATTGGTAGGTGTTGGTTGCAGCTTTGCAGCTTTTGTGTTGGGAAATGGTATAATTTCTCTGTAATTATGTCAACATCGGCTTAATTAGTGTCGGTGATGTTTTTTTAGTAGGTTTCCAGAGAGAGTTTAAGTTCCTGCTACAAAGTCCAATTATTTCATTCAACTCCATTTTTTTGAGATCATTGAGATCATTTGATTGGATGAAATCTTCCAGAACGGCTGGTGATCTATAAAGTTATGTTTATACACGTATTTGGATTAACCGTTTAAATTATTCACGTACTGTTTTGATTGTGGGGGCTAACTTTAATGGAAAGCTTTATCTCTTTGAGGTAACTCTACGCTAACAGTTTTAAGAATTCGCTGTCTAAATAGTTGGTGGCTCTGTGTGTAGAATGAGGTAAAGAAGGCTGTTATCTTAGCTTGGTTGGGAGAGCTAAGAGCTTGTACAGAGCATATGACTTCACCTCTTGTACAAGACCTTTCTGCTTCGTACCAGACATGTGTTATCACCCGACATCAGTGGTTTAATTTCTCCAATACTCTTCTGGCTGAGTCGGAGCAAATCTCTGCACCAAGGTAAATAAATGTTGTGATAAGTCTCCGAAGCAGAGTGATTGTTTTTTATCAGTGCTAATAATTTTGGGAGAACAGATAGGAATATCCATACCCGTGCAATAAAAGCATTTACACACACGCACACACACAAACCAAAACATATTACATGACCATCACCACTGGGACAAATATACACAGTTCCCACACAAAACCTCATTCTCTTCCTGTCACACACCCGTAGTCAGTGATCCTTACTGTGCAATCAAATTCATCTTTGTTCTGAAGACTGATAGTTTGATTTATAGCATTTTTGTTGTGTGCCCAGATCTTGGCAAACATTCCCCTATTACGTTTTATGGCTTTTATTTCACCTTAACAATGGTGCTGTCATCTTGAAACGGCACCCCTGTGCTTGTCAGTACAGCACTCAGCATATTTTATGTTGGCTATTTATCATAACAATGAGCAGGATGATGGATTTGAGAGGATCCGAGTGTGATGTTGACCTTGTATTGACAAGGTAAATATATCAAGATGGCTTTGCACAGCAGCAGAGAAATTATAAAATTGAGCTAGACTGTGACATGCTTGTGACTAATGCATGAGAATATTTTGCTTCTCTTGAAATTCAGAATATTATTATTTAAGAATAATATGCAGAGTTAGACATCTATGTACACTTCTGTACAGAGAGAAATGATGTTGAAGAGTAGAAGTCCTGTGACCTATTTTTTTTTAAATGCACAAAATGAATTAAATGTCCACTACCACAATAAAAAAGGCATAAAAGTGAACATTCATATAAAATAGATACAAAGGGAGTTATGTAATCAGTGGAACGAGATGATTGTACACCAGAAGTCCCATCAAACTTGTTACGTTCACAACCTGTGCTGCACAAATATTATTTTCCCTGATCTCACATTATCTTCCAAAACAGATGTCCAGGTGATGAGCCCCTCTGATGCTGAGCATGCATAACCTACCCTAATGAAGTAAATAGCAAGGACACTGGTTGGATTATGTTGCTATCTTTAAAGATAGCCTCTCTGCAGGCAGATTTCCTTCAAAACAAACATGTCCAAAAGTGACAGCTGTCCTGCAAGTCTGGGAGGGCAGGGGTAAAATTATGTCCTAACCTTTGTACTTTCAAGGTAATTTGTTGCTCTGTGTAGCTTGAGGTGAGTAACCACATGGGCATCCAGTGCAGATGGGTTCTCTGAAAGGGGAATAAAGGAAATAAGTGTCTTATTTTGACTGAAGAAAACACTTTTTTTAAAAAACTTTTTTATAAGTTTAAAATGAGTCAACTTAAAATCAAAACAAGTGGTGTGATATATTCACAGCAGAAGAATGTGTGAGGCTACTTAAATCCAAATGTTCTTTTTTCCCCGCTACGTCATAAAAATAAACTACAAGCTGTAAATTAATTCCATAAATATACTGTTGCCTTAAAAAACTAAACAAAAAATCAGCTCTCATAGCAACAGCTGTCCTTTTAACAAGTTAGAAAAGTTGTGTGTCCCTTCTCTTTTGGTAAGTAGCCAAGACGGTGAGCACTGACACTGAGAAGACGTTTCACACCCAACTTTTTGGCTATTATGAGTAAATTATTGAAGTACATATAGTTCTGCATGTTTGCACAGTGTGAATACATCTGTGCAATCAATATAGCAATTGTGAGTAAGGATAATGTGCTTTGAGACATGGCCTCAGTGACAACCTGATTGAATGAATCGCAGTATGGCAAGTGTGATAATAGTGTAGCTAATAATATTGTCTTGTAGTATAATGTAATCACATCTTTTTTCTTTTCTATTCTTCCCCATCAGCATCAGGAATACTATAAATGCAGTGAAAGCTCTCATGCTCAGTGACTTAGTTTGAAACTGCAATCAGTGAAATCAGCTGCTATAGTGTTGATTACTGGCTGGAACGGAAACCAGCAGACTCTTGAGCCTCAATGGGACATGATTGAAAACCACTGGAATTACGTACAGCGTGCCTGCTTTAAAAGAAAAAAGAAAAAATCTTATTGACTAGGATGACAGTCTTGTTAAGTGGTTCATACAATAGTCTGCTAACCCAGTACATAACACAAGACAATGTCAATCTGTTTGGCATCAGTGGAATGCTACTTTATTGTCATTTTCATGGTTATACATGAAAAGGAATTTTGCCTGCAGCATTGCTTATCCAGTATAAGCAGCCCTAAGAATAAAATAAAACACTTAATACAGTTACAAAAGACATATATCTATATATAGAGATTTTAAGCAATACCCTCAATAAATACCATATGCTCATTGGATCGATAAATACTGTAGTGCAGTGGATTTCAGAGCAGATGTAACCAGTCCCATGAAACCAGAGCAACAGGGCAACATTCTGCAGAGCATGGCAGGATATGAAGAAGCTCACCGCTGAGACATGGAGTTTACCAGTTTGACAGCCTCTAGGTAGAAGCTGCATTTGAATCTTGAGGGGAAGGGGTTGAACAATCCATGAGCTGGGCAGGTAGGGTCCCCAGTGATATGAGATGCACTGTTCCTGCTTCCTGTTCCTACTTTCTGGTAGCTCCGTGGAAGGATCGCTGCTGTGAGTGATCTTCTGACCACCCTCTGCAGTGCAGTCCTTTCTGCAGCAGAGCTGTTCACATACAAGGTGCTGATGGAGAAGGTGAGAGTATTCTCCACCATGCACCTATTGAAGGCTACCTGCACTGAATTGTGAAAGACAGCCTGCCTCAACCTCCTAAGAAAAAAAGGCATTAATGATGTTTGCAGTGTTAATGGCCCATGTTATGTCCCTGGAAATGTGAACTCCAAGGTATTTGAAGCTCATTGTGATCTCTGTGATCATTTCCACAGCTTCTCCTCCAATAAGCAGGGAGTGTAGCTTCTCCTATTTAAGTCCTCAACCAACATCTTCCCTGTGTTGATTGAAAGGTTCACCTCCTGCCAGACATAAGAATTTCCACATCCAAGGGGTGATATACAACAATTCTTTCTGTAGGCCAGCATCTCGTATATGGGAGAAAGGTGATGGCAATTCTAAGAGCAGAGAACACGATCATTTAAGATGATGGCCCCCAAAAAACACATCTGGACACCAGAAAAGACTTAAGAGGGAGGCCAGGAGTAGGAGCAGCAGAGCAGAGACCCAGGACATCAAAGCCTAGCTGTCATTGGGTGAGAGACAGGCTACTCTGGGTAAGTCGCCACCCCAGTTCATTTTAGAGCTACAATTCTTAATGCAGCTAACTGAACGTTACTAATTTGGAGGTTATCTGCAGTGGTCTGTATGTATCACACATATTATCTCCGGATAATGGACAGTGCCCCAGTAAAGCATCAGCATCCACTCAGTTACAAGGCTGCATTGAATTGTATTATGACGCAGTCATGTTCTACTAAAAGATTATCATTCAAGGTTTCAATTTTGTTATCATGATGTGTTCAAATGTTGTCTTGTAAATTTTAGTTATTTTGTCATTTATTGAATAGCCTAAATACACCAAAAGTTAAATAAAATAAAAAGACACTTTAGAATTTTGGACAGTTTACAGTAACTTTGGGTTAATATATTTTGAGCTTGCCCTCCACATACAAAGGCAAAGTGAAGCTGTCAGCGAGTGTGAATAAGACAACTGATAATACATAATTTACTTTTTTAGAAGAAAACTATTTAGGTGTATTATATCAGGCACCTACAAGAACAATGAAAAATGAAGAAAAACATCATATTACATCATAATACATACAAAAAAAAAAAGTGGCAATGGAAAAATCCTGGGGTAGAGGGCCCCACGCCAATATTATTTCAGGGGGGCCAGAATTCCTAGTAACTGTGCTGTTGTAGGCGTATTGTTGTGGGTCCCCACTGATGTCGATGTGTACGTAGATTTGAAATTTACTTTCAGTTGGCATTTGTGCCAATGTAAGACCCACTATTTTTTCAGACTTTGCTTTAACATAATTACTTTTAATAAAAAGAAATAGTGTAAAATGAAAACATAGTTACATTTTAGATTTAGGTTTAGCTGGTGTAACAAAACCACAGCTTCACTTTTTTTTGATCATCACACAGTTTTATTGGTATATGGGCAAGCAGTAAGCAGAAGAGGTAAAAGGAAACAATTTATTTCTGTTTATTACAATAATTACTGTAAAAATGTAACACAAAGAAACAGAAGAATACTACTGAAAAGAAGCTAAAGCAATTGAGTCATATTGCTGTGGGTAGCTAGCCTGTTTTCTAGGCCGATTTCCCCACCCCCAAAAATTTTTGCCATGAACAACTGGTCTTGTTTCTCCATTGGGAACTGATTATACCGAGCCAGTCTAATTGTTTTAGCACGTTTTCTGCAGTTATGGACAGAAAAGTGACAATGACACAATCTTACACATCATCTGAGCACAGAGGAGTAGTTTTTGTTTGTCTGTATTGCTTGAAACATCCCCATTAATTATAATCCAACTTGCACATTACCAGACTCATGTTCTCATAAAAAATGTAGTGTCAGTATATGCCAGGCTAGTGGGTGATATCAAGCAAATATCAAGCAATCAATAATAGAACATTTCTATAATAGATATTTCCGTGCATGTATTTGATATTAAAGTGAAGTTATATTAAATGTCCGACACAAGAAAAAAACATATTTTTTTATTTACTAATTTTATGTAACTTTTGGACCTATACACACATGCTTTACACTTCCTGACATACAACTCATTTTCCTGGAATAAATAATGTCAGTCTATTCACATAATGTTCTAATAATGCTGTCACTGGTGACCTACATTAGTGGTGGCAAACCATTAATCAAATGGCTTGAGAGGAGAGCAGCAACCTGCTATAACCAAAGGAGGCCATTCAACCAGGCCACCAGGGGACCCTCGGTCTCTCTCTGGAACAATAGCACACATTACTAAATGCTGAGCTTGTTGAAGGTGAACCTCACAGACGTAAGGCAGGGAATTGTAGGCGTCTGTGTTTGCATTGTGGTGGAGTTGCGGTCGCCCAATGGTTCCAGAGGACTTTGTTGTGAAAGTGACAGATTAATTGCTGATTTCTGCTCAGGCCTGAATACACCACAGTTTCCCGACCCATGGGTGGTGGAAATCAGAAGTTTCACATTAATCAAACTTGAACTGAAAAACAGAGTTCCGCCAAAAACAATGTAGAAGCTCTAAATCAATAACAAGAAATGTTTTATTTTATGAATTAGTTCAAATCTATTTGTATTTGGAATATGTTAAGGAAATGATCCTGTTTGAGAATCCAGGAATACCATGTTTCCTATACTTACCTATACTTAGGGAATATCTATCTATCTATCTATCTATCTATCTATCTATCTATCTATCTATCTATCTATCTATCTATCTATCTATCTATCTATCTATCTATCTATCTATCTATCTATCTATCTATCTATCTATCTATCTATATATGTGTGTGTGTGTATATATATATATATATATATATATTGTAGATCTGTGCAGTACATATTCCCCAATATGCTAATAATATAAGATGCTGAGACCCATACAATGAGAATTAATGATATTAACTCTTCACAGAGGATGAAGCATTTGTGGTGTCCAATGACTTTGACAATTAGCATGCTAACATGCTAAACAAAATGCAAAACATCAGCATGCTCTCACTATTATAGGAACATGTTAACATTAGCAATTCCAGTACATCAATGCACCTCCTTTACATTAATGTGTACATGTCAACACTGCCATTGCATTTTGCTAGATGTGCTACTTATGTAATGCTGTATTTATAGGTTTTGTTTCTAATTACAAAAGGAATGAGCCCATATAGACTGTGCTTAATAATGTTGGTAGCAGCATTTGCCATTTCTTTTCTGTTACTTCTTTACTTTCTTTATCCAAGCAGACCATGCTCCAAATATAATATATAACTGAAACAAAATCGCAAAAAGAAATCAAGGTTCAAACTCATGAATAAACGAACATTGAGAATTAGTTTCATCACAGTCTGCCCTGATGGAAGCATATCTTGTGGCACCTCTGGGAGAGAATATTATACAAGTTAATGTAAAACTAACATCATTAGGCCCGCCAACCAGAACCACTTAACAGCAGGGAGCCATGTTCTCAATAACCACTCTCCCACTGTTCCCCGTTACAGATTAATGAACTCGGTGTCAAGCAGCACTTCATTTAATTTTGCCCCCAGTAAATGGATATTTGTCATTTATAGATACGAACAAACATAGAAACTTGTCTTCGCTCATTGCTTGCATTCATCTGTAACAGTGTACATTGTTTTAAAGCTCTTCACTGCAATGCCAGCGTTAATTTTTTTTTTTTTAACCAAAGAAATTAATCTTCAACATTACTTTTTTTTTTGTGAATCACATAGAAAGCATAGTAGGCTGACTAATGTAACTGTAAAATGAAAATGACATTAATTAGTGTTTCACATTTTACACTGTGTGGCTTCAATTCTCTATCGTAGTTAACAAGGTGCAATAAAAGATGTGTTGGCATTAATAAACATGGCAGGCAAAAGTCACGTTGTTCTTGAATATAAGATTATAACATCTCATTACATACAGTGTGCTTTTCTACTACTTTTCTACATTTTATACACGTCCAGGCATTTTACATATGTGTAAGATCAACACATTCATATATATAGTGTATGCCAGTGCCCTCCAAACAGGCCAACATAGCCACAAAGCATCCAGCTTCCAGCTGAGGAGAGCTCTGATGTTAATGTGTGTTAAACAGCCAGGTTAGAGAATGAATCAGTTCAGGCAGAACTGATTTACTGGCCTGTCTGGCCTGTGTGATTCACAGACAAACACACTCTAGTAAATCCACAAATAACAAGACACTGCACCTTTTCATGGCAGCAATATCATTTAGATAGATCATATAGATAGATAGATCGTATAGATCATAATAAATCGGGTTAATCAGAATGCACGAAGACAACACATGACCTGATCAATAAATGACAATTCTGTGTCTTCTTTAGGTCCCCGTAAAAACGGGTGAGTGAGTCAAGATGCAGTCTTGGATTAGTTTGTGCATGTCGTAGTCAGAGAAGGCAAAAAGATCTGATACCTCATTGGTAGCATCTATCTGCACTGTTGACTATGATCTTGGACTAATTTTGTTTTCAGACATCAGTTATAACTTTTGAGAAGATAAAATAAATCAAATTGTCATAATTGCATGAGAAGAGGTCAAAAGTCTTTTATTCTAACTTCATGGGCGACAGTGTATTTAACTTGACAGTATAAACATTAATGACGATGATAATGGAAGTGGTGAATAATTAGCCAGGTCTACTAATTATACTTCTATGGTACATGTTGTCATATTAGATCAGTTATCTTACATGCCACCTGTGATTAGTGCCATCCTGTCACTGTGACACTACAGTGCGACTCAGGGCTTTCACATAATCTTTTTTTGTTTGTTTGTTTGTTTGTTTTTGTTTATTCATATCATTATACCGACAGACACCCTAACGTTTTCATTCTTCTTGTTACATAGCATTACTTTTTTCAAGTTAGTTTCTGAGATCCACCTGATCTATATATGGCCTGATGACCATATCTGCAGGGTTTTCTTTACAACATTATAATGACATTCTTACAACATTCAGCAAATTTAAATATACAACAAACTTAAAGCAAACGGTCACGTTTAAGGTGAAAGATGAAAATAAGTTGTGCTCAGATAATAATTTGTCATCAGAATTTGAGTACTGTTGACTTACTTGAGCACAGCCTAGCAAACCACTCTATAATTAAAATTTGTTTACAATCATGAAATATTTAATATTTAATTTAAAACAAATCTAATATCTATAACTGTTCTGTGTCAATGAGTGTCTTCAGTGTGTGCCATTTTAGCATCCACATATTTACAAACCATTAAAAAAAACATGAAAACCACCACATTTATATGTTGTTTTCAGGTATAAAACATCCTCTTTGTAGTAGGCTTCTGTTTCATGGATGTTAATAGTTCATACAGACACAGTCACAGGTAATAGGGCCATGTGTCCAAAATGGTGACTGTAGAGTATTTACCTGTCGATGAACTGTTGGGCTAGGTAGGTTTAGTGTTTTTTAAAGCTTGACAAGATAAATAAACAACTATACATTAGCCGTTGTTAGAGTACGTACTGTACGTGAATGGCAAGAGATACACAGCTTGAACTCGTGCTGTGTCGGACACCAGTTAAGGAGTAATTTCATGAACTCTTTCTAATGCTTTAGGAGAGAAGCTTAATCTAAGATGTGTCATCGAAAATTTGCCAAGACAGAAAGAGATGTATGATCTGACACTTTATGTTATTTCCAGTGATGTCAAGTGTAGTCTTCAAGGGATTCATTATTAGCCATGTATTATGAACCAGCCATTATTATCACTATGACATTATTGTTTTTTTAGAGGGAGGTCTAAAGACCATTGCCATGGGGTACAAATCTGACAAAGTCATAGATCACAGGTTTTCTAATAACCTTCCCCAGAGATAGAAGCTAAGACAATGCAATGCAGCAGACGCAGATGATTATTTCAGTCTGGACTCTTTCTCTTATGATGTGAAATAGACAAGATTTCAGCGTCTGAGATGGACGTCATTTTATTTATTTATTTATTTATTCATTTATTTTCATTAACTGCGTTGGGTCTGTCAGAATCTGGTGCCCACGGCAAATACTTCACATGACTTCTTTGTTTCATTAAATCATTAAGTGTCAATTCACATTGATTTTTTTTTTAAATGTGATTTATCTATCTGACTAAGACAATATTGATGTTTTGTACATCTTATTTTGCCCGTCTCTGGCTTGAGGCGACATCTTGGCGTGGCGTATGTGACTGACAGTCAGGAAGTACATGACAGACACAGTGGTGATATATGTATAGTACTGAGATTGAATTTACTGAGACACTGCATCACTGATGCTTAAATGTCATTGCAAGATCTGTCAGACTTGTCTCATATTTTGTGCCTTGGCCACAGCTCTCCTCATATAATAACTAAAGCATGTTGGGTCAGAACTGATTAAGTAGGTACCGGTTTCCTGACTACATGAACCACACGTCATTTCAGATTTTAACTTAGAAACAAGCCGCACTGATTTGGAGAAATCATACATTGTGATAGGTTTTATCTTACAGCGTGGTATTGATAATATTTTTTGTTACCAGCAAAGATCAACTGCAAATTATGTACATTAGTTTATGCAACAAACCCATTCTCTGTCCTACTATATACGGCTTCCAGCGACTATGTTTCTTGCACAGAAGCAAAGGTCCTGTAAGGCTGGAAGTTACAGCAGCCTGCAAACAGTAAAAGTAATGAGGGAAATGCAGCATGAGATCATTAAAATGAACATTGCTGCTGTGTGACTTGTTGTTTGCCTCGGGCACGGGGAGGTCACATTTACTGATTTCATGATTATGTCTTTCCATTGTATATTGGGAAAACGTAATAGTCAATTTTGATTCTAGTTTGTGATAATGGAAAATTTGACAATTCATCCCATGGGCCCAAAATTATTGGGTAAAACAGGTTGGAGGTTAGCGATGTGTGAATATAACAGGCTTTGAATTGATTTGTCCTCCAGTGAGACCAACTTAATTTAGGAGAAAGTACTATAGTACATTTCTCTATAAAGACAAAAACGTATCTAAACGTATGTTATCTATAATATGCAACATGTTTTTCCATCCTGTGACACATTGACAGGAATGTTCCATTCAAGCCACAGTTATTATTTGATCATCTACTATGACATTTCCTCTCGTTGCCACATTTAGGTCATTTCAGGATCTGGGGGCTTTGCAGCCTTTAGAAACCCTTTGAAATGAAGGAAATGGCTTATGTCAGCCAACAATTCCAGAAAGCTCAAATCGTGTTCTGTGGATTAGAAAAGATCCATCTTGAGTGAAGAACTGTTGCCTGATGCTGACTCGTGTTACAGGGCAGACACTTCACAAAACCTTTATCAAATATATGATCGTAATTCTGCACATGGGCCTAAATCCTGAGAAGAAGCATCATATCTACGTATGTTTTATGATTTCTCTTTGACTGTTGGCTTTTCGGTGTGAAGAAGATTTTTAGCCTTGATTTATTTTCCAGCGTCCAGCGTGTCAACAGATCTAAAAACGGTGTCTGTATTGCGGGCAGCACAGTGTGAGCTACCAAATGTACACTTGCATTAAAGCCATTGTGATCCACTCAGCTGTGTGTTTAATATAAAAATAGGTTGTGGAAGGCTTCACTGGTGCTCAAACGAAAAAGCGAGAGAAAGGAAATGAGAAAGACGGAGACAGAAATGGAATGAAATGGCTGAAGGGGAGTAGCATGTCTACAGGAAATACAGAGACAGTGTGGCTATGGGGGTAGAGAACAAAATGGGGGGAGGGTTGACGGAACTACACAGCTTAATGAAATACCAATATGTTATTAGCTTATTTCCATATGGTAATGTCCATGTTAATGGGGGTTAAGATACAGTAGGAGAAAGGCCTCAGAACCTTTACAAATGTCTCCCAGTAACAGCATGCTATAATGAATCTGGTCCAACAATATGAAATATGTAATTGCAGAGTGACTGTCCTTTTTCTTTATTTAAATAATGGCTCTCTAGAGCTAACTTCACCGTGTGTGTATGTGTCTTCCTTCTCTGCTATAGCAGTGGTTGCCAAACATTCTTAGTCCACAGACTCTTTTAATTAATACAGAACCATTAACAGAATAAATATGCTAAATTGTTTAGTGTATTGCCTTTTCATTCAACAGAGTCAGCTGCCACAGAATGATGGCTACACGTCATTAATGTGACGTACAGTAACCATCATTGGTCCATTTTCAGCCTCCTTCAGCTGATCACATTTAAAGCGCTTCGTGACTTGGCTTCAAGCTACACTGCTCAATTGTTACAGCTCTGATTTACAAGCCAGAGTGCTTCTACTTCCTCAGGCAAGACTCTTCTGTCTAAAACCAGGGTCAAGACTTAAGCTGTATTGATGTCCTGATGTATGTCTCCTATGGTGCTAGTAAGGCACTACTCTGTAGCCTGACGTGCACCTCCCCAGATATGTAACTACATATCATAGAGACGCAAATCACAACAACTGTGAGCGGTGGAAATGCATTTCCTTAATCATGCTTCTCTTTGGCTAGACATGCAAAGAATATGTCCCTCCTTCTGCCTCATACACCATCTACTCATAAGCCCTATCTCTTTTCTGTGTGTCTGCAGTGATTGTAGTAGATCTGTTGTTCAAGATTTATTAGCTACAACTCTAACATCTGTTAGCGATGTTCCAATCGGCATTGCTTGAAGTACTCAGATAAACCTGAGTAGGTAACAGTGTAGACTCTGTGTAGATCAGACAAAGAAGTATGGATCTAGCTTTGTAGTGACTGGGATTAAGAATCAGTGCCTCCTCCTCTGTGGTACTGTGTTGCACTCTTCTTTTCGGACAATGCTCATAGACAGCGAGCCTATAGTATTTCAAATTCAGTGGCCTCGTTACTGAAGTTTTACAGTTTTCACCATGGGTTTAGGTTTTGATACTTATTCTTCCTTTTCTGATGTGCAGTAACCATCGCTGAAATTGTCGCCCAGCTCCATTTTCAGTTTTTCACAATTTCTTCCAATAAAAATCTCAGAGGTTTTGTTTGTGTTTACCCGGTCCGACACATAAAACGTGCTACCAGTGATGATAGTGTTTCCCGTCCACTTAACGCCACCATATATCAGTGTGAATGGTAGACAGAAGAAATACAAAGGACTTGGAGCTGTGAGGGTCCAGACATTTTCCTGCAGTAAGTAAGACAGCGTCTCTCTATTCATAGAGTCCAGTGAGGGTTCCTTCCTCTGCAGATACAGCTACAGCTGATGAAGAAGGTGAAGAAGAAAGCCTAGTGATGCAGACCAGCAAAACATAAAGGCATCATGGATCATCAGTTCCTGGGCCTTGTGCTTTTCTCCCAGCGCCACTCAGGGCATTCAGTAACTTTTTGAAAGAGGCCATGGATTAATTCCTCCAGCCCCCTGGTGCCTACTGCACTATGAAATGCTAAAGACTGAATAGTATCAGAGATTTCTTTTCAAACACCCATCGCATCAGCCCTTCATGCGTTACGCCTCGGCTCACTGAGAGCCCTGAGAGCCATATGCACAGTGACACAGTGACACAGAGATTATAAGGATATCTGCGCTGATTTCTTTTTGTGATAAATGTTACATATTTTATATCTGTTATAAATAGTAGTGCCCAAACAACAACTGAAACACGGCTGCATTTTGAAAAATAACAGAAGAAGATTCCTAAATGGAAAAATACAACCCCCCCACCACCACCACCCCACCCTAATATCACGCATCGCAGAGGTAATTATCTGCGACCACAGAGGCTGCTCCTACAGAGGGGGCTGGGTGGGGTAGAGATGGGGCTGGACCTCTTGCGTTTGACCTCACTCAGAGCTCTGACTGACCTTGAACCTGCGGTGACCCCTGGTAATTAAGTGCCGCTGCACTTACCCAATCACCGTTGGGCTTCAGAAATACAAGAAAGACAAGAGATTGCACACCTCTGATTGCTGGAGAGCGACCAAACACACAAACAAGAGCCGTGTCTGTGAAAGGTTTGTCTTCTTTGGATAACCTTCACAAATGAGAGACCGCAGAGACAGGCTGTCCTGTGATGGTTACACTGTGAAATTGGTTGCGCCAGAAAATCAAGTCATGCCTTATAGTGTGACATTCAGTTCGTTGTCAGTTGTGTGGAGAAAAACTAACCTGACTTTAGGCTTCTTGGACTGAAATGTCACAAATGTCATAATGCAATTTTCTGGGGAATTGCAGTACCATGCAGTGAGAATATTGGAGGATGAAGTTGGTTAAACCATACTGAGGATTAAAAAGAACTGTTCATGAGATCCTGGTCATTTCATCCCATAGATGAACAGGTCATATTTTTTACTATGCATGTTAACATTTTTGTAAATAGTTGTATCTATGATTGACCTCTGAACAAGAGCAGTAACTTTGACACACAAAGCTGTAATTCACAAGCCTAGCAAGGCACAGCATAAGGAGTCTGAACCCATGAGCCCCGTTAGGTCACTTCTTCAAAATAATGGTCACAGTTCAACCACAAACACCTTGATTTCTGACCTTGGCTATAAACAGTGATGTGTGGAGGTTTTTATTGTGGGGATGTTAGTTGTACAGAACCACACAGAATGGTGGCAAGAAGTTGCGTCATATTGTGCCAAACTAGTTTAATACAAAGCTTATTTCCTTTAGACCCCATATTCTTCTTTATTCATACATTATATTATAGTTAACATTCATATGATTTGTGTCTGACCCAACCTATTCCATGTGACAAAATCATGCTTACCTCAGGCTTCTCTTGGAAAATGTTTTGTTTTCTATTGGAATTGAAATCAGGTCCTTTTTCGTCCTCACTAACTGAATGAGTGCTGAAGCTGCATTTCTACAAATAAAATATGACATATGTCAAAACTTGCGTTTTCTTTTCCTGTGCATGAAGAATGATTTGCATTAGCGCAGTATTTTGCCATTTTTATATAGTGCACTTTCCTTTCGCATGCTTTAATTTGCAGAAAGTGCTGCAGTCGCGAAACATGTTGTTACAGTGAAAACTTCACTGTGACTCATATAAGATAAAAATGCTTTACTTCACTTGAATAGCTTGTGCCATTCGTCTCTGCGTGAGAAGTAAACCATAGGTCACTGTGCAGCTGCACCTTCTCACTGTGCAATTCCTCACTTGGCGTGTGACGTTCCTAATAGGAACATAGGACGAAATGGTTCTGATTCCTCCTGTGCGGTTGTCATGGAACGTCTCGCAATGTCTCCGTAGCCCACGGCTTAATCCCCTTTCTCTTTTCCCGTCTTGATCACTCTCTTTCTCTCCCCCTGCCTTCCCTTCCCTTTTTGGTCTTTTCTCTCTCTTGCCTTGGCTGAGATAAATAGGAGGTATTTAAGTCTGATGTGAGAACATAGTGTCTCCTGCTCAGTAAAAACTACATTTGTCAGTGCCACAGTGCTTTTTGCTCGGGGTAATTGTGCACCATTGTCTTGCGAGGCTGCCTGGAGATATTCCTGCTGCAGAAAAGGAAGCGAGGTCGGTGGGAGAGGGGAATTTCGTGCCATGTGGAAATGAAAAGAATGTCTTGTTCTAGTATGTGACACATGAGGTGGCCTGTATGATTAATTGTGCCATTAGCAGATGCAAGCAGTTCCACTCTATTTGGATCATGCAGCTCCTTAACGTCTTAATTTTAGTTCTTGTGATTTATGGTTTAAACTGTTGTTAACAGGGCTCAAGTTTCTAGAAAGCATCATTAAATTTAGACTGAAACTGCACGTATCTGCTTTTTTGTTTAGTGTTAAATATTCTTAAAATTAAATATTGTCTGTTATAAGTTGTTGTCTGGTTAATGGGTGCTAGTAGTTGTGCTTGAGTCAAGGACCGGGATTCATATAAAATGTAAATTAACTTAAGGCAAGTGATTCAAAATGCTAATACAAAGGGATTGAAATCTGCCTACCGTACACTTTTGCCACATCTCAATCCTTTGAGATTAAACTTTGAGAAATGATTCTGAAATCCCATTTGTACTGTATAAATAGCACCCCGACGTGTTTCTTGTAAAGCTGAAGTAAAATGCTCTCATTACAATCAAGACTCACTTGAAGGGTCGACCTCACTGATGATGGGGTTTGTGAATGTGCCTTGCAAAGAATAAAATGTTGACCTGGTTGACTCATCACACCACCATCAATACATACAATACACACGGCCAACCCTAAAACAACAGAAAAATAAACAGTTATACAATTTGCCTTCAAAGGTTTAGATTATTTAAATTAATTTATTAATATAACCTGAAAAAATGACCAGGGCTATGTGATGTCATTCCACTGTAACACAACAGTGGAAGCAGAACAAATTTCCTGCATGATGACAACAACACTTCAGGAACTCGGCAAACTTCCACCATGCTCTTTGGCTTTAATAGATGCAGACCACCAACTAAAACCCCTGGAGAGACAACATCTTGCAGTGCTTGACTTCCACCTAATTTGCAAATGCGTAAAGAGTCTGAGAATGGGTGGAGATTTAAGCCCTGTTGTAAATGAAACAATACATCGAGTTGTGTATATAAAGATAACAATACAGATCCAAACTGTTTTTCTTTTGTTCCAAGCTGTGAACATAAGTTTATGCAGGTGATTTACAGCTGGAGCCAACCTCCAGTTTCCTTTCGAGTCAGTGCAGTTTTTGGCATTTTAACGCTGGCTTTAGTTTTCAGGTGTAGTCTGTGTGGGTGGATAGTCAAAGGTTTTGTTATTTCACTCATGCGAGTGGCTCAGGATGAAATTATGTGTTAATGGGAACATTTGGCCTCTTTTTAGAAGCTGACTAAATTACAAGCCTCCAAGTTCTCCTGCATAAGTACTTACTGTAAAAAGACTTCAAAACAATGACCATGATTAACCCACTTGTAAATCCAGGTTTGACTTATACCAGCAGATTCCAAAGACATTCTCTGTGTTGTGGCGCAGTATAATGTCTTCCCACTTACGCACAACATACTCTGTTCCTGGGAGCAAATATTTAGACATGTAGATGTGAACAAAAGTGAATTTGGGCTGTGAAGCATCTCTTTGTCTCCAGAGCACCACCTTCCCAAGCCTCCCAGTCATTCAAATGGTAAACCAGCAGAAGCGACTCTTAATTCATTGAGCGGCATTAACAGTCCAGTCCAGCTCTCAGCACTCCAGCTTGACTCACTATTTCCCACTACTTTCTTCAAGCGGAGAAAGGGAAAGTATTTACCATGAGAAAGGAGACAGAGAGAAGAGTTAGAGAGCTGGGATGTGGCACGCTTAATCTGTAATCTGTCTCTGCCATTTTTCCTCGAAGCATGTCCTATTTACTTATTTGCGTGTGTGTCAGTCTTGTGGTCTTCTCAGCTTGCAGTCTCAGGCTAGCACAAATAATTCAAAATGAGGTCTCACATAAATAATGGTGAAGCAGTTCTTGTCACCAGTGAATGTGTAATCACAATGTTTGGTGTGCATTAGCGTTTTCTTCATCCATGTCTGCAAGAGCAGTAATAACAAACAAACAAACAATATTTTGAGACTGAATATGTTGAGTAGCCTAGAAGCACAATTCACCGTTAACATTAATTCACAGCCTTCCAAAACTACTACAGTTCAATCGCTGTTGTAATACAATGAAACTACAGAGCTGGCGAGGTTAATGCAAACAACAACAACAAAAACAAACAAACAAACAAACAAAAAAACAACTTGGTGTAGGGAAAGATAAAATTTTTTGGGTTATAGGGACCATTATGTGACAATAACACCGGGTTAGAAGTAGGAACTATTGTGACCACTTGTTAAAAAACTGTGCTGACTGTTGATTTGAAAGGATCAAGCTAGGAGCTGAAAGTGAAGCCATCATGAAAGTGCAGTTCCTTGGATGGCCACTTGAGGCTGACTCTAAAGGCAAGCCAATCTCTGAAAAAAGAAAAAAAAAATACAACTTAAAAAATAATATTTATGACGGTGAATATTTATATAACCTACTATTTCAAATTTTATAAAGACTTAAAATTATGGCCAATTCTGGCCGTGGCCACTTTCACAGGCTGGGGCCCTCACAGGTTGCCCTCATTCAACTCTTCAAAATAACTGACATTGTCATTCTTCTTGGCAGAGCAGTCTGATTTTTAGTATATATCCAATGAAGCAAAGTCAAAAACGTCAGTGACAAGACTGATATACCAATATCTACCAAGTTCACCATTATATATGTGCTAGCCAGTTAACATTAACTTATAAAGAATGAATACTATGAAAAGCACTGCCTACACTGGTGGAAAATGTTAGTTTTGTAGGTATGTAGTCCAAAACCAATACACCCTTTTCATATGAAATCTTTCCTTGACTGGAAAAACTTTGCCAGTGAACGGAGTGGAGGCTCTTTTGGGAAGAATAATAAACATGCAGCTTGTTTATGTTCCCTATGCTGATTTAGGGTAAAGCTACTCCCAGAGCAAGAAACAACAGGACGGAAACTTCAGTCCAAGTCTCTTTTGAAACCACAATATCACTACAGTAAATGTATGCAGCAATTACAGCCAGAGCCTTCGACTGCACATTTTCCACATGGAGCGGGGGGCCTTAAAGAACATCTGTCGGCAAGCATAAAGTGTCTGCAGGAGATTTGCGCCCGGCGTTCCAACACCATGTTTAGTATTGAAACCCATGTTAATATCCAACTGCCTCTCAAACATCCACCTAATTACACCCAGTTTCTCTTAGCACGCCCCTAAGCAATGTTAAAATTGAAGCATGAAGCAAGACAAGTGCATGTTCTGCTCGGGTGGTTCAGGTTATAGAGGCGGAGTGACACAGAGAGACAGAGAGAGAACAGCGGGATGGCAGCGCTCTGTGAGTGCAGATGACTGAGTGATCCGTGCCATCACCCAGTCATCTGCACAGGATTTGCATAGTTACTGTAGCCTCCAAAAACCCAATATCCTTGCCTGCTATTTCCTTCAAAAACCTGCACAATAGCCTAAATTTGTATGGTAATGGAGAGTGTAAGATATTTAGCTGGGATATTCTGGTTTATTTGTGTGTTATTTGAAGATCTCTTTATGATTTTATGATTTTTGAAAAAGAAAAGATCAGTAAATTTTTTTTTACCTCAGTGCTACACTGGGTGTGCCGTGCATCATGTCTGTGGTTCTGTAATAGTAACTTATAGATTTTTCTCTTTGTGTTATGGACTGTTACATGCCTCAGTAGTTTGATAATACCCTGTGATGAGCTTGCGTCTGAACTGTCATGGAAATAATCATACTGTAAATAACGTTGTCTGTGTATGCATGTGTGTATGAACGTGTGCCTCTAAAGATTTGACAGCCGAGGGCAGGCAGGCATGACATCAGATTGCTTCTCCTCCGCATAAGCGGCATTAAGGAGGGAGAGGGATAGAGGCTGGGGGACGCTGACATATGATGCATCCGTGGCTGGATGTTGTGCGGTTGAGCAATAAATTGCTGCATCATAGAGGACATTTATTCAAGGGTATTTTATTGCAAGTGTTTATTCTAGGACATGGAAAAAAAACTGAATGGGTGTATAATGGAGGCCTAAAATAAGGTTAGTTTGACTGGGGTGTTGCCTCACGTTCTATAGTCACGTGACTTGCCTCCTACTCTCGGGAGCAGCCAGGCTAGCATCTCAAAGGATGACAATGTCTTCCCCGTCCAGATTGAAAGGATCAACCATGCCCAGGGAACCAATCCTAACTTTTGGTGAGCCCATGACTTTTAATCTGGCACCAGCATGAGGTTGACATTTCTGGTTCTGACCAAGTGGAGCAAAAATAAATAAATAAAGCCAACATGAAAATGCAGCTCCTTGTCCACTTGGCTTGGTTTAAAAATCCAGTCAAATATGTCCAACTGTACAGCAGAAATAACAATGTTTACAACCTGGTGCAAATACCTTCAGATATTTATCATTTCCTTTGTATATTCCTGATTAAATTCTCCTCTTTTTCACATCACAGTTCTACATGTGTTACGCCAACTAAATAATAGTAATAATAATAATACTAGGTGCGTGTAATGATTATCTCTTGCTGTGAAGAGGTTCTATACTCTTTCACAAAGGTAAACTCGTTAGATTTCACAGTTACGGCGACAAACGTGGCTGAATTTCACACATGTTGTGTTCGTATCTGTCGAACTGAACTGTTAATCTTTTTTTTTCCATGTGGTTTCACCTTGCACCCTGATCATAATGTACGTCAGCTACTTTTTTTTTTGTGTTCATTTTCATAACTTGTGCGGAGAAATCTGTGTCAAGCACAAAATGTTTTTTGAGAGTCACAGTCTTTTTAGAGAGCATTGATGAGGTGATGGTTCTCGACAGCAAATGGGACACTAATTAAACCTCCTTCAATAATAAGATCTTTGAGTCAGTGAAGTATTTCTGCTCATCGTGAAATTTTAGCACGTGTGTCCTCAGCGAGCACGGTCGAAGTACCTCTTCAAAAGACAGAAAAAGCAAACCTAATGGTAGGAGTACTCTGTCTTGTACCATTTTGTTTTCTCCACTTCACTGTTGCCAATGATGGAAAATGCTACAAAATAAAAGGGACTGCCTCTGAGCTCTGAGATGCATCATATTGCTAGCTGCCCCAGTACATTTGCTGATAAATGTGGTGTGGCAGAAAGCCTCGGAGACTGAAGAGATGTGATGGGTTCATTGGTTGAGGCTCTGGTGTGACATCCACACTCTCCGTTGGGGCTTTTGTGACAGGAAAAAGGAGCTGTTTTCAGCCGAGAGCCACCCTCCTTATTTTATAACACATCCCCTGGCCCCGTTCATCACCAAATCACTGAGGGGATTTAAGAACGGCTTTTGGTCTGAGCCTCACAATGGTGATTGTCCGCTGTTACAAAACTCTTGTTGTTGAAATTTGAACACTGCAGTACAGACAACTGTTATCCTGCTACCACCCTCTCCTTTCTCAATATTTTACTTTATGTGGAAAACAGTCAATGTGACAACAGATTTTTATTTTATTTTTTTGCTCCTTATTTCTACGTTAGCTCAGTATGTTCAGTCTGGCCAGGCTATAAAATGACTCAGGTCATTTTTTTTAAACACTTTTTTATTTCTTTCACTCTGTCTCTGTAGCAAAAACATGCTGTGACTGTTTGTGCTGCGCTGTACAATTTCGCACCACCTGCTTAATTATTAGCATGATTGGTGGAGTGTGGCAGCTGCTGACCGTTCTGAGGCACTAAACGGTTGCACAAGTCTAAACATCTAGAGAATGTGGCCTGCAGCCTGCAGGGAGCCGCTACCTTGGTAATGTTTAACTAAAGCACGTTTCAGTTTGAATGAGATGCTTTGAATGTCGCTATCCTATGAATGATAGAACTTGTGTGGAAATCATTCATCCTTTCACTGTATGACAAACACGTTGAAAGTAAAAATGACTTATGCACAGAATAAAATAATCCTGAATAGAGTGTATTCCTCTGTTTGCTGGTTATAGTAGTGTTAGTTAAATTTGGCCTGTGTGCTTAAATACAAATTATGGACACAATGTGTAGGTTAAATCTGAAATCTTGTGTGTCATTGGATTGACACAGTCGATCATATTTCCATGTTACCTTAAGCAGAATAATAGACACATGTCAAGCTGCGACTCTCACCACAAACTGAGAAACACATTTTGATACAGCCAGCATTTTTGTTGAATTACAGTAAAATAAAATGGAAGTGACTGTCTCTGCCTTGCTGTAACCAGAGGGTTTTTCAGGTCAAGTCCCATAACGCTGCACAATGACACGGCACTACCAGCTAATCACAAACATCTATTGATTTCAATTAAGTCTGTATTGTGTGAGGTGTGAATGCAGGTTAACGTTAAATTAATGCCTTCAAACCCATATTCTCTGTTACATTGTACACGCATGGATTGAAACGGCAGCAGCAATGGTGGGATTGTAGTCCAGTCATGAATACAAATTCTGTTTCACTTGGACGCTATTTGAAATGGGACAAATACACAACACTGTGTTGTAGTGTGTGTGAGAGAGAGAGTGTGTGTGTGTGTGTGTGTTGTTCAGGGGTTTGGCAGGGAATGCTGTGAAGGCAATTAAAACTGTTCATTAATGCTTTGTTAGACAACACTCCAGCTAATCCCATCATATGGCAGGCAGCGATAAGGGCATTTGCCTCTCTCACTGCCTGTCCATCTGTCAGTCTGCTGGGAGTAGATATGCTATCTGTGCTCTGATGTAAAGGTGAACAGAGGGGAAGCCATTAATATATTCGGATTCAGCTTTGGTCAGGGATCCTAGGTGACACTCTGTAAAACTGTGTTGTGTGTGTAAGCAAAGCGTTCCTCCAACGTAAACAGCAAAGGCATATGATTATATGTGATGACATAACATTACAGTCATCACAAACTAAAATTAATTTTGCATCCTTAAGGAGTACGACAGCCTCATATGCTACATTTCCTGTTTATGGGCAGAGGCTGGTACTCTCTAATCTTTAAGACATGCGGGATCATAAGAGATACTATTAGCAAGGTCCATTAGCTTTAGGTATAATGACTTAATTTTCATTATGGAAAGATTGTGGTTTGGGTTATATATCAACTTAAGCAAACATCATAATTTGTGGTGTAATTTTCTCCTTTGTGAAGGTTGGGGCAGGTTGGTCATTGTGGTGAGAATAATAAACAGATAAGCAGACTTTACTGATGCTGCAAAGGAAATTGGTATTTTATGGCAGCAAGTAAGGATGGATACTGACAATAAAATTGAAAGCAGAATTGCAGATATCAATAATATATCAATAACAGATGCATAACAGTAATAGAAAAAAGACTGAAAGGAACACTATAATGAGAAATATGTATACATGATGTACAGTATTTCTGATGGCGGGGTAGATTTTTTACAGCAGGTTTTAGGAATGAAAGTCGAGTCAACATCGAGTAGGCACTTATGACGTCACAAATAAAAACAGTACAAAGTAATGTTATCTATATTGATTTGAACACATATGCTCAGAACACACAGCTCATGTGCTACATACTGTGCGCTAGAGATGCGTTATAGCCTGTATAAAAACAGGCTGTTTTAATGGTGTTTAATGTTGCTCCACGGCACTTTGTAAAATTTGGGAAATTTTAATTGTATGTGTCTCTCTGAGACCTTTTCTGTTCTTGAGCTAAACATCTAATATCTTTGAAAGTGACATTCAGCGTCTAATCGTTGACATGCAGCCTCCTTCTCTCTGTTTGCACAACGTGTTTGGTGAAGTTATTAATCGACTGCAGTCGAGAGGATTTGGACCGTTCCTCTGTTAGCGTTAGCTGATGCCTTTTTGGATGAGTATGCATTGCAGTAGTACTCTTGTTGTATTTCAGGACTGACTTATATTGAATGGCAAGGTAGCATAGGCTTCATCTTTAGTGAAGTATTTCCACACACTTGAAGAATCGCTGCTAGTTTGCTGCAATGACCCACTGGGCTCTTCACCTGTCTCCTCGTACGGCATCCGTGTTGTTATTGTCACACCATCCGGGACTAGTCGTCGTGATGCTTAAAGCATCCTGGCGCAGCTGTAAAGTTGACCTGACTAGAGGACAAGTCTGTTCAACGCTGAATACACGGTGTGTTCACAGACCAGATTGGAAAAACACAAAGGCCGTGTTTTAATAAAGTAAAAGTAGACTTTTAGTAGCCGTGTTAAAGTTAAAGATGTTTTGTCCATGTGGACTCACTCCACAGTAACATCATTTAGATTTTCACATGGACATAAACACACACATAACTCTCACTGAAACTACTGGCTCTGTTTGGAAGGAGAGTCTTGAAATTTTTTTCACCATCAGTAAATTTATGTTTAGTTACGTTATGTAAACAATAATAATTTCAAAGGTTTTCTTAAATGACATTAGAAATATGTTTTACAGAAGTAACTAAATGCACAAATACACATTATGTTACTTCATCCCAGTATCAACTATATCAACTGAAAAAGGCACTCAGATGTTATCTTTATTAACAACAGAGCATATTTTTCTAAGCTTAGTGTTATTATTCACTTAATTCTGTCTCCAACTGCAAAGTCAGGTGGATCCAATTTTCTGTTTTCACACAAAACAACTGTGGCAAAATGCAGCCTTAAGAAGAACAAGCACAGTTATATCTTTGATTGTGATGTGGTTGGAGAGCGTGCATGCTACTGGGAGCCTGGGCCAGGCAAGCAGGGAAGTAAAACAGATTACCATTTCCACAGTGATTGTGACGTTGAGGCCCTCGAGGTGACTTCTGAGCTGCTCCTACCTCTACTGGAGTGGAGCTGTCAGAGCTGCTCCACTCATGTCTGTGTTATCACCACAACTAACACTTGTACTAGCACTGCTTGCTCAAATGAGCAGACACAGACTTTTATTATTTATATATTTATTTATTTTAGCCATCGCCACTGTGGTAAAACTGAAAATGTAAATTATATTTCTCTGTTTTGGTTACACGCAAACACATCCGCTGTTCAGTAGCTTGCGGCAGTCGCTTTCAGTGCTTAATCACTGATGAACATTAAAGCAAATAGATGCTGGCATACAAGCACCATAGACGAGCTTATTGTGGTGCCGAACAGTTCATGGTATTCTTCTATTTTTCACTAACATGGTGTATTTATTTATTTTTTCTGAGGTTATACATTAGCTTGTCCATGGGCAATGTGTACAACTGATCAAGGCATTATCATTTGCAAGGGCTCACCAAAATTGGACAATAAAAGATCCGGTCTGGTCTGGTCTGATGATTTTTTTTGTCAACATTCAGAGGATTGGATCAGAATCTGGTGTAAGCTACATGGGAACATGGATGCATCCTACCTCGAGACAGCCTGGTTGTGATATAATGGTTTTGGTGGGATTATAATTATTTTTTGAATAATATTCAACCGACCTGAGTGTTGTTTAAAACTACGTCCATCCTTTAATGGGCAGGATGATGTGCCATGTCACAAAATTAAAATAATCTCAAATCGGTTTCGTGAAAGTGACAATTAGTTCACTGTACTCAAATGACCTACTCAGTCACCAGATCTCAATCCAATAGAGCGACTTTTGTGATGTGGTGGAATCGGAGCTTTACATCACTGATGTGCAGCCGACTATAGGGAGAGGACTTCATGTAATATCAGGTACTGGGCTCTATGTCTAATACTGTATTTGAGGAATTATTATAATTCAAGACCCAAGTATTTTGATTTAATCAAGATACTTGATTAATGTTGTTTATGATCTTCCAGTCGTAGTTTCCATATCTCCACACTTCTCAAATTCTGCTTCGAGCTGCATCAAATCCTTACTGCCTTTCTTCTGTTGTCATGAGGTGATGCAGGCCATGATTGTTGTGTTGTATGTTTTGGTTAAGAAAATTGTTGGAGGCAACCTGCTTCAATTCTGTCCATGGAAAGGGAAATGCTATTAGTTTATTGATTTATTTGTCTAAAGCACACTGAAACCCCTAGCTTCCCTGTGGGAATGTTATTGTTTTCTGGTCTTATTAGGACAATCAGACATTAAATGACTATTCTGTATATTCTACATTCACATCGTGAGTTTTATGTGAGTACCTAAACAAAAGGAGATGGAAGACTTGACATGGTTACAAGTACTGTACACAAGAATCAGTTTATTTACACTTCTGATAACCTTTTTATCCTACCCTATGATACAGTCCTGTTTTTTCCCCATTGTTCAGGTTTTTAAATCACATTCTGTGATTGTTTCTCTTTGTGTGTTTTTGATGATTTGGAGGCTACAGTATTTGGATTACAAAAAATGTAGGTTAACTGCAGCAGAACAGCAGGAAGATGGACGGCGCATTGTGACTGGGAGCGATTGGCTGCCAGCCATATAGTGTCAGCTCTACGGTTGTGCCTGCGCTGGCACAGCTCTCAGCGCCTCAGTGCAGGTGTCATAAGGGTATTATTGTGGCAAGAACCGTTTTGTCAGAAACTATCAGCTGAGTTTACAGCTAAAATCTCTTGAGGTGATGGAGCTGATTGCATATTCATTTCCACTTATGTAATAAATAGAGCATTAGCATAATACTGAGCAGGCCAGTATCATGCAAATACATCTCACTCAACAATAGAGAAAGCAAATTCAAAGAGCCTCTAAGTGCCTTTCAAGCTTCGACTTGTACTTGTTCAAAGACTCACTTCCATTTGTCAAATAAAATGCTTCCACTATTAACCTATTACCATTTGAATTTTCACCACTGACTTGTAAAACATTCTTTTTTTGTAGGTGTTTGTATGTATAAAAATGACTGGTTGTTACATTCAAGCCATCCTTATTTAACTAATCAGCAGCAGGTAAATCTCTGAGTATTTTTGTGCTATATCCGCGTTTTAAATCTGGTGCCTGTGACGACACATCTACATTGATGGCAATGTGTGTTACGTTGGCCAGTAATAATGGTTGAAAACACAAGTATAGAGACAAACTAAGACAAAGGTTAAATATGTAACCAAGGTTCTATGAATTCACCATCTTTGGTGTTCAAGAAGAATCATGAAGTTCAGATGTGCTGGATAGAAAACAAACCAGAGGCAGAATTACAGTCGGCTATAAACTAGGCATATTTCACACACAAGCATCAACAGTGTTTTCATAATTAATCTAATTGACTAAAATTTTCCCACAGTATCGCCTACTTTTCCAACAGAAAGATCACATGATGCAGGCGTTATAATCTATAGGTCTTTATTTATTTTTGCAGATAACATATATTGCAATCATGCTTTTTCATATAACACCATCTAAAGACATTTATTATATTTTTTTTTTACATAGAATATTTTACATTAGGCCCATGAAACAGCTAGAAATATACAAAACGATATTCTCTGACTAGACATTTCTATTACATTATTATTATTATCATCTTCATTATTACTCTATTCTGTTATTGTCATTATATTTTTTTACAGTAGAGAGAGATATGTGCTTTAGTTTCTGAGATAGTATTATTGCAGAAAACAGCAAATAATATCACGTTTTTTTTTTTTTTTGTTCAACATTTAGACAAAAATAAAAGAAAAACTCAGGTTGTACGGACATTCACAGATACATGTATTACACAGTCCAGTTTACAACATCATTCAAGAGAGAAAACTGCAGTATGGTAACTTTATACAAAATTCACGGAATCCTTTTGTCATTGCACATTTTAATTCACATATCTTTGAGAGAAAAAATCATAAATAAAAGAAAAAAAAAGAACGGGACTGATTCAACCTGATTCCTGTCGCATGTAGCTGCCACAGAAGCAAATTCTCTTGATCCATCTTTGTAGTAATAACGGTCAGTCACAAAGTCAGCATCTACGTGTGTGCTTTTATATTGCAGAGCAAACTTGATATGTAGTAAAAGGTTTTCATTTACCTTATGAAAAGGAATAGTTTCAGTGGTGTTGGCCTGTGTAGTATCTGGCGTCTCTGACTGAGCCAAAGTTTCTCTCTCAAAGTCCAACACTGGCATTCTATGGCTTCTACTAAGACGTCAGAGTAAAGGCCATAACAGTTTATACACACTGAGAGAAATTATGCTAGCAGAGAAAATAGCATGCAGACAAAAAAGGCAACAATTTGGATCAGCTTTTGTCCAAGTATGTGCTAAGTCTTCATATTGGTCTGTGTCTTCATGTTTTGTTTCTGTTTAGGTAGCATGTTGATTTAATGTGGGGGGGAGGGGAGGGGCAGAAATTTGACAATTTATGAATTCATTTATTGTTTTAATATGGCAGTCACGGTTGTGGTGTTTCAATGTCGTATCTGAGAGAATTTGGTCACGTCCACGTTTGTTCCTGAGGAGTGGGTTACTAAATAGATATACAAGTAAACGATTCAAGCCAGAATAGTGGTAGCTATCATAGAAATCCATCTTACACTCTCAATCTACAGCAAAGCAGCCGCTGATTCCCTCTCACAGTTTAAAATATACTTCAGATTCAGCACTGGCTTAATGCAACATGATGCTTTCTTTCCACTCAGCTGGTTGTCAGCCGAAGAAAAACAAACATTTCCCGAATAATCAAGCAGAAATATAGTATGCACTGTGCAGATAAGGGATTTCTGTAATGGCTAGACCTTTATTATTAGAGGTGGCAGTTTACAGATTCAAATTGTGCTTGTAGGCGGATGCTGTCTTTAATACCCTATTGCTTCATAATGAGTCAAAAAGCAATTTTATCCATATATAATACGCGGGTCAAACGTCTACACCAATCACGTAACTAGAGCATGATTTTGGTCCTTCTCACTCTCACGTATAGAAAATGACCTAAAAATGATTCTACAAAAAAGATTCAGACAACATACAAAGTTATTGTTCTTTAGAAAACAAAGAAACAATTATAACAGTCTCTTGTTATGTATCCTATGTAAGTTATTTTTGCGGTCGTCACAGGTTGCAATCATGCCAAAAACAGGTTGGATGCTTCAAAATGCCACACTATACTTGTGCTTTTTTAACTGTAATCCCCAGACATGGGCGGTAAACATTTCAGGCGGAGGGCAGGATTCTGCGAGGGAGTGATAGTCAGGTTAAATGATCTTTTACATATACAAGCAGATTTGGCCTTACCTGTTACACATTCCCATATTGTCTTGGCCTTAAATTGGTCAATGTTCAATTTTTTCTTTACAAACTTTGAAACTGCTTCTTTTTTTTTCACCTACTACACTGCTTTCATTTTAATGTATTTATTTCATGTACAAGTAAAAGGCGTTTCACCAATATTTTTCTTTGTACAGTAACTGGTGTTTAGTAGATGAATTAATATCGTCAAAGCACAATACTATTGAATCAACATGGGCCTCCAAATTTAAATTATATATATTCAATGTACAGTAATATCCTAAGTCACATTTCCTTTTCTAAAAAGACTAACTTTTTTTTTGCATAATGAAAGTCATAATATCACGACAACTTTGCTGGGTAATTTGTTTTTCGTTTTATAACTCTGTATTATACAAATGAACAAACAGAAAAACCCCTAAAAATAACTGTGTAATCAGGTTGGTTTCACGTGTCCCCAGGAGGTAGGTGAATAAAAGCAGACATAAAAGTCTAGTGGTTGTTCCCAACCTTGATTACGTTTCTTTTGCAGTGAAGCGCCAGTCTGGCCGTCTAGACTGAGAGACAGGCAGAGCTGTTTTAGATGTAGGCTTCCTCGTTAGCAGGGTTCTGATTCTGGTTTTCTGTCTGCTGGTCTGGGCCATTTTCCTGAGCCTTCACCAGTACCACAGGCTTGATCATCATCCGCAGACGCTGAGAAGAGGATCAGTGACACAGCTAATATAAAACCGCTAAAAAAAAATCCTCACAGATGGTTTCACAATAAAGAACTGCTGTATACTACTAAATAGCTAAATAGAACCAAAATGCTGGGGAATTTATAATGAAACCCATAGGCTCAAATACACCAGCTACACAGCTGAAAGCTTGATCAATGCAGGGCTTCCAATAATACATTTATCAGACAGACGTGTGAAATGAGGCCATATGAGTTATTACTAACAAAGCATCAATCTGCTAAACTTACTAAGACCACAACACTAACTCAGAACTTCCAAAACTTAGGGAATCTTCCAAATGTTCTCAGCTATGGATAGTGCTGGACTCGGGCTCTGTAGTAAGCAGAGTGTTTGTGAAACTAAGCGTCTGCCTGGGTGCAGAGCACTAATCAGCTGGCTGATTGCTACAATTAGACAATCAGCCATCAGCTGGTACTGCAAGATTTGACACCTGCACATCGCCTCTGATAGCCTCTGTTGCACTGCCTGCAATTATGGCCCATTTATTCTGTCAGCGGAGGCTATAAAGCTATATCTGTCACTAGGGACTGTATAGATGCGAGCTTGTTATCCAGCACTTTGGTGGATGGCTGCAAATCAAAAAGCTCTTAATGCAAATGCTGTGCAGGAAAAAGGTGTGATCTGCCATTGATTAGGGTCATCAGATCAATAAAGATGCACTGTGCTATAGATGGATGAAAGTGACTGAGCACTCGGTGGCTGTTGCAGCAAAGAGCCACAAAAAAACAACAACAAAAAAAGCTTAACTCAGCTATTTTAGAATTCAGTTTTACTATAATCCTGTACTGCTGTTCTACAATTCAGTATGCCTTTACCCAGCAGAACAACATCACATTGGACTAAGATCATAAGTATCCTCAGGGTGCTAAATGTAAATATAAATCTCAGGCACTACTTTACAAAAAAATAGTATAGTCTAGTTTCATCAAAGCTTCCCTAAATAACTGAAAAATTTTGTTTTCTGTAAAAGCACTATCTCCACACAACAGTGATACCCCCAGAAAGCACCATTACGTTAAATTCTGTCATGCTCAAAGTAATAAGTTTGGCTTGAGAAAAAGCAGAACAAGTACCAAATAATCCACCTTAAATTCTCAACCTGATTCAAATTCAAACCGGCAGATGTATGAAATGCCTGAAGGTTTGTACAGTGATCCATATGCTCTCAGAAATCAGTGGCTGCTCTTCATCAAAGAATACTTAATAATCTTGATAATCTTGTGGTGCAAAGCAAGTATTTATCGCTTTATAATGCATGCAGCTGAAAGTAACTCATACATTAATATCTTGGAATACGGTCTTACCTCTTTGTATGTGCCTTTGAGTGTGAGGAACATGTAGCCCATGTAGCCAGGGATGAGAATCATGGAGGAGAGGGCCATGCACCAGCCGACCCCCTGACCCCAGGCTGGGAACACGTAGTCGCCCATAGTGAGGGGAACCATTTGCACTGCACTGAACAGGAAGACTCCCTGGACATGAGAGAGATAAAAGAAAAGATCTCAGCATCTTCACTGTTAGGCCTACAGGCATTTTGAATGCAAAAAAACAAAAACAAAACAATAATAATAATAAAATAAAAATAAAAAAAACTTTAAAACATTAGTAAGTAAGTAAGTAAGTTTTTATATTATGTTGAAATCAGGAGAAGTGTTTAGTTTGGCCTCAACAGGCACATTGTTTTCAAAAATAAATTGTATTACGTGTATATATGATAAAGATTGTGTGGTTGTTGAGCTGTCAAGCAATAGGTCAAGTGTCAGTGAAAGGAATTAGACTGCTAAGCAACTATCATGCCACAGTGACAGGGGAAGAGGGAAGTCTTTGGATAGTTTTGCTTATAATGAATCCTACCATATATATATATATATATATATGTATATATATATATATATATATACATATATATATGGTACCTTTAGCAGGGAATTCATAAGCCTAAGTAACCCTGATGTGGTATTACCTTTCCCATTGGTGTCTGGGAGATTGTTGGTTACAGCACTTATGTTACCCACAGGTAATACTTACAGCCACAATGAGCGGAGTGAAAACAACCCAGCAGGCCTTCCACCAGAGACAGGGCCTGTAGCCAACCATTTCCTCAATGTTGTCATAGAATTTGTTCACACCTGGAACCAGAAATTAAGCACAGTGGATCTCACATCTGTTGTGTAATTGTAGATTCAGTCCACCATTTATCATGTCAGATATGTTTCTCAATATGTTTCAGTGTCACTGAGACGTAAAGTTGAGTGTGGCTCACCATAGAACCACGAGATTGAGATGCACTCAAAGAAGACCAGGAAGAGCAGGGACATCCCACTAGCTGAGTAGTAGTCAAACAATTTAAACACGTACAGTCCACCCTGCAAACAAAAAAAAAATTAAATAAGAGGAAATATGAGACAGATGAAGGAGAAGGAAGAAGAAGCAGTCAAATGAGTGTGCAGGGCAGTAGAAAATTGGTCAAGTGGAACAACATTATCAGCAAGACCACCAGTGGGTATCTGAGGCTGGTGTGCCTTAGTATCTCAGTGTCTCATTTGTGAGGACGTAACTAGTGGCTTCGCGTGGAAGCTGCATTACTGCGATGTGTAAGTCAAACATGTACTTGAAACAAGAAATTACAGGAGAACTGTGATGATTGGTTATTTAAATCTCACAGTGCCTTTTACCCCTATTAAGTTTGCATTACAAAGCTCATCACCTGAATCTGATTTCCAGCGGGCTTACACAGTGGTGCCATCTGTTTAATGTCTTTCTTTTTGCATATTTGGTTTATTTGTTTGGGTTAAATATTGTCTCTTGTTGTTGATTTAGTGTAATATCCAGCTGGCGGGTTTACTTTTAGTTAATGGGTTTACTACTACTCCTGGTCTCCGCCCACAGCTGAGTTTTGGTATTAAGTTAATACCAAATTAAGTTTTTTTTTTCCATTATATCTTGTGAGTGTTGTGTGTGTGTTTTACTATAGGCTTCCTGTTTTAACTGTACAACCTATATGTCTGAGTGTCCCACCACAAGCGGTATTATGGTTTGGTTTCTTTGTTATCCAGGACAGGACCTGGTGCATTGGTGCTCTGACTCCCCTTAATTTGCTGTGGCATGGTGGTTTGTAGTGGTTTTCACTGGTTTGAGAGGTGCCATCTTCAGGCTTATCCTCTGAGGAGCAGAAATATGCTGTGGTTTTGAGTACGGGATCTTTTCAATTATTGGCGCTAACAAAATGGTGGTTTCCAAAATGGTTCCATGAAAAATTGAACCATTAATAACAATGCTCTTCTGCGCGTCAATCCAACCGATCATGTTGTAATCCTTTGGTTCCAGCAGACACAGAGAAAATAACCAAAATCATAGTGGGGAACCTGTTTCATGTTGGGTCATGTTTGCAGACTAGAACATGACGCTAAATGACCTGAACTACTTCAGCTAGGTAAAGTCTCAGGTGTACCTAGTATGACCCCACAATCTTTTTACTCTGAGGCCTTCTGAATTTCACATGAGGATCTTGGCAAGCTGAGCAAACAATTTTGCTGCTTACTGGGTCAACTGCCGAGGTCAAACTACCACTGCCCTGTGGGGAAATGGCCAGAAGTCTGTGGAGAATTGTTATACAGTGACTCAGCCAAAGGCATAATGGTTAAACAAACAAATCCAGACCCAATTTGCATTTGCTTCTGAAACAAGCCTTGTAAATAAGTCTGATCGTTGTTAGTCCTCCTGACAGTCACAGACGTGTGCTAGATAATCATATTTACCTGTGTGATGTTGGATAAGCCAATGATATAAGACACAAGGCAGACGATTGCAATGAAGATTTCTCTGCGTTTTCGGAGGACATGGGGGAACTCATCAACCAGTGCAGTGATGAAGCCTTCCACGGTGCAGAACTGGAGAGATTGCAGAGTCATGTGGGAACTGTGTTATGTAACACACAGGTTTAGAGCTCAAGCATAAGGTAATGGCAATATTTATTACTTTATATTGCACTTAAACATTTTTGCTTTTTTCATGTTTGCAATTAGAAAAAAAAATAGATTTTATATGTGGCAATCATTTTTATTTAGAGTTTCTAGGTAATCTCATCTTGAATGTACAGCTACAGCCCAAACACCAGGCCACATTTGTTACCTGGCTGTCAATTCCCAGCATCAGGAGCATGGAGAAAAAGAGTATGGCCCAGAGAGGAGAGACTGGCAGCTGGGTAACAGCCTCGGGATACGCCAAAAATGCCAGACCAGGCCCTGACAAATGAAAAACATTATAGACATTATGACTCATCCTGTTGTGTGGATATGACTACACAAGTCAAAATGTGAAACGTTCAGTTAATTCAAAATCTAATGCCTGCTATTTGACCATATATAATCAGCTTTTATGAAACTAGAGAAACTAATACTGGATGAAAGAAGAAGATACACAGTCCGAAGTTCTTTTGAGAAAAAATAATAATAATAATAATAATTGTCCCCGTCAAACTATAGAACAGAGTTTGGCAAAATTACAATGATTTTTCTCTTCCAAAACCCAGAAATCTGCTCTCACATACAGCGCCAAAGAAAAACTTTCCCTCTCTTTCTGTCTTTAAACACAACGTATTTAGCATTTCCAATCTTGATTTTTGTACAGTTTTTGCATTCATACTATCTCTAGCTTGTGCCTATTGTCACTATCGAGTTTCAACATTGATTGCAATTACCTGAGGCTGCTACATCAGCGATGGGTCTCTTTGTTACATTGGCCATGAATCCCACGATAGAGAAGATGACAAAGCCGGCGAACATACTGGTGAAGGAGTTGATGCAGCAGACAATGACAGAATCTCTGTAGGGGAGAGACAAAGCACGAGGCAGCCATTGTCACGCCTGTATCAATTCCTTATCAACCCGTCACACATTGTCGAGAGCCGTGGGGGGAAGGGACGGGAAAGGTGGAAAGCAATTTTGCATCCTGCTGTAGCATGGCACAGCTGATTACATTCATATTGACCCGTTCTTTTAAAATGGCGGCCAGTTCTAGCAATTTTACAACGGTTGAAAGGAGCACATAAACTGTGCTGGTGACCGATGTTTATCCTACAATCTGACAATGCCTGAGGAACACTAAATGTCCACTACCTGTTAGTATAAATTACAGGATAGAAGCAAAATAATAACGATACAAGTGGAGGGAGGTAGGAAGGTTAGAAAAAACAAAGATAACCCCAAGTCCCTAAAATCAATGAGTGAGCACTAGACAGTAAAGTTACATCTGAACAAGTTTAATTCTTACGATAAATGCAACTATAATAAAATATATTAAAGCTAAGAAAATATCTATTTTAATCACCTACCTGTAAACGTTGTTATTAAAAGTATTGTAGCTCCCGAGAGCAATCAGAGAGCCTAATCCTAGCCCGTAGGAGAAGAAAATCTGAGTGGCAGCATCGAGCCACACCTGAAAACAGAAGAAAAGATGTTTAGGAAACCAAACCTGTAGCTTGTGTTTTGCTGAAGGCAGATAAAGACATGTCTCTACTGCTTCTGTTAGCCAGTTTGTTTGGCTAAACCAACATAGCTACTTGATTTATGAAGGCATGCGCAGACCTTTATCTTAGTGAAATCCTCCAAGTCATAGTGTATCACAAAAAACAGACTGAAACAAGGGCAACTGGACGTGTAGATTCGTCCAAGAGGATTTTTCTTGAAGAAGCTACTGGGATAAGTGGCAAAATATCCAAAAAAGTCCAGTTTCTCTTGTTTCAGTTTTTTTTTTTTTTTTTGATAAATGAATCTTGCTTCTTGTAAGCTTTGATGAAATGCATTCTACAATTGCTGTGTTGTAACACTATCTCATCCACTTTGTTACCATTGCATGACATTCTGATCGCTAACAGTTTCTGTGGCAGTAAGCTAGTAGGTATCCTTTTTTACAGGTATGCTAATAGCATCGATCTTTGGATCCTTAAACAGTCTGGCCCCAAAAACTAAAATAATCTCCCCGTATGCACAACTTATTCTCAACCTATGCAGGTGATATGCTTGAAAAGAGGGCCTTCAGAAAGAGAGGGCAGAGAGCATACCTCGGACTGCTTCAGTTTTTCAAAGTCTGGTGTGATATAGAAGAGGATTCCATCCATGGCACCGGGTAGAGAGATGCCTCGGCAAAACAGGATGAACAGCATGAAGTAAGGGTATGTGGCCGAGAAGTACACCACCTGTGGGACAGAATTGTTGTTAGAAATACTTACATATAGTTAGAATATTGTATGTAAATGTGCTAACTGTGGCACCACCCCTGCAGCACAGTGCCCTATTCAGCTGTTCTCTAGAGGTAAGATGACCCCAGAATGGCTGGGTTCAGCACACTCCCACAGAGGACTATTTCACTCTTTATCTGAACTAATTCCACCCTGTGCTATCAACACTAGTCATGACTATTCATATCACTCACCATAATATCTATGAAATAAGAAATTAACCAGCAGTGACTCTGCTGTAAAACAGCTCTTACATTACCATACAGAAAAATAATCAGAAACTGATATAAAATGCAAAAAAGAGCTCAGTGCAAAGAGGATTGTTCTAAATTGTTCTAAATTACGCAAATTATGGAAAATGTAGGTGCACATCGTACACAGGGTGGTTTGGATTGCTTGTTAAATATTTCATAAGAGTACTACATTTTACTGTTATTTAAATCATTTGTTCTACTTGGCTTTTAATGGCTGTAAATCTCAGTAAACTGTCAAAAATTGAAACAAATCCTAAATGTAACAAATTCAGATATGGAGAGAAATGGTTACAGTGTTATGTAATCACAAATGGCTTTAACTGGATGATAATCAAATGGTTCCTTGTGCCACTTCTATAACATAAAGCAAAGTAATCTTGAGTCTATGATTCAGCGCAGATTTTTCTTCCTTTTGTGGTGGTTCATGTCTTTGTCCCTTTTCTTACTTACTTTGCCAGTCCAGCTGACCCCTTTCCAGATACAGAAATAGACGAGCACCCATGCAATGGCAAGTGTGATAGCCAGTGGGATCCTGACCTCCCCGGGCTTCTCCAGGCCATCCGTCATCTGGTGCATGTTTCGTCTGCAGGGAATGAGTAAAGTAGTCTTACTACATCACACAAGGGCATCCTGGATCACATACATGCAACACACATGGGTGCACATACAAATATGCATACACATGTCTGGATATCTACAAAGAGCCTGTCCACGGATTTCTTTTCTCACCCCTAAAGCTTTATAAAGGCACCACAATCAAGGGATGTCATGCTTGTATGTATGCATGTCTGCATGCCACCTTTTTCTTTTTTACATTTGGTTTCAGGCTATTTATTGCATGTGCACATTTTATTTATTAGTGGCATCCTGGGTCATGCGGTTATTAAAGGGTTTGGTGAGCCACTGAATCATCACATGCAATGTGCATGCATTGAATCATGGCCATCAGACTGTGATCCTTGATCTGAGCCTTCATCGTGCACAGCGGGGAGGATGTTATTGTGTAACAGAAATCTTTTCACGGCATAGCAGTATCCCTGTGATCTTAACAGACTCAGACGTCCAGCTTACTCCCAGAACTCCACCACGGCGCTGGTGAGGTTCTTGGTGTCTGCGAGGCTGTAGTTGGTGTAGCAGCGATCTGTGTTCCAGGGATTTCCACAAGTCTGCCATGGCAGGTCCTGAAAATTCAGGGAACACACACACACGCACGCACACACACACACAGCTCTTTTTACTTGAACCACTCTCCCACTGCCGAATCCCATTCTCTCTGGCTGTCGAGCAGCCAAGACCATGATACTCATTCGGGACATTGAGATTTCATGCTTTTCTGAGAAGACTGAATGCCTCATTGCCAAATGCATTTATCAATACCTTGTGTAAAGCCCTAATTATGTGGGAAAGGAAGTAATAAATGTCATACTCTGTTAAAGGCTATATAGACTTATATAAGAGACGCTGGCAAATAGAGGCCGCCACATTACTAAAAGGCTACCGAATAGTAATGCACAATAAAACAACAACAGTGCTTTGTGTAAAAAGAAAATCAGTAAGAAATGAAGATCTCTCAATTTTTAAAAGGTATATCTTATTGCTATTTATGATTGATGAGCTAGGTTTTAAATGCAAAATACTCACCGCAGTAAATGAGTTGTACAGATAATAAATAGCCCAGGAAATGATAACAATGTAATAGATATTGAGCCAAAAGGACAGAACAGCAGCAGCCAGACCCACACCTGGAAACAACAAAACATAACAAAACAAAACAAAGAATACAGGTAGCATGTTAAATTGTGTTAAATTGTGGGGATAGTGAAAATGTGTAGTAATGGAGTGTTACATAATAACGAAGAGACCATATTTCTGACTTTGCACATGCCTGTTTTCATCCTGGCCTACGTGAAACAGCCAGTCAACACCGAAAAACGGAGCTTAGGGCCTTAACAGTAACGTAAAACACTGTTTACCTTTGAACACTGGCGCCAGCTTCCAAACTCCAAGACCTCCAATAGAGGTGTACTGACCAAGAGCCGTCTCCAGAAAGAACAGGGGCATGCCAGCAAATATAAGGGTCAAAAAGTAGGGAATCAGGAAGGCTCCTGAATGAGAAGTGAGAAGCAAAAGTGTGTAAGCGAAGGCAAACCATATACTACTGTTCAACATAATCCATTATGATATTTGGTAGAATGAGTGTTTGGTTTCAGACTTCTCCCCAGATCAGTGCACAGGCATTCGCTCGTGCGTAATTACGCACGACTATGATTGGGGGAAATACTCTTAATATCTACTATAATTTAAAAGATCCAGGGGCAAACTGTCACGGTTTGATGTCGAGACCTTTGCACTCCTTTTGGTTTATGGATAAAATGAAAATTGCCAAGAATTCCTGATTACCTCCGCCGTTTTTTCCACATAGGTAAGGAAATCTCCAGACATTTCCGAGTCCGATAGCGTATCCCACACAAGAGAGTAGAAAGTCAAATTTTCCACCCCACGTCTCTCTCTCGGGTATCTCCTTATTCGTCTTCTGCACTTTGACCACCAAGGTTTTGGGTTTGTCGTTTGGCGTGGTGGTGGGCGCGTCATTCACCGTCTCCGTTAAGACATGTCCGTCCGAGGCTTTGGTCCCGTTAGTAGCCATGGTCACGAGTGTGTTGGATAGTCCTGACCAGTGAAGAAGAGAAGGTTTCAACACCAATCCAGACAGATAGCTGCTTATCCGTAATCCAAGCTCCCAGAGAATAGCCGAGGACGGGCTGCTGTTAGTGAACAGGAGCAGAAGCAGAAGCACCTCAGCAACGGCCCAGCGACCATGGAAACATAAAAATGATCCAGCAAAAGTTAAAATTTCACACACACACACACACATAAAAAACTGAATTAGACGAGTTACATCCAAACCAACTCAAGTAAAATATTTCAATAATATCATATTAATGATGAACTGATTTGAACATTATTGGAGAAAACTATTCAACGTGGAATAATTATTTTCTGTATTTTGCGGGAAAAACAAATATTAAACATATGATCACAATTTTCTATCTGTGCTGTGTTGGCTTGAGCTTAGTGTTGTTTAAATAATTGCACACACACACACACACACAAAAAAAAAAAAAAAATGACAATGACTCTTTAATGACATTGAAACATATGTATCCATTTAGCATTTTCGCATGAAATTTCTCCAAGGCTTAAGAGAAAAAAAATGTGCCCCGCGATCCGTGAACCCCACGGGATCAAATTAAGACTTCTCGTGCAATAAGAATCACTTTTAAGTGCCTGGAGTGAATCCATGTTAGCAGAAATTTAGAGCCTGCTCTTGTCCTTGATTCATTATGCTCTAAATTCAATGGCCCACTTCCCACTGCTCTCGTACAAGAGAGGAGCAATTAAACACATTTAGGAGTCGAGGCGACGAGGTCTAACAAATAACCTGGAGAGGTTAATAACTCACTGGTGTTTGCAACTCCAATGGACATTTTGTTCAAATATCCACAAGTTAGTGCTGCGATATTTTATAGTTATCCAATTCGATAATTATTGTCGGCAATTATACAAGGACTTTAAATAACACCTCCAAAATACCACTTGTAATGCCGCTTTTAAAATGTACGTTATTTATTTTTATTTTGAAAGAACTTTCTTGAATGCAAAAATAAACGTTGAAATACAAGCAGATGAATCATGAAGCGCACCGCCTCTAGTCAACATCACCTGGTTCGTAATTGTGATGAGCGATATGCAACACGGTTACATTCAGAGTAACGGGGTTTAGTGAATCATTTTATATTCCTAAGACGTGCATTTTATATCAAAAGCATTAGTAAGATTCCAGGCTAATTTGTCGGTATGCATCTGAGAGGCAGGAATCAGAAAATTTGATTGCAAAGAATTATGTGCGCATTTTTATACACAGATTGGACATTTTCTCTGCATATAATTGAAATACATGGCTGAAAAACTGAAGGATCAAGTACGGCTCACCCCTCTAAGATAAATATTCGTCTCAGTCAGATGAAGTGCAGCGCATTCGTACGCAGTGCCAAAATCAGCGCATCTGCATATGGCAGAATTCCTCAATGGTCCTGGAATGGAGTGACGCAAAACTGCCTCTAATTCATGTGAGATGTGTATTGCACAACAGAATACTTACAGTAAATCCCGCTACTTTTCCTGATACTTTCTCGGGAAAATCCTAATAAAAAAGTTACTTCCTTGCACTTGGACTGAGTAAGACCAAGGTGGGAACTTTGCATCCGACGAAAGCGAGTAAAATGTACGATCCTGAGGGGGGACGATGGTGGACAACTGCGCCTTTGAGAGCGAGGTGCTGTCCTTAAAGGAGTGGTGCTGAAAGAGAGGAGGGGAGAGAAGACGGGGAAAGGAGCTGCCGCCGTCTGAGTTGAAGCGAGCAGGGACGTAACATGGAGCGCAGGATCCTCACTCTCATCTACATAGCGTCAATGTCACCTCAAAGTCGACCCTCCCCAACTCCAACATTTCCACCACTGAGATGGCAGCGGGTTTGAGAGAGGAGCATCCTCTTGTCTCAAGGTTTTATATCCTTACTCCTGCAGCTTTTTTCTTTTTTTTTCTTTCTTTTTTTTGTTACATCAACAACTTCAACTCTCTCTCTCTCTCTCTCTCTCTCTCTCTCTCTCTCTCTCTCTTTCTCTCTCTTTCTCTCTCTTTTTCTCTCTCTTTCTCTCTCTCATTCTCTTCTTTTCTCAAGGACCAGCGGATGCAAACGCTTCTAAGGGTTACTTGACATCCTGATTGTTCTATCTAAAGTTCACCAGATAAAGTTTACCAGATGCCGTCAAGTTACCATTAATAACACACGCATAAGTTGCTCAAAACTTCCCTCCATTCATATTTTGTGTAACGAGTGGGTAACAAACTGCGCAAAAGGGCCGAATTTGGGGTTAAAAATAAGTAGGGTAATGTTGCATGAAATAGAGAGGATACAGAGGAAGATGCCAATGGTTGCTCTAGCTGCTGGCAAAACACGATAAGAGGGTCCCAGCCAATAAAAAGAGCCAGAGAGTGTGAGATAAATTGAAAACTGTGCTTATAATCTTCTTAGCCCGCTGTCTTCCAAAATGAAATACCCCTGTGGAACATCCCAAATGAGCAGTCTTAATGCCTGCTCTAACTCCCACATCGAGATAAAATATTAGGGTCTCACTGGGAGATTACTCTCATGGTTTAACAGTTGAAGTTTGAAAACGACTCAGGATTAAACCAATGTTATATATTTTTTTTTAAAGAATTTTTACATCTGACCAAAGTGTGATGGATAAAAAGAATTGTCATATTTCTTTCTGTGTTCCTTATTCCTTGCACATTCCCCACATTTTCTCATTGTGCTCATCTGCCCAAATCGTACACCTCCACCTTTGGTTCTTTGTGCCTTTATCTGCCCCACTGTAAGCTGTGCAGTGCTGATACAGTGCTGAGAAGCCACGGCGTTGAGAGCGAAGGAGAGAAAGCCCAGATGGTGAGCCAATGAGGGGTGAGCTAACCTTCTAATGATATGAAACTAAATTTTGCATTTCTAATCCCAACTGGCCGGTCGGCCGCAGGCTGTGGCACGTCTGATGTGCAAAAAGCCTCCTGATAGCCAGCAGCTCTCGCACAGGGGAATGCGAAATGCCACACAGACGAGAGCTGGTGGTGCTGCGCTTGTGGCCCTGGCCCCACCTGATGGTGAGCTTGTGTGCACTGGAGCTTGTAATTACAGAAGGAGGTGGTAGTAATAGAGAGTGGAGTGCAGGCAAACACACCGGCAGACAGCTGGCCCCCTGTCAGTTTCACTGCTCAGGCGCAGGGGACAAAAGCGACGGTGATCTGAAACTGTAGAGCAGATTGTCTCTGATGTGGGAAAGACAAAGTGGCGATACAGATGATGACAGTGACACTGATGACAGATGTATTTTATAATTCAAGCATGTTTGCTGAGCCATTTAGAAATGTATTTCTCATTTATATGTGACTTTGTATACATGGAGATGCCCCTGGCCATACATCATCACTTCTTACTGTTCAAACTATTATTCTAATAATTCTAATTATTAATTTTCATCTATGGAAAATAAATATGTAATAATCCACAATGAAAACATACAAGTGAAGATGGTTGTTATGCTAATATGAGTTAATGTTAATATGTTGCTGTTGAAGTGATAATGTGTATCTGTTCATCATGGTTCACGTGATCCTATAGCATGTAAAATAGCATTAAACACAAAGTACAGTTCAGGTTGATGCTTATTATCACTGTTATAAACCAACATATCAAACAGATTAGAATTTTATTAATTGAATGATGGAGTAATCTATATTAAATAAATTTCAGTAAAACCACAAAAATATCAAGGAGGTCATCATCTGAGGAACGTGAATAGTTTTTCAAAATTCAATTAAAATCCAGGAAAAATGTTCAGATTTTTTTACTGCAGATGAAACGTCCGACATTTCCATAGACCGTGCCGCCATGTGTCTAAAAATGAAAACATGTCAAGAAATAGACCTGTAAGCAACGTGGGAGGGACAGATTAAAATACAGCCAACTGTGCTTAAAGTAAAAGTGAAAACCACAAACATACAGAAAACACTATGCTATTAGGTGGTGCAAATTTTACAATATTCCCTTTGACCAAGCCACTGGACATAATAAACAGAGCCTAAGCCTGGAAAAACGCATCAACATAACTCTACGACTTTACAGTCATGTGGGATTATCTCACTAAAATTAAACCAGTGCGGCTCACATTGATCGTCAGTGTGCTTTCCAAGTCAATTCCAATGCAAAGTGTATTTTAGCATCTGAAAAACACCTCGTTAAACCAACATTAAGAAAGAAAACGACTAAACTTTGTTGTAAGTTTGCACTTGAGTGCAGTGTGTATATTTCCGCGTGTTAAAGAGAGATAAAGGCTGAGAGGTAAACATAAAGACAGACTGTCAGACAGAGAAACACACAGACAGAACAGGAGTTCCACACTACAGCTTTTTTTTATGGCTCTTAATCCTAAAAACCCTCCATTCTTCTTGGGCGGTGCAGAGAGGGAGGGACTGTTGTGAGGTTGGGCTATGTGCAACACACTGTGGGCCCATAGCATGTGTTTTGGCTCATTGGTAAGACAGTCAGGTAGGATGCTGCTGGGCCTCTCCAGAAGAGCCTCGGCGCGTTGTTTCCGCTTGCACTGAAAAGATCGAGACAAAGTGATGTGTCTGTTGCCGGGTGATTCACAAAAGGAACCCTGGGTGAATTCCTTTAAAAGGGGAGGGTGGAAACACAGCGGCAAAGTAAAACAAATATTGGCCTCCCTCCCTGCCTCTTTTGCTCTTCTCAAAGCCAGGGAGGAATGTAGAAGTCAACGAGGGAGCTTATAGAGAAAATGCAAAGCCAAATTGTTGCTGTCAAGCCCGTTTATCCTTCAGTGCAGCAACATCTTTAAGAGCTATATCAACCACAGTGGAAAGGGGACAATAAGAGCTCTTGTGAACAATGGCAGAATGACAGATCAAACCAAAAAGTGGTTGTCAGTCAATGTTTGCCTTTACCTTTGGCTGCATATTTATGAAAGCTGTTCCCTTAATCAATTATTGTTAAAGACCCGTCACGGTCTAACTATCAGAGATGTGCCAAGCCAGTCGAGATGTGTGGAGACATGGGATGAGTGATGTATTTCCTGTAAATGGGCTGTGACATTGTTTTGACCCCTGTCATGATTTATTACCACATTTTTGATACAAGTTTAGGAAGGTTGCCAAGGTGCAGCAAATGAATATGCAGCATGTCATGCTCTCATGAGGAAAAAGGTCAAATAAGAAACACATGTTTTCTATGACTGATGACAGAGCTACTATATGTCAGATTGGGAATAATTATTATTAGAAGAAACACTGGTGAAAGGGAATGCTCTGTCTGAAGTGACACTACAAAACTTACCACACATACAGCAATCACATGATTTCAGTCCCTGTGTTATACAGCAAACATCTACAGCAGGGGACCCCCAACTCTGAAGACCCTTTTTTCTTTGAACAAACATATAAAAAGAAAAGAAAAATTGCAAGTAACCAGTTATCAAGTCCAGGCTCCCACTGATTCAATCATCAGTGGGAGCCTTGGGCTTGATTACCTGCTATCACGTGGTCCCATTTTTGGTGCTGGCAGACGGCACGACCTGAAACATCTTCCTTGTGTACAGTCTTTCCACAATTATCTTTTCTTTACATTCTTTGCATTTCTTGGCTAATCTGTGGTTGGGATTGTAAAAAATAAATGTATCTTGGAACAGTTGCGTTTTCCTACACCCTTCTCAGCTCGATGTATAAATCATATCCTATTTAAAGCTGCTGCTTTTGTTCAGCATTCCAAGATTTCATGTGGTTTTCTCCAAAGAAATGATCAACAGTCCAGAAGGTGAGTCTCTGGCTTACTAACCTTCTCACAATGACAAATTGATCCACGATGGTGACATGCTAGTGTTTTAAAAGATCCCAGGCTATAGACAGCCCTTTATGCTGATGTGTTTTGCAGAAATCCATAGCCCAGTAAAATCTAAGAGGACTTTCACACCTAAAGTGCAAGGAGTACCATGTCTTTACTTTTAATGGAAAACAGTGTTACGCTCTCTCGGGCAGCATGCTTTACCAAGACTATGCAGCCAAAGTTCAACTACACTGAACCTTGACTCTAAATGCGCTTATTTTCCACAATGTGTGGCTTCAGGCAGTTAGAGGAAAAAGAAAAACGTGGTGAAAGCAGTTCTGAGTGAAGAACAAAGTTGTTTTGTCCATATCGAAGGGTCTTGATGTTGAGAAAGATGCATTGCAATATTAAATGGGTTTACAAATCCCCTTCTGTAAAGTGAATGGGTTACACAGCTTCTCATTTCAAAACAATCCCTTGAAACAATACATTTATTTGACATTTTCCACCAATTCCATGAAAGGTTGGTGTTTCTCCCTGAGCTGAATAACACAAACTGCGCTAGGATGCGTGTGTGGTGACCTATAAACTGTCTCTTAAAAAGGTTTTACCCAGTTACTGCTGTATCAGCATCTTCTCTGCTGTGTTCGCTGTGAAGGTTGACAGCCAACAGTTTTTTACCTCAAAGGCGCAATACCAGTTCAGTGGAAGGAGTGTCAGTTTTGTCAGACATTTTTACATCCACAAAGTCATGTTTCCATCACGTATAGAGTATTATTGCAGCAATATTCCTTGCAAATGTGTGTGGACTGCATCTCCATCTGTATGTTTACCTATTAACTAGTGATGCATGCAGAAATCTGTAAATATGACAAATATTTGCAAAAGTGTAAAATAGTTTGGTTCGGGTATTTGTGTGCCAAAGATTGGCACTCAAATTCCCCAACGTAAATGCCCCATGAGTGATTACAGTGTTTAGCTTTAAGAGCTGGGGGAAAAAACAGATAATTATCCATTCTCAGGTACATAAATACTTTCAATTGAGGGTATTTATAGATGTGAGTTAGCCAAACACATCCACAGGTACAGATTTAAGGCATGGCATGTCATAATGTGTAAAACTACAGTTAATTGAGAAGCACATCTGTGGTGGAAATTAAAAAGCTCTTGAAGCTAAGCACCATCTGTTTCATGCATAATGAAATGGATTTACATTCAGCTTTTTAGTGCATATATTTAGTGATTCCTTTAGGCACATCAAAAATCATATTCCCTTTTAAAAATTTGTGCACATATTTGCATATCTCAAAACAAACTTGCCTAAATACAAGACACATTTTCACAGCACAAATTTTCAGATATTATTGGTATAACAATAACCTCACTGCCTCACATTAACAGTCCGCATACTTCATTTACACATGGTGCTTAAATCCTTCAACCAAACGAATAAAACATAAACAACATGTGTATTTCTTTTATACTTCCACTTTATTAGAGTGTAAATTGCAGAAGAATAAAAAGAACAAAAGTAGGAAGTGTGGTTACACACAAAAATACAGAAAGTTGGTGGAAATCCAACCAAATCATACTGTAGGACATCCCTCATTAAACTCAGCCCACTCTGGCACAGTCCGGATTTCCAAATCACGAACAAGCCCTTATCTTTTCAGTGATGGAAAAAAGCAGGATGTAACGCATTTAGAACATAGATTTGATGCTTGCTCACTCACACCCTATGACACTGTCTAAAAGAGAACTCAAACTCAAAAACTTTATCACCAACTACAGGTCGCAGTATTCCAGCCTCCCCATTTATATGTCTGCTAGCAGACCTTTCTGAAGATGAACGGCCTCTGAAATATGAACAACGCTTATTAACTGGTGAGACCATCCTCTTAAATAAAAAAGACAGAACAAAAATGTTCCATGTTGACCAACGTCCTCCATCAGCTGTTTTGTCCCTGTCTTGTAAATGTTCTGGTTGTTTTTCTTCCCCAAAAAAAAAAAAAAAAATCAAAACAAGAAATGCTGCTTCTTTTGTCTGGGTGGCTAGAGAGTTGTTTTATTTATATCGCTGGCCTCTGGTTGTACTATAATTTATAGCAGAGGGCATTTTTCTTGTTTGTACACCTGTGTTAATGTTCCACATCAATTTCCTGTTTCATACAACTTCAGAGCAGAACGGAATGGGAGGCTTTTAGACCCTGGATGACTGAGTTTGATTGGCTTGTGGCTGGTGGAGCAACGGAAATATGAATTATGGCATAGACAGGCTCGCTGGAGTCCGGGAGGACTCAGAGGGTGGAGCTGTAACTGGGATGTTCTGCTCAACTGGTTTGTGTTAAAACGTGAGTATCTGCGATGAAGACTCTTGAGAAATGGAAGCACAAACAAAAGTGTCTGACTGATGTACATTCTTGACTAAGAGCATCGTGATAATTCTCATCTTTAATCAGTGATTGAAATTACGGATTTTTTTGTGTCTCCATTGCAAAAGAAATGTCCCTTATTTGGGTTTCAGCTCTGTTCCCCAAACAACTTTTATGGGTTGCGTATTGAAAGTAATTGAGGCACACACAATGTGATCCAGGAATCAAAATGGATGTTTAGACTCAATGGCTCTCACAGAATCGGCATCTGTTGTCACCTTCATCCTCTAAACATGGCTGGCTGGTTTTGCCAAAAAGTGGAAAGGGGTGAATGGAGAAAGCGATGGAATGTGTTTGTTCTGTCTCCTCTGCCTTATGTCATTTTTCTGTCAGGTGCAGTTTAGTGCTAAAAGTAATTTTTGCTGTGAGATATGTGGGTTCAAATTTTTGTAAGCGTTTGGGGTCACGGTTACAAACGTTTTTATGAAGGACTAAATGAGTTAAATTCACACAATAGTCCAGATGCAAATCCGTGCTGCGATAAATGAAATATGCGCTGATGTGTTGCTAGGCAACTGGGCAGTGGGCTGACTGCTTGGTCAGTCACATCCATCTGGACCATTTTGAGGGCAAGAATCTTATGCAAGGGTCACTTAGGAAGCAACAGGATAAAACTCAGAGGGGTAAACCAATGCTTTAATTGTTAACTAACCTTTAATAAAGAGTCAGGAGACAAAAAAAATTAACATACAGGCAAACTGCCGTCACAGGTAGACTGTGAGGTTAGACGGTCTGATGAAGATCACTATAGCTGACACCTGGCTCACGAAGGTGCAGTCACAAGTCAGGCTGCAGCCAGGAGCATCCACAAGGACTAAAAAGGCAGAAAGAAATACTAGATTGGGGGATAAAGACAGAGCTGCTGCTTGCATTGAGGGGTAAGAACTGCATATAGTGACTCTTGGTGCAAAGGAGGACGTCACTGTGCAGGTGTTCTGATATAAATGCTGCAACAGAGACAAGAGGCTGAGGCTACACTCTTCACTCTTCCTGCTGCTGAATGATTCTGTTATAGCAGCCTCATTAAGTTTTATTGAATCCCTATTATGGCTCCACAGATGGGGTTCAAGAGGTTATTTTAAATTTGGTTTCCTCCATCAATGGCTCTACATTGTTTTACAATGTAAAGCCCGTTAGCCTTGATGGATCCATGATCACTTAAACCATTGGACAATTCAGTCCGATCTATCTGACAGTTATTCAAGTGAGTTAACGCTTAGCCCAGTTATATTTCTTTATTTCATTTTAAAACAATCTTTATACAGTATATTTGAAAAGAAAAAACATATGATAGACAGTCTTCATATAACCACTCTATGTAGTGTAGCCAATATAATCGTTTTTTGTTTTTTTTTCTAAACGAGAACTGCACAAGAAATAAGGCAGCAAAACGGTGTAATACAATTTAAATCAATAACCTCTCGTGATCCTAATGTGTGAGGTGATATTGATTCCTACGGGCAGTGATTGTTGAATCTGTAACATCATTATTTATTGAATATACACAATGCATTCAAGCATCAGTATAATAAATAACTTAATAGCGATCAACTTTTATGTGGATAACACTTAACTTAAGGGCCATACTTTAACATCGTACATTGTACGCAAGTGGAAGATACTGTATAAACAGATAATTTACATTGTTATTCAAATAAAATATCAAAATATTCATATACTGCTAAAAGGGTGCAATTAAATAAGGAATAATTAAATAAAGTAATATTACAGTCAATGTAATGTTCAAAAAGCCATACACATATATATATATGTGTGCCTATAATTACATATCCTGTGCTGGAAGAGATGTTATCTCATTTGATGCCCACATTCTTTTCACCCACTCATTTACTCAAAATGTTGTATAAAAATATCAAATGTGACCATCTAGATTATAAAGCACTTTTAGGTTTTTCACACGTTACTCTGTACGGCCCTTTCTTCTTCTTCTTTCCTTACTGGCTTAGATGGACCGAACAATTGTCTGCTCTAGGCTCTAGGTTAGTTCAGCATAATTGGCTATGTAATGATCCAGTCACACACTTTCTACTCCCCACTTCCTCCTCCAGGGAGGGCTCCGAGCACTGCCCCATTAAACATGTTGAAAGGTGAGGTCACATTCAGTTTAGACGTTACACTCTTATATGTCACGCCAACGTTGCTGCTCGCTGTGTGTAATCAGATCAGTCCAGATGCCAACCCTGTGCCTCCACTTTCACACAGCTACTACTCTCAGAGACTAAGCTCAGATCTATGGAAGTTTCATCACATCAGTGTCCTGGGTTATGGATGGATTAGTTCACAGTGCCGTTAACAGTGGGACATGCTGCTGAGGAGTAGTGGGGTGGGTGTCCCCGGAGCCTCTACTCTAAACGTCTGCTCTGTTCAGGCTTTTTATTGCAACTCCAGACGTTTTCACCAATCAAAGGATGCGTGAGTTAGCGCCATGAAAATAAGTCTTGGAGTGTTGTGGATTGAAACCAACGTAATCCTAAAAGAACTGTTTTAGGGGAACAGAAAAATCCCTGACATCTGTCAGTATTGATCTGCAGTGAAATGTATGACTATCTTACAGAAATATGAACAGCCCATTAGAAGTTTTGTAATAATTCAATTAGCTGATAATCAAGTCTTACAAAAATATAGAGGACTCAACAATAATAAGTCACTACAGACAGACGTACCGATTACTTCATGTGTTCAGACAATGGCATTTACCTGAATTGTTTATTCACTACTCTGTCTTGGTTACCTTTAACAAATACAATTTTCCTTACGCCCTATAAAAAACAATAACATACACTAGTACATGTATATAAAGTTCTCAGGCAACACAAAGGGACAGAGAGGAGCAGTAACCTTGCCGGATTAGTGGTAGAATGTAGAAAGTAAACCACAAACTACATCTCTTTTTCAGCCCAGTCTAGAAGGTACCTCTTGAATATCTAGTTCAAGTATTTAGTGACAAACAAAAAAGAAAGACAGTGAGTAGCCGTTTTCTCCATTTTTATGTTCTGTTTTAATGAAAACTTTGACATCATCCATGCCGCTGTTGCTACACAACTGACCAAACAACCATATCAGACACTGTTCTGACAACTATTTTTGTATATTTTTTTTATAATTCTGTACATTTTTTGATTACACTTTTTATTTTTATTTAATCTGATCTCATTCTATTTTATCTTTATTGTGTATACCTTTATAACAAAGCAACAAAGCTACAGTGACAGAGTTATTTCCCTCGTGGATCATTAAAGTCTGTCTAAGTCTAAGTTACTTTTAATTCACAACATGTTTTTCATGTTGTGAATCCTGGATTATTCAAAAATACTCATGGATAGGTTCATTGTGCTAATATTCTTGTTTAAAAATAATAGAAAAAAGAATGAATAGAAATCATCCATGTACTTTGAATTGAATTAAATCTAAAGTACTGCAAAGTGCAGAAATAAATAATAATCCAGTGGAATCAGTTGTTTTCATGTTCCTCTGAAGACGTGAGTCCTATTGACAAGGCTTTTAATACACTTTCTGATTGCGTGTGATTTGTATGTGTTGGGGTTGCACACAGTTACATAATGCACACGTCTTTGAGGAATTTTACAGTATATGTGTGTAATGACAGGAAAAGGAGAGCAGGTGTCAGCAATCTCTCAATGCTCCCCCATTTATCCCCTATTCACCCGGACTGTTTCTATGGTAACGAATGAATGGATTGCCACATGGATGATTGGTGCCAATCCACCAGTCATTGGCTTCATAATGGACACCCACTCAGGAAAATAATAGTAAATTAACTCAGATCAAAGCCTATGAAATATACCACTGAGGGATCTGAAATGTCTGTGTCTCCAAAGGTTACCACCTTTTATTTGAAGGACATTTAAATGGCATGTGCACTAATATACCTGTTAAATAATGTTATTGTCTTCTTTTTAAATATTTTTTTGGTTTTTAAATAGTTTTATCAGATGATCTGTTATTATGTAAAAAATACAAGAAGTTGCAAGTAACTTGAAATTAACTTGAAATTTATAATTACTGACAGCAACATGCATCTTTTACTATATAGTAAACTTAGACTTTAATGATCCACAAGGGAAAGTGCTTGGTCAAAGTGGGATAGAGTGAGGTATAAAAGAAGTTGTGTAGCATTCACTATGGGAGCACAGCTGCATCAGTTTGCTGGAGAAACTATTCAATCTGCTCTTTGTGAAAAAATTTAAGCACCATTTCAAAGTGAAGTGAAAAGTTCCCAGGATTCAGATGTGCAGATTGCACAGATGTGGGTCCACATGTCATCAAGCTGAAGATGAAAGTCAAAACAGGCCAAGAAGAGAGTCAGAAGACTGTTGTCAACTGCTTTTTATTTGCGACTCCTTATTTGATTCCTTATTTACATTCTTCTCTCTTCTAGGATCCATCCCCACATTTCAACGTTCTTATCAGGTGTGCAAGTATCCGTCCAACCCACCAAGATGAGGGCTCGGCTGATAGAAGGACTGATGGATTGATGAAGCTGTGGATAACAGATACTTTGTTTTGTCATTTCCGCCATGGCTTAAAAAGGCTGTTGAAACCTGAGGCCCAATGGGTTAACTATTTATACAGTAAAATATTGTAACATTTATCATCTCAAGACACATAGAGAGAAACTCAACCCATTTCCTCATGAGCAAACATCTATCTCTGGTAGTTCTGGTATTGAGTTCTGACTCTTTTACAGCAGGTCTGGCTTTAATGTGGTGTGGTAGTGGTGGTTAGCACTGATGTCTCACAGCAAGAAGGTCTGGGTTGAATCCGACTGGAGCCTTTCTGTGTGGAGTTTTTCATGTTCTCCCTGTGTTTGCGTTGGTTCTCTCCACATACTCTGGCCTCCTCCCACCGTCCAAAGACATGCTTGTTCGGTTCATTTGCGATTCTAAATTGACGGTAGGTGTGAGTGGTTGTCTGTCTCTCTGTGTTAGACCTGTGATTGACTGGAGACCTGCCCAGGGTGTACCCTGCCTCTCGCCCGTTGATAGCTGGGATAGGCTCCAGCCCACCCGTGACCCTCTACAGGACTAGTGGTTAAAGAAGATGAGAATGAGAGTGAGAAGTTGACTGTGTAATCTAAACTAGTTATTGTGAAGGAATGTAGTGTCAGTGACTGTCTTGTAGGGTCAGATGCTGTACTACCCAGTCTGTGTTGGCTGATTTTCCTGTAGCATTGGATCTGAACACAATTTAGTATCGTGACCGTGGATCTTTAGTGCTGGGAACTACAAATGCACAAATGTCATGTTATACCTGTGAAATATCTAAATGTATCTAAATACTCATACAATGACACTGGCCAATTCTAAAGTTTAAATGATAAAAAAAAAAAAGATTATTTTTGAGTGACTTTGTAACTATTGATCTGCAAAACTTTGTGCAATGGTGCTGATGATGATGCTGTATCTCGAATATGTTGCTCTGTGCTGATCATCTACTTTTTTTTTTTTTTTTTAACTGTGCGATACATCAGTCCTATATCTACGATGTAGAGAGTGTCTTGACCAACTTGGAAGCCTATTGTTCCATCAAATGCATGTGAGATGTTAAACACCCAGCTGTAAACCCTAACCCTAATCCTTTGACTCACGTTCAGATGGACATTTTCTGAATATTGTAAGATTTGTTCTTGCACTAGAGTGACATACATACATACTGACATACGGACAGAACGCTCAGATTACCATCCCTACATTTGGACAGGGAATTGTGGTGGTCTACACAGCTCTGCAGAACAAAATGACTGTCCTTAGTGTGACAGCTGGAATCTGTCAACATATGTGACAATTAGAGAGTGTCTACTCTAGACAGATGCATGACTGATGAGTACGTAGGGATGTCTATTAAGGCAGAACGTTCAATCTGCACCATCAATCACCAGGTCGAACCTCCCTGCACTCTGAACAAGTGGTCAAGTGAGAAAGGACGACACTAACTAAAGACAAAACAAATATATGTGTGCAACAAGGTGCAGAATGTGTAGAATGCAGACTACACAATGCAGGATACTTCCTCTCTTTTGCTCTACGCTCATAGTTTCCTGTTGATGCATATGAAGCATTTACATTTAGCGTCTGACCATAAAGCATCTAGACATGCCTACTGAGGATGCCAATTAGAGAACTACAGTATGTGAAGCCATTAAACACTGTATTGATCTTTGTATTGATACGGGTGATGTATTCAATGTATGAATGCAGATGTTAACAGCTGTGCAGAGTTATAGTTATGGTGTGGACGAGGCTTCTGTCAATTCTTAGTCATTTATGAACAGTCAAGAGGAGACATTTCTATATGCGGCAACAAACTAGAGTAGTAAGTAGTGAATTATACTTGTGAGTAAGTAGTAACACATCAAAATATCAAAATAAAGACATATTCTTGTGTATGAATTAATTTAAACTACCTATAGAAACAACAGTTATACCTGTTAAGCTTGGATGTGTCAAAAAATAATAGATAGATAGATAGATAGATAGATAGATAGATAGATAGATAGATAGATAGATAGATAGATAGATAGATAGATAGATAGATAGATAGATAGATAGATAGATAGATAGATAGATAAAATGTGATAGATAAAAACACTATTGTGCGATTAACGGTTTATTATTATATGTCAAGGTTTAAAAATATTACTGGCCATAGCCACATTTCTGAATTACAGTTTGTCGGTGAATCTAACAAAGCTTACAGTGTTCATTTTTTGTTTTTCATTGTGTAGTACGAAGCAATAGTGACATTCATCCTTTTAAGGAAGCGTGGAAGGAAATAGGAATGTTGGGAAGCAGGCACTTGGATTTTTAAGGTAGATCTTAATCTTCTCAGTGATTTTACTGATGCCTGATGGCTATACATGATAGATGGCAAAGAGAGATCACACACAGATAATGGATTATTTGCATGACATGTGCTTCTTTGAACTTCATCGTTCTGGCCTATTTCAGGACAGAGTCTGTAGGATATGGAGATATTAAAATCCTTCTACACATTCAAAGCAAGAGGCCAGTCATTCTTCAATTATATTATTTTACAGAGATAAATGAACCTGAGTAACAAATTAACAAAAATGATTAACCTACGGTTGTTTGCCTCTGCCAGCTTCTTAAGTTGCATTTTTGACTTGAAAACCTAATTCTATTCACTAAATTGACGTCTGTGCCTAATTTGAAGTAATTCCTTTAAGGCATTCCTGAAATATCGTTTCATGTGGATGGAATTTAATCAGATCTTCCTTGATTTCAACATTTGTCCCAAATTAAAAAAACAAAAAACAAAACAAAAACCTTCAGGAGGTTTCTTACATTTACATGAAGGGACAACTCGTAAATATAAAGCCTCAGGCATCTCCACACTGAGGTTTATCTCATTAATAATAGTGCTGCGAATGAAGTTTGAGTGATATTATTTGCATGATATATTACACTGATTCTCGTCCAGTTTTCATAAGCATTCATTTCTATTTATGATCATTCCTAAATTTCAATTATACACCATGCAAGATCTTAAAAAGTAAGGACGAAGAATATTCTTCAAACCTAATTAATTACTGATCCAGACTGTTTCATACACACTGCAGAATTCTGAATAACAACAAAGGACTTTGGTAAACAGATACTTTTCTGTGCCACTTTCTTACCATCAGTAAGGTCTATAAGACAACCGCAAAATCTCTGTCAATGCCAGTGAAATCTGTTTCCTTTTGGCTGTCTCAAAGAAAAGACGGGCATTTTATTTATATCGCAGCTTCTGAATACACATTTGGTATGAGGAGCAGATGTGTTGTGACATGGCTCTCAGGATGGTTGTCTGTTTGGCTGACTTGTGATGTAGACTGACAATGACAAATGAAAAGGTTCCAGCGGGTGTTTTGTAGCTGAGCCACCCGCTGAAGCAGAACGCAAACGGGGACCGAGGTAACCTTGCCTGAAGTACCCAAAGGCTTATAAAGTGGTGCCGCCTGATAATATGTAATACTTTGTGACATATTACAACACCAATCCCCTAAAAATGGGAAGAAATTGAAACAAAACGGCTCCACATTCTTTAAGGCCCACTTAAAAGAATCAAAACCACAATATCTACATACGCACTATTAAATATAGTTAGTTAGATAATGTAGTTAGTTATTAAATATCAAACATTTTTGGGGTACTCTGGTGGCCCAGAGTTGTACTTTCATATTATCTGGGAGACATTGAAGCAACAAAACAAAAGCAGAGATGGCTGAGGGAAATTACGACTTTTCATCTGTTAAAGATCAAGATTGCTACAATCCAGTAATGTAACTCCAATATATTTTTCAATAGATCTCTTGAATCTCATATTTTAATTTAGGATGTTTTAAGCTTAATTGAAGTTAGTTCCAATCATGATTACACTTATTGAACTTTCTAGGCATTATACAACTATGTAAATGGTTGTAACCATGAGACATAAATTACCATGGGAGTGGTGGAGTATCATAGGCACATGTTTTATTGAATGTAATTTACTGCAGTTACAAATATACGAACAACAGCCCATTATTTTTAAATGTACATAAATATTTTTTATAGTAGTTTCTGTTATTTATCTTGTTAGAGGGACATTTGATGCACAGAGAGACGATGCTATCTAAATTGATTCACTGTTTGTAGCGCTCAGGTGAGATCGAAGGTAAAGAAAATCAGAAAATCGGAATATTATGCAATGAAAAGAAAGGGCATTAGCAAAACGCTGCAGCAAAAGAAGAACTGGGCGGTGAAGAGGAAATGGAAAGGACATGAGAAAAAATATGAAGAGCTTCAGGAGTGATAATCAGAGAAGAGAAGGAGCGTTTGGAGTGGGGGCCGTTGAGTTGAGGATTATCAACAGCTAGGCGCTGCTGCTGGCTTAAGTATTACATGTCTACATCACTGAAAGGTTACCATGATCGGTACTGACAGCTCTGCCTACTAGGCTCAGACTGGCATGATTTACTCATAGAGCAGGGAGGAGGAGGCCATAGGAAGAGGAAATGAAGATCAAGGATGAGAAATAAATACAAGAAGAATAGACTGAAGAGGAGAGAAAAGGGAAGGAAGGAAGGAAGGAAGGAGACAGGAAACAGGGCATGTGGGGGAACAAATAAGGGAAAGAAAAAACGTCAGTGACTGAAGGAAGGGTAACGTCGAGGCCATAAATGAACACACATGATTGCGTGATGCTGAATCATTAGTCCTGGAGTAAGAGCTCTTGTCACAGTGCCATTTAATAAGGGTAAGAGGAGGTCAGTTGTCCCAGCTTATAGACACACGAGACTATTCCTGTACAGAGGGAATGAAAACATTTATGTTTTGTTACACAGAGTTTGACATTAAAAAGTTGTGTTGAATGTGCCCTTCAGGGCTGATAGTTAGCGACACCATCCTATCAACCTGGCAGTAGCTAAATTATCTCCTGTCTCAGTTCTGCTTCTCTGTAATATCCTGATGTTACTGTGAAGAGAGTTTCTTTATTTCTGTGTAGCATTTACTTAAGTATGTAATGATTATGCACATTTTACACACTTTTGCTGTATGAAAAAAGGAGCTTTGGCGTTCTGTGACTGAGCAAAGATTCTCCTCTAAAAGGAAATACAACATGACAATAAAATGCCCTCCGGCTTAAAAAAAAATGTAACATTGTTGAAAAACTGTATAACTGTTTCTAAATCAACATGTTCACAGTGAAAATGGTCTTGTGAATGGATCCACATTCAAGGTAACAAGTTTCTCTTTCTTCTGTCAAAAGGAGCCAGGTCATCACTGCTTGAAGCTACAGTGTAATGTAATTGTTTTCTTGTTTGCTCGCCTGAAGGGACGAGTGTAGCGCCTATAATCCTAGGAAAGGCCACAATCAATTCATATCTGCTCCGGTTTGACAGTGAATCAATATCTCTTATGCTTATTTATGTTGATTGACGGTGAATTGTTGATAGGGGAAAATTACCATTGGGAATCGTTTCTCCTCTTCTCCACTGTAAATTAATTTTAAAGTAATTATAGAATGTAAATGGAAAATCCATTTTTGCTGCCCGGCAAGCAATGAGCTAGAAATGAAGTGATTCAATTCAGTTCACTCCTGCATTTTTTAAAGAAATATTTGCTGTCTTTCAGGGTAGACTATTGATTCTGATGGAGAATCCACCTTAAAAGACACATTTTACAGGAGAAAACAGATGAGCAGAGAAGCGATCCTTCTTTTAAGATGAAAGATGTGATGTTGTTGTCATCAAACAGAACGACATTTCAAAACTGCAGTGTACTTGCGTGTCTCAGGGCAGATGTAACTGTTTTTTCTCATTAGCTAATGATTCCTAATTCAGCCACATAATAATTGCAAGACATATTTGACAAATTTATGGTGCATACTGTATAGATATAGCTGCATGCTTTGTTTTGCAAATCAACCCTTAAAACCCAATGAACACTGGTACTTTTCTAAGTTTAATGAAAAGACTCTTGCTGGATTATTTTAACCAGTATGCAATTCAAAGAATAGATTTCACTACTTCATGTAATTTACACAGATATATTAAGTAAACTACATAACATTTGAGTCTTTTGCATGACATACAAGCTAAACTGAATCTTTGAGCCTTTCATTTTCATTTGTCTATCCATTAGCTTTTACACATTTTAGTTCCCTTTGGTGAATGTGTGAAAGATGAAACTAAATCTCATTCTTTTTTAGAAAGTGAGCCATCTTCTTCTACTGGTTATGATAATGCTGCACTCATCAAGTTCTCATAACACACCTAAATAAACAATAAACGTGCATTATCAATGAAAGCTTTAGATTTAAAACACAGGTTTCTTCACAACTTGTCTGCTTGGCTTGGTGTGTTTGCTATATTTTGCCGTGCTGCAAGATCGAATCAGTTACTTTCTAGATAGAAATGTTATCACAATAGATCATTAGAGTTATAAAATAAAACCTTGATTATTATAAAACCCATGAAAAAGCAAATTTCTTAAGTAATTTGTTTTAAACATGACAGCATGCTGACCTCTACCAATGGATTACAATGTATTTATTTTTGTCTTCTTTTGGGGTGAATCAGCCCAGTAACAGTGAAAAAATACAATACATACTGTATACATAAACGTCCTCGAAAGAGAAGCTGCTGTTATGTTTGTGCCCAAACGTTATTCTTTAAATCTTCAGCTTCAGTGATGCATAAAGACATTGATGAAGCTAGCCCTGCTAACACAGACTCATTTCAGTTTTACATAAAGGACAAGCCTTCCCAAAGGCAATACCTAAGTAATGCCACAGTCGAATACCCATTTGTCCATGCAGACGGAGCATACAGTAGTAGAGGGCTGTGGTCAGCAGCATTTGTATCTCTTCATTTTCGTGCACCACAGCATCTCTGCAGATGCAACAAATATGCAATAGCCTCAAGGAGAGTGATTACTAGAGCTGACTCTAACTCCAGTGCCGTGTGTGAAGTCATTTTAGCCCATTGTTTTGGACAGGAATTGCATATTTTCAGTGATCAGAGATACAGTATACCCATTCTGGCTATCTTTTCTAGGACCATGGTAGGACCGTGGAAGCAATCCTTTTAATGTATGACCAATCCTTAACACATCGTCGAGCTGGCTACATCAGATAATCACCAGGAAGACAAAGGAGATGGAAAAAAATGTATTCTGCTACTGCTATACTGTTCAATCTAAAAGTTTAATTGTCAGTCTCTTTTTTTTCTTGCTACATGAGCTACAGATTTTTATATACACTTTCAGACTAAAGATAGCGCTACTGTTCTATTTCTTTTTAAATTGTGGATCACTTCAAATCACAAAAGACCTGGTGAAACTAAAATGTAACAACTAGAAAGCTAACATAAGGCACTTGTCTGGTGTAAATTTTATTTAAAATTGCTGTTTAAAAATGAATACTTTCACAAAGTGCATTTACATGCACGTGAAGTAAATGAATTATTGTCTTAATGGACTCTAACTGGACAATGTAAGTGCATGTAAACACTTTACTTTGACTAAAATCAGAGTTCTCCTTATCCGATTAAGACACCCAGACAATGAAATTGGAATTTGGTTTTCTCTGGCATGTATACGCCCTAATCGGACTACGACAGGATAACGCATGCTCCACAACCGCTGTGCTGGGGTGTGACCCCAGAACAAAAACATCCAAAAAATCCCATTGCAGAAGAAGGAGAAGGTAAACAGAGGTGGTAGAAGAACCATGAGAGGGATACCGCACATCTTACCAGAAGTAGCGCACATTACGTATGAGATTTAAAAACTATTTTCCATTTTCCATCCTTTTGTTGTTTGAAATTCTGGTCTGCTGGATGAACGGCTCTTGTTCATATGACGTAATAGGTGAACTGGAAAGCGAGCCATATTAACATGGTATTAACCCGCTGAAAAGACACATATCGCCACCTAGTGTGGAGGAGGAGGACATGTTCCTATCGGTTATTCGATTTTCTCCACTGCATGTAAACTGGGACAAGGACTGAAGTCAGAATGTTGAATTTTGAGCACAGCTCGATTAAGCTCTGCGTGTAAATACACTGAATGTTCTCACACAGGTTTCAGTCAGTGTCCATGCAAATGTCAACTTCCTAACTGAATTCTGTTTATCTTCATCATATTCTGTTCAATGTAACTTAGATTGCAGAAATGAGTGGTCTTCTTTTTAATGTGTGGTTCCAGTAGTGCTAGTAGTATCGAACTGGACCCCCAACATCCTGAAACAATTAGATTCTTCATCAGCAGGTGACCCTCTTCATTTTTTTCTCAGGAATGGATGCACCCAATATTTACTTTTTCTCCTAATGCCAGTGGTAAAAGGTTCAGAAAATAATCCTGACTGCTTGGTGACTCCATTTTGCCTCATACTCCATGCACATCTTTTTGCATGAAGTAAAACGTGCCGACTAAGAGTACAAGGTTTCTGTGAGGTGGATGAATGTGTTAAATGCAGACCTGATGTGGAAATGATTTGATAGACACACCATATTTCACAAGTTTAAATACAGCCTGAAAGATGCCAAATAAAGATTCATTGAAATATCGCCTACAGTCATCCTACACCTAAACAATCAAAACTGCAGTCTGAAAGATAAGTGTATGAACATGCCGCCTAAAGTATCCCACACCAGCAAAAAAGGCATAGGGACTCATAGTGTGCAGCAAAGTTAAGCATGAAATAATATCCTGTCCGCTAGCTGCGGAAATTTGAAAGGATGTGATGTGCAGGCTGCATCCACACAGTCTAAAATAGCTTCTCACCATATTGCACTCACAGAAGAGAAGAGGCACTTCATACATACAAGAGGAAAACGGATAAGATCGCCTTGGGCATCGAATTAGGACCACATAAGCTTCCTCCCGTCCTATGTTATTTCTGTGCAGCCACTCATGGCATAGTAAACCAAATAATCCACTTGTTATCGCAAAGCACATCATTATATGTTAATAGCCTTTCCACGTCAACATGCCATTAAGCAGAGCGACTTTGGGTAATGTGCTATGCCACTGTTTGTGGATTCACGGACCTCTATCCCATCTCAGGAGATGTACGTGAGTGAGTAAGTGAAATATACATCAGAGCGTGTTGCAGATACATTGTTAAAATGACTAATAAACCTCATTATTCAGATATGATGACCATAGGTGAGTCCTGATATGACGGGACTACGCTAATGGAGCGCATTGCATCATGTGAGTCACTATCTGACAAAAGCAACTGAGAGAGAAAAACATGGAGGAGGGTAGAAAGTTGGCAAAAGAACAAAAGATAGAAAAGAGCAGACAAAGTTGGAAAGGTGAAGACAAAGAAAGACAATGTGCGATGAGCAAGCAGAAGAATAGGAAATAAGTGAAGCATAGAATTAATGTCGATGTTTGGAGAAGGAAGCGCTTTGAATCTGCCATTTGAGTCTTTCTGCTGAGACTGTAACACCTCTTGCCCTCTTCCTTTTAAATTTCATAAAAGAGACAAATTGTTAGGAAGGTGGCACTGTAATTCTGAATTAATATGTGAACCCAGTGTGAATTCCTTTCATAAGAACATAAACGGTCTTTTATTAGGTAACGTCTTTTTCTTAAACATACCCTATCACTTTGAAGCAGACAGTCACCAAAATTAGCTTTTCTGATGTGTAATTGCTAACTTCCTGTGCTCTTTGCTGCTGGCAGATAAAAAATCAGGAGTGTTTTGCGGATTTGTTGCAGGGACTTCAGCTCTTAAACACTTAAACTATGATGCACTGTGTGTTTTCAAGCATAAGGACAGTGATGCTCTGTACCATAGCTATACTGTGTACACTCCAGCTTTATGGCTGCTGAACACAACCGTGGGAGGCACTCCATCTTCCAGCTATCGGTTTCATCTCTTTCTCCCTCTCTCTCATGCAAACAGACTTGCACCATCTTTCCTCCCTTTTTTCAGATAATAGTTGGATTATGTGCAGAGACTGTGAAGACCGCTTCTATCTCACACTGGCCAAATTCTTTTCATGTTTAATCCCCCAAAAGGCACTCTTAATGCCCCATAAAAATCATCTTAGAAATGTCTCTTACAAGGAGGAGTCTTTAACTTGTCTGACATAATTAACATCAAAGTTCATTTACCAGACATGTGTTGGCATGCAAATCCAAAAAAAGAAAAAATGGAGGTCGCCCTACAACTATTTTAGAACATATGTTGAACGTCTTAAAGGGCATTTTTACGTATTAGAACGTATATATTTTTTTCCTAAATTCATGTAATTAAACCAGCTTCTTATCAGATCGCCAAGTGCTTCAGGGACATATTCTCCTTGAAATTAATTTTATTTCGCACAGAGCGGGGAAGAGATATAAATAGAGGGAAACAGAGAGGGAGAAAACTATAAAAATGGGATGGCAGGGAACAAGAAAGATGAACAGCAAGAAAAAACAGAGAGGCAAAAAGAGCCAATGAAAATGAAATAGACTGACAACAAATCTTTAGGTGTATTCTGAGACACATTTACAGTCTGAGACTTCAGAGATTACTACCATGAACATATGTGTTTCTTAGTAGTCATGTTCTTCATTTTAAGTGCATTTCCTTTCATCCCATTTATGTTCTATTCAAACTATGACAACAAAATGGAGCAGAAATGCAACAAACAAAAGTTTTTAATGTTGAACAAGATCAATTAAAGCCGAATGCAATATGGAAACAGTAACATTAACACCTGATTTACATATAGCACAGTTCATCTCAAGGTTCTAGATGAATCAATAGCTATAGACAAAAACTGTCAGATCTGTGCAGAGCGATAAAAAACCAACCACATAAAACCGGGTGTTTGGCTGAGATTTAAAAATGCTCTTATTAGCTCCACCTCTCTGTGCTAAACCGTACTATAATCTAATTGACTGCTTCGGTAATTTTGTAATTCCCTCTAGATGTATTATTTGCTCCATTACTGAAACGGTCGAATGCAATCTACATTAATCAACCAGAATGTTGGTTCTCACGACCAATCACAAACCACACCACATACCCAAACCTCAAGACAGTTGTCACCCCGAGGACAACTTAATTTCTTTTTTTTTTTTTTTGTACCCACTGTGGGGTTTATGTGGTGACCTTTCTAAATGGTAGGTGTGGAGCGCTGGGACTGAGTGGTAGAAACAGCGGCTCAAAGGGAGGTGTCTTTGCCTGCAGCCAAACTCATCGACATTCATGTTTTCACGTCCCCAGACTTCAGTAGGTGCTTGTGTGCTTGTGTCACTGCGTATGTGTGTACTTGCTACACAATGTTGCTGCGTTGTTATGGCCATTTCATGTAGGTGTGAACAGTCCTTCTGTGTCTGCTGGTGTCTCTGCGCGTAGTGTTGCTCCAGATGTGTTAGCTTCGTAGTGCCAGAGGTATTGGCTGACAAAATTTGACACGTGCATATTTAGAGTGGCAAGCGAATTTGACCACTAAACACTGAGTGCCTTTTAAAGTGAGGCCATGAAAGAGCGCACAATCATAACTCTTCTTGTTAATAGCTCTCAGTTCATAGTTCATTTCATTTTACCCTGTGTGTGATGTTCTCTCTCTGTGGTATGGATTTAATACGCTGCGCCACATTACAATCAAGCTGGAGCTGTAGATAAGAATATTCAAAAGGTGGCAGTTTTTTATATTTCCACAGTTTAGTGGGAAATCTTCCAACGAAGTTTAAAGGTCAAATTAGACTGTTAACCTCAATTACCCTGTGCTTTATAACAGAGGCTAGAGGTCACTAACATGATGAGGCGTTACATTAAAGAATGGCCAGAGGTGTTTTTTGGGCGGATAGCACCTCCCTCTCTCAAGAGAAAGAGGTCGATTTGTAGCAAGTATACAGTTACTGATAAATGACAGGGTCATATGGAGAAATGCACACACTTTATGTTACATGTGCACATTTTCTTTTACCAAAACCCATCCCTAAAATCAGTTATTTATCAGTTTATTAAACACCTTCAACAGTTCAGCAAAAGCATCTTGAAACAACTTTCTTTTTTTTTTAAAAAAAGAAACATTTATCCACATTAGTGTGGCTCCGTTCCTCCTCTTTCAGCAGCTACTAAGACAAACCAACTTGTTGACATTGTCCAAGAGGAGAGCTGACCGCTTCTTTATTTACAATGTTGCTGCAACTGACAACAGTCTCTCACATGGAAGTGGTTGTAGGAGTGGAAAGATATTTGCAAGCCAGTGCTGGCAGCTTGTCTTTGTCTTGGTTGGTCTCAAGAAAGACAACGCGTTGTAATCAACCCACTTAACATTAGATGTCTGATGGATGTGCAGATCACGTCTCTATTGCTTCTGCCGGTCCAAGACCAGTTCTAGATATCTACACAACACGCACTGGACGTTGAACCATGACCCCACTTGGATGTTTATATGCTGGTCAATATTTGAACGTCAGATGACTTCATATAGACATAGACACAGACATAATCATAGTAGTCATATAGACGTCTAAGACAGGTGCAGGAATTTGTCTATTTTTTATTTGTTTTTTAAGACAAATATCAGAATCGTCATTACCAACATGACTAAATATGAAGTTATTTGAGACTAAACATCAGTTATCATTAATTAATTATTTATTCATTGAGTAAATGATATTTTTGTATTTCACATTGTCATGTTTTTTCTCTTCTGGTCTCTGGACCCCAGTTTGCGAATCTGCGACCAACTTCTGCTTCATGTTAATGTGTTTTTTAAGCTGGAGGTGCTTCGGTGAAAGAACTCCTTTCTGCACAGTGTGCATAATACTTTATGTCAGCTGACCCTTCTGCCTTGTTTTTTTTGTACTCAGATTTCCTATTGAGAGGGCCCCATTCAGTGTCTTTCATTTTTATCTGTTGTTTCTGCCTATTTGCGTGGTAACTGTAGTTGGACAAACTGCCCAAAATGCATTGTGAGAGATAGGTTCATTGTGTTAAGTATATAATCGTGATGTTAGATTAATCTTTTTTATTAATTTGTAAAATCTTACCATCTTCTGTATTTGTTCAACAAGAACGAATCAGCAAACGGTGCAGTTCTCTTCTGTGGAACAAGTTTTGTGTTTTGTGTAAGTTAGGCTCCTTAACTACAGTCTAACAGACCACAGCACTAAATAATGTTCTCTGGAGCCTTCACTAAAATACAGCGGAGCTGGTGTCCTACCTAACCAGTGACCCATTCAGCCACATTACTTGACAGTGAAATTAGAAACACTTTCATTGGCTGGTCTCTGAATGGTGACTTGACCCATTAACACTAAGTGTGTGTGTGTGTGTGTCTACACCGAAGGTGGTGGGGGTGGATATGTGAATGTGAGCTGGTGGATGCACGTGCGGATTGACCACTGTAAATTCATATTCAAATGTGCAGTGTGTGTGAGAAATTGTGTAGCCGTGTACATAACGTTGGTGTTTGCCTGTCTTCTCTCTCTCTCTTTCCGCATGTGCGTGTGTGTTACAAATGACACCTGCATCGCAGAAGAAGAGATTTCCAAGGTCAGGGATAAATCAACAGAAATTACACAGCTGCCAAAACCTATTACAGCAGAACTGTGAAACATGGGGCCTACCCAACGGGCGTAGACCACTCTGCTAAGCAAACACGCATACATACACACACACATACACGTGCGCATGTACACCCCTGTAGTACACAAACGGACAAAAGACCACAGACACACACAGAGCAAGGCAAACAAATCATAATAACACACTCGTGTACTCGTGTAATATTGTATGTATGAATTTCATTTTTTTGGTATTGTCATCTCTCGTCTGTGTAATTCAGTGTCAGAACAGAACCATGATAAGTAATAAGTTATCTTCAACACACGTAATCAGCCAAGACCGATTTGCTGATAGTTTATAAAAGCTTCTCAGTGGCCAGTAAAATTAAATTTACTGTGAGCGGATCTCAACCGACCATGAAAAAACAAAGCGTTAGCGAAGATATTCAACCCCCTCTCCCAGTCACACGTCCTCATGACCAGCTTCAGGTCTCTTCACCCTGCTTTCACACAAAGCCAAGTTTGACCTTTTACAACATTCACTTGATCGTTTCAGAGTTATTAGTTCACGCTAGCTGCACACAGGTAGAAAATCACTGCCCAGCTTCTGTAAAAGTAATTCAAATCCAGTTTGGTTGAAAATGTAACAGCGGTGAAAACGTGTGTGTTCGGTACATTGTAGGTCAAACTTGAGGCTTTCGATCTAAATTAAAAATTACAACTTGCCTCTGGATCGACCCTTTGGTTAATTAATAGACCCTGTTGCATCAAAGATGGTGGTGACACCGGCAATGATGATGATGATAGATGGTGGTAATGCCATTTCAGTAGTATTTCAGGCTACACTTCATTTACTCCCTACTGAAGAGGAGAACAATGGTGACAGAGAGAAAAGATGCCTGGGGTGTCCCGATGCGTCTTCTCCTCTGACCCATGAGCCGAGAACTCCAAGAAGGTGCGGAGGCGGGTCCCGTTTGACGCCCTTACCCATGTAACTCACTCGCTCTCTCACCATCTCCACCCCCAATGCACACTGACACGAATAACGTGTCATTACACGGAGAAAATGTTGACATGTAGGTCAGAGTTCACTATGCAAACTAATAGCTTTTCTTTGATGTCAGTGGAAATGAATGTGTCATCTGGAGAACAAGAGAGTATAGAAGAGAAAGGTGCATTCGTCTGAAGGAGTTTCACTTCAGAGAATATGAATCTATGAATTTATTTGCACTCAAATGTGTATTTAACATTTACTTAAGATGTGTGTGCATTTTTAAATGGATCTGTAATTTATTTGCGCAATGGCATAAATTGTGAGTGAGATATGTAATTTGTTATTATTATTATTTTTAGTAGCAACCTGGAAACATTTTCTTCAAACATACATACAGTATACTCGACATTGTAACTTAAACACATTTTTCTCTTCACAATCACCAAATCAGTGACAACGGCAAGAGAAAGAGGAAACGTTTTTTTTGTTGTTGTTTTTGTATTTTAAACCAAGGAATTATCCAGTGGAGATGAAAGATGGCCTTGTCAACAGATGGACTGGATTATTCCATGAAATGTTGTAGCTCTGGGACAGTAAGAGTAAAAGTGATGTTATTTTCTCATAAAGCTCTGAGGTGCTGTCAGTTTTCAGTTGCAGTGATGGTTTATGATACACTATATTGCCAAAAGTATTTACTCATTCATTCAAATAACTGAATTACAGTGTTCCAATCACTTCCATGGCCACATGTGTATAAAATCAAGCACCTATGCATGCAGACTGCTTCTACAAACATCCAAACCTCATGTGGCCTTCAGAATTGGCTCAAGAACTTCATGGAGTGGGTTTCCATGCAACCAAGCCATACATCACCAAGTACAATAGAAAGCATCGGATGCAGTAGTGTAACGCACCACCACTGGACTCTAGAGCAGTGGAGACATTCTCTGGAGTGACCAATCACATTTCTCCATCTTGTAGTCTGGTGGACTGATCTGGTTTGGTGGTTTCCAGGAGAACGGTACTTGTCTGACTGCACAACATTTGGTGAAGGAGGGGTTATGGTGTGGGGTTGTTTTTCAAGAGCTAAGCTTGACCCCTTAATTCCAGTGAAAGGAACTCTGAATGCTTCAGAGATTTTGGACAATTCCATGCTCCCAACTTTGTGGGAACAGTTTGGGGACGACCCCTTCCTATTCCAACATGATTGTGCACCAGTACCACAAACCAAAGACAATAAAGACATGGATGAGTGAGTTTGGTGTGGAAAAACTTGACTGACCTGAAAGACAATAAAGACATGGATGAGTGAGTTTGGTGTGGAAAAACTTGACTGACCTGAACAGAGTTCTGACCTCAACCTGATATAACACCTGTGGGATGAATTTGAGCCAAGACTGTGAGCCAACAAGAAGAATGGCCAAAAAAATCCCAGAAACACCATCCTGAACCTTGTGGAAAGCCTTCCCGGGAGAATTGTGGCTGTATAGGGTGGGCAACCCTATGGAGCGAGAATTAGATGTCAGTTGAGTTTATATGTGTGTAAAAGCAGGTGAGTGAATACTTTTGGCAATATAGTGTAGTTTCCAAGTGAGAATTAGTGAAGACCAAGGTTTACTAAAGATGCCTTGTTCCACAGAAAAAAAAGGGAAGTACCCCTCTTCTTTGTGTGGAATTTGGTTTGAATACAATAGTATCCCACAAGAAGACTGGGGTTCAGTTCTTTCTGACACACACACACACACACACACACACACACACACACACACAAACACACACACACAAAAAAAAAACTGTTGACCTTGACTGTGCTGAAGGTTTTAGCATTACTGCACCAGAGGATCTGTCAGCTTGTAATGACCTAGTTTTATGTTTGACTGTAAATATAGAGAAGACATACCTCCTTGGACTGCACACAGTTACAATATGAAAAGAATTTAAAACTGTATTTACAAGCTAATTCAAAAAATAAATTATTTTATTTAAGGATATGCAACTCATTTTCTCAGAAGAATATAGATCATGTGGATGTGTGGAACAGTGGGAAACAGAATTACTACTTCATCAGCTAGTAATTGCAGCCGTATCATTCCAAAGACAGTGAACATTTTCACCCTTTATGACCTGAGGGTTTCTCTATAGCTTCTCTGCTCTCAATCCCCACCAGGTACAGAAACCATTTTCCCTGTGTTGCCTCCTTTCATTACACACCAGATTACTCTCACTGGTTCCCCCTCCCCTCTCCATTTCCCCCATCCTCTCTCTTCACATTTTCTTTTTTTCTTTTTTTTCGGTCTTTTCAGCTCATTCATCTATTTCTCACAATTTCCATCCAGCCCATTCGTTTTTCTTATTTGACAAGCACGTGTCTGCATATGCAACTCTTGGAGGTCACGGTTCAGTCAAAAAAAGATGCATGCAGGAAATGTCTCACAGACACATCCAGATGTGTGTTGCTTTTGTATTGTTGAATTCTGCTAAATGTATTTATTTTTCACGAGACAGGTAGTCGGCATCAATGCATGCAGGAATGAAAAGTACCTGACATTACATCATGCCATGTCAGGCACTGTGACCATGCAAACCATTAATTTAGCAGTAATGACACAGAGATACATGCAGATGTGTCTTGAAAATGCACACACACACGCACACACACACGCACACACACACGCACACACACACACACACACACACACACACACACACACAGTAAGTCATGTACACGTGTTCACATGCACGCTCGTGATTACATGTAGCTGAGCACATGCGTAGAAATAAGAACTTGAATACATTGTGGTGTGTTCACCTGGTGATGAAGCTCCTTCTGTCATGAAGGTTTGGAATATGCTGCCCCCTGCTGAAATAATAAGAACAATTCCAGCCTTATGTGTGTACACAAGAATGTTATCAGAAGGAAATGAAAAATTTTGCGTCGATGCAGAATCTTTTTTAAAGCAGTGCACTGATAAGATGTGCTCTGGCTGATTAATGCGATTTAAAAGCCAATGGCCGCAGTATAGAGGATGTTTATTATGTTTTACATCATTCTAACATCGCTGCTTGTGTTTATATTAGCATCATATTAAAATCGGCTATCAGAGGTCTTCCTTCTCCACCAGTCCACAGCTATTTCCTGAGCAAAGTGAGCTGCACTGGCAGGCCTCAAAAAAAATTCATTCCTTTTGGTTCAAATGTCAACAGTAAGGGCAGTGTTGAGTGTATATCGTAGATTCTACATTATATTATTAATACAAATTTACAACCTCTCTTCAATGTTTTGTTTTTGTATCTGCCCCCTTCATGTTCTCAGTTTACTTTTTATTATACTTATTATTCCCCTCTTTTTAGTCCTCTGACCTTCTCCAGTTTTCATTTCCTTCTTCTTTCTTGATCCCATAATGATTTGATTGCCTCTGTGTCCTGTGCCTTGAATCTAGATTCTTATCAGCAGAGCAAGATATCAGTTACATCAGATTAAAGCCATGAACAATACACAAAGAGACACTACGATTTACGGTACATCCGTGCAGGCTATTTCATTTTCTTCTCCCTTTTACCAGGAGCATTAAACTAAGAACAAACAATGGTTATTTTTAATAAATTTAACATCCAAGAAAAACATTCTTCTTGAAAATTATGAATGAAAAAGTGATTTGTGTTGTGGTACAATATTAACTGTGTCATGCATACATTTACCGTTGTAAAGAAAATAAAACTGGTTATCAGAAGATCAGGATAAAAATCTAGGTTACTCTGATCTTTAGGCAAAGAAGACTTTTGGCCATGGTGCGTTGTGTTTCTATCTTCATTTTGTCCTGAAGCACTGCCCCAGAAAACTGTGTGTGAGTCAACTAATCTGGTATGCCTTCTCCTATAAGAATGAGGAAAGCAAGAACGCAGCTTCTCAATTTCCTCTTTTCTTTCTACTATCTTGTATTTCCTCAACTGTCATCACCCTTGTTTTTTTCTTTGTTTCTGCAACTTTGTGTCGCTCTTGATATTGTATAATTGTTCATGACGGATAAACCAGCTGTGCTCTGTACAGCCCTGTCATCGGTCTACATACTCCTGTTTGTTTCTTTTGTTTTAAGATCATGAGCTGTATTTTTCAACATCTGTATCCATTATGTTTTCACTTCCTTATGTCCATCTGCCCACTATTTTGAAAACTAAATCTCAGAGAATCTCCAAAATGCAGTGAGGGTTTTTATTCAAGTTTAGCACAAATGTCCTTTTTTTGGTGTTCAAAAGTTGGAGATCCAGGTCACTGTGAAATGTTTTGAAAAGCCTTTGATGGAATTTCTTTCTTTCATTATTTCAAAACATGAGCACTAAGGTATTGACCTGGCCTCTGAATTCACTAGATCCCAAACTGATCAAGTCTCTGTGAGATGCGCTGGAACAAGCCTGATCCACAGAGGCCCCTCCCCTGAACCAATAGAACCCAAAGACCCCCACTAAAAACATCCTGTTACCAGACACCACAGGACACCCTCAGAAGGACCATGTCTATTCTCTGATGAGTCACAACCCCTTTGGAGCTATAATGGGAGACCTACACAGTACTGGTCATAATGTTATGCCTCATCAGTTTATGTAAGCCGTCTTAATTATCCTTATACTTAACCTTCAACTTTATTGTCCCCAAATAAATCTGTCATCCAGGTGAAACACAGATGACTGATTATCACTACCCTTAGCTAAGTGCTTAGCATTTGAACACTTACTATGATCTGTTTTTCTTCCCCTGCAAGCAATAAGTGATCAGTACAATTAAAAAGATGAAAATCTAACCTAATTATATCAGCACCAGTTGTTTGATGGCGGTTTGTGGTAGCAGTTATCCGGCGAGTTTGACACTTGCCTAATCTGTTTTTCTTTGTGCAAGACATTTTAGGTTAAGGTTCCCTTTTTTATGATCTGTGGGTTCCAGGAAAAGTTGGCAATCCCTTATCCCCTGTTTTCTTTCCAAACCAAAATTGGGAAAACTTGGAATGAAACATTCCTGCCTCGGAGTCATTTTGTTTGTCTTGTGTGCAGTATGTGCCTGGCTGCCTGCTGCAGCGTTTTAGATTAAGGCTTTAGATAAAAGCTTATCTCTAAAAAGAAAAAGGAAACAAGTGAAAAGTAATTTTACAGTACATGAAAGAGACTCATTTTGCATTTAGAGATCCATGTGAAGCAAGTTATACTTCACACTGCTCTCCAGCTGGTTCTGCTTGGCTACAAAGTCCAGAAACAGCTCGGTGACCTTTGAAGTTTTTGTGCTGCAGCAATGTGACAAATTAATCATGATGAGATGTCACCTCCGAGCTAGAAATAAAGCTGATGTACTGTGATTATATAGACTGCAGTCTAGGAAAGTACAGAACTTAGAAAAACAGACGTCTCTAGACATGTTTAGTCTTTTATTGGTAAATATGGAGGGAGCACTGACTATTGTGGTGGAAATTCCATTTGGAAAATAACGAATCAGAACACTCCGGTCTCTTTGTGTGTTTAATTCAGCATCTGCAGCTGGGCTCATTGCACAGACAAAGCACCAAACATTGAGAGTGGCAAAGGAGCCTGCAGACTGTAATCTGGATTGTTGAGGCCCCTCTAGTGGTGGGGAATAGTGTTGATGTACAGTATATTGATGAGGTACATGTTGGACTCACTGATTATAGAGCAAATAATAATAGATTTTGTTTTTTAACCTTCTCTCTCGTTTTCTTTTTTGGCCATACAGGCCTCTATTTTTTCCAGAGGCTCTGAAGATGTAGAAATGTGACAAAAAAAAAGTGAGATGAACGGGGGCATGACGTGTAACAAATATGTCTGGCGGAAACAAATCTAGAAACTACTAATTACACGTATATTTAAGAAGACGTAAATCAAAAGATTTTATGTGCAAATTGTGTACAAACTATACAGGTGACATCCTTGTAAGCCTAGGATTGTTATCAATATGACATTTCCACAGCAAGATTCTGACTTGTGATAGCAGGAAACAGAAAACATAACCAAATTATTCTGCTCCGTTAAAAATGCCAGTGAGCAGTGAGCCAGCACGCACAGTAACAAGACCTGATGAAGTCATTCGTTTTATTATCTGTGTTTATTACTGCGGCTGATTAGACGTCCAATGAGGTTGGGTGGAGCTACGCTGAGAATTATATGATGCCAGAAACAATCATTGTAGGAAGTATAGAAAAGCTACCAGAGAACATTGGCAGGCAAGCCCAGTTTATCCAAATTTACATTTGAATTTTTTTTTCCATTCAAGTATTTCCTGTGCAGTCTACAACGTATCCAGCAGTCACTGTAAAGGTTGTGTAAGCTAACATTTAAACACTTTTGTTTCTATTCTCACGTTATTTTAGGGTTACATCATATTTTCCTTTCATTTCATTTTCTTTTACTGTTAGTGTCGTCATGCATTTTAATCACTGTATTAGATTTAGAAAAATGTCATCTCATCTGATCTTATCAAGTGATATTTTATATTCAGTACAGCTGAAGATATTCAGTGCAAACAGAGGCATTTGGATCCTTTTGAAGGGTTTCAAGAAGGAAATGTCAGCATCTAAAAAGTTATTTTCGCAATAACATCACAGTTGATTTGTGAGATTAGGTTAAATAAAAAAAACAAAGCAAAAAACGCTTCCTTCATAATATTTATTCTTAAAAATGAGTAAGCAGACAGTTCATGTGTCCTGTGAATACCAAATGTGCAGACCAGTACAGAACAGTAAACACCCTTCATTATATTTCTATAACAAGATCTTTTGAGCATATCAAAAGTCACAACAAAAGACGTGTTCTTTTCATGACATCAACTCAATGTTGCTCATCTTGAGAAATAGACAAGAGGTTTTTTAGAAAGATGTAAAAATGTACATCAACATGATCAGTGTTAAACAGCAGGCTATAATTTCTGATGCACACGACTATCAGCTTGCACAAACATCAGTGAGGAGGTGATAAAGTCCTAATGCAACCACACCGGAGGGATTGGTCACATGTTTAAGAGGACGTCACAGCTTAAACAGGAGGAGCTTCGGTCGCTAAACACTTCCTCTATTTCCCTCATTTCCTACTCCGTCACACACTTTCTCAGCTCATCAATTCCTTAATGCTTCCCCTGCTTTCTTTGCCTCCTCCTGAAAAACTGTAAGAGAATTTTTCATTCCCTCAGATGCTTTCCTCTGATTGCATTTTCATCAGGAAACAAGGACACAGGAAAGAAAAGAAGGGAAGGGAAGGGAAAGACGTGGACAAAGCAAGGAAGGGTGGAAGGACAACTTCATTCGAGTGCTGATGAGGATGAGGCTGTAATGGACAATGAGACCAGCTCACTGCCTCCTACCACAATTACATTTGATAAGAGGAACAGACTGTGCTTTCACCCCTGCACTGGCTCCGAGAGCAAAATTAGAAGATGTATTTTTGGGAGGTTTGCCGTGTCAGACGAGAGGCCAAAGAAATTCAAATCAATAGCGAGACTATTGCCTGAAGCATATGTGTGAAACGCATCACGGTTTCGCGACTGGAACTGTGTCACTGTTCAAGCCTTGCGTGTGATGAAAAGAAGCAGATAGAGCAGTGGAAATAATTGAAAGAGGCAGACAAACAGAGATTGAAGATGAGAAGGGAGGACAGCGGGAGGAAAGAGGGAAGAGGACAAGGGGAAAGAATAAAAGGATGAGGAGAAGAAGACAGATGAGGTTTGAAATGCTCGTCTGATGGCCGTCCATCTTCTCCTCTACGGGCGGAGCAGGAAATAAAAAGGCAGGGTTGGAAGCACATCAGTCTGTCACTCTCTGTTAGGATCAGCATAATTACTGTGAAATGACAGATATCCATGACTTATAGGAGGGCGGCTAGAGGAGAGAGGTTTGTAGTTAGACTCAGCCCGCGAGTCACACACGGCTATTTGGAGCTGTGTGGAAATCTGTAGCTCAGACTAAGAAATGAAAGATTTCTGTAACTTAGGGGTCCAGGGTTTCCATACTGTAAACCCTGGACCCTTTTTTTTAAAACATTTTCTGTAAACCTTCTAAGCAGAGACATTTAGTTAGAAAAAATGGCACCACAGAGATCTGCAAAACCCAGAACCTGTGCTAATATGATGAATAATTACCTAATAATATACTTTTCTCACATTCAGTAAGCAGTGTTTTTACTCACTGGACGTAAACATATAAGAAATACCGAAGGCCCTCACAGTTGCAGCTTTACACGCGGTTTACATGCAGGGGTATTAGTACCCTCCTATAGTCTCAGTTCTAAAATATACTGCAAAAAACCTTCTTAACACACAAAACTATGTAGCTCCAAGCTGCTACATCTTAGATAGTCACATTTGGGTACCTAGTACTTAATAGAGAGGTACAGCACTTTGCCAATACGTGTACAGTGTAAGCATTATGTAACACAACACACTGACGTTGTTCTAAAGGCACAGAAACGAGTGTGACCAGTACTGACAAGGTACCAGGACGGGCTTTAACCATATAATAATGAAGGTCTTAAAACGGAATTTAAAGTATTAACTGTTAGAAAAGAAAGAAACAGCTGCTTTGTCAAAATGTTAAATGAAAATAAAAAAAAAGTGTTACTTAAAGTGTGTGCAAAACAGAAGTGGACTACATAATCACGTGATACCTTTTCACTTTTTTTCTTTTTTTATATATATAAAACAAAAATAACACTCCAAGTCATTTGTTTCGTTTTCTGGTTTTTGATGGTAAGGTTGACGTGTTTTTTTGTCGTTGGACAGCAGGAAGCCTGGTGGGTCTGTCAGGTGGTCGGTTAGAAATGTGTCTCCTTCTCTGAGATGGTGGATATCTTCCCATCAGCCTTAAGTTTTGCATCATTGGCAGCATAAGGACTGAGGGTGGAGAGTTTCCCTCTCATCTTCAGGTCTGGGCTGGGGGTGGTGAGCTTCTTTATTCTCTGCAGAGAGCAGGACAAATACAGGACAGAGGTGACCTCTCATTCCCCAGTAGGTCATAGTTAGGGAATAAATAGAAAACAGAACGTTTAAAGTGAAATGTCTGTACCAGTACATGATTGAATGAGGATTACTTTGTTCAATAACATAAACTGTCCACATGATATGACAAAAAACAAAGTATGTTGTCCTTAACCCTGATGAATTGCAAAATTACCAGCAACTTGCTAAACAACCTGTCTATACATTATCCCTTACGTATACCATGCTCACTTGATTCCCACATCTCAACTAATTTTGTTCTCTGCATGTTTATCATGAATCAGATATGCAAAAACACACAGGGATTCAACTGATCTTCTCATCCAAGAAACCTGCAATAACAGTCCTGGGAAAGTCAGAGAATGCTACCAAACAAAATGTACCAACAAATTCTTCTGCACAACTTATGCTGCAGAACAAACTAAAGACCTCACAATAGAAAATAGCAAATATGAGTGAATGTGTGAATGGCTGACAGAGAATAAACTGAAAAAGAAAAGCCTAATGCTTAGTTTAGATAGGAGAGGACAAACATCCAGGCTGCCGCCAGAGTTGGCTGGAGGTCTTTAATTCTACTTAAACCAGGCATGAAAGAGCAAATACTACACACTGTAAGAAATAATGTCATAATGAAGTAGACGGCAGTGAAATAACAATGTACATGTTTTTACCTCTGAGAAGGTGCCTGGAGTCTTCCAGATCATCCAGATCATCCCCAGAGGAATGCAAACCATGGAGGACATGGCCATGAACCAGCCAATGCCGTAGCCCCAGTCTGGGTAGGTGTACACGTTGTTGTACTTCAGCGGTTTGTATTTAATCAGGAAGAAGAGGAAAATACCCTGCAGCAGAAAAAGACAGAAAAGACACATTATGTTTGCAAATGTTATTATTTAGACAGTGAGAAGGAAAAGCCTGTAGTTTTTTGTTGCATATTACTTGCAGTACTAAATTTAACGGAATGTAGTGCAAATGTGTAGCATTTCATTGTCTCTCTGAAATCCAAGTATCGACAAAATATTTTTTCTTGCACTGGTCCACGGAGATTGGCTCGCTTCACGGCTATATAACACAAAATTGTATTTGTAGGAATCCAACAACTAGCCAACTTGTCGACAGTTTTCATCAGTTGGACTCACAGCACAGATGCCCGGGGTCAGGATCATCCAGCACCATTTGATGAAAAAGACGGGTTTGTAGCCAATCATGTCCTCAATATTTTGGTAGAATCTGTCACTTCCTGAAACACAAATAGGCGTCACTCAGAGTTTCTCCATGCATCATCAAGATAATGATGTACTTGATGCCTCTTGACAGGTTGTGGCTGCTTAAACAGAGCTGTTGATTTCATATGAATAAAGTTTGGACTGATATTTTATATCAAGAGAATAGCAATTCTGCTGTGCTTCATGCCAAATACTAAAATATAACTGTATATATCATCAAATTGTTTTACTTAATAACGTGTCCAAATATCTAAATACATAAATGAAAGAAACACGCATGTTCACAGTAGAGGACAACACCATCAGCTGGAAAAGGCTCATTATTCTATTGCTAGACAACTAACAAACTGTCTGCTATAAAGTTCTTGTTGTCAATTAAAATATGCAACGTTAATGCTGCATGTGTTTGTGACCATTCTCCAGCAGAGGGCAGAGGAGAAATATTATTGCAATGAGGAGGATAAAAGCAGGTACTAGGGGTTTGTGCCAGTTTTCTCAGCTCAAGTGTGCGACGGTTGTTCAGCTGACAAAAAACAAGTTGTTGTAATCTGCAGTGGCAAGAGCGAATAAAGTGAGAAACTGTCAACAGCGCTTTGTGATTTCTTCTTTCAAGACTCTTATCTTACCGTACACCCAGCCGATACATATGGACTCAAATATGGCCACAAACAGCAAACACATCCCGCTGGCAGCGTAGGCGTCAAACAGCTGGAAGACGTACATCCCTCCCTGATAGGACAAGACAGGTGTCAGTTCTCTGTCATGAGCGTCAGGCGCAGGTGGATACATCAAATATGAAATACATCACGTGTGTTTGATTAGGCATGGCAAGGACTGATAGAAGGACTCAAAGGACTCATAAGAAACGAAAATGGAATTAGGATTTGTCCCGAGACTATTATAGTCTATCAGGAGATTCAAATTATCACCAATGCAGGTTGTTGTAAAAGAAAGAAAGTATGCAGTCCTAATGTCCTAATTCAGGGGTCTTCGGAACAAGGACCCCAAACTGATGGAGAGATTAAGTAGGGACCCTCTACCTACTTTATGTGTTCTATATTAAACTCAGTATAGTGCTACTTATAAATATACAGTTTATTATCATATTAAGCTATCCCTTATCCCTTCACTAAAATACGTTGGATTCATGTTAATGTGTATTTAAAGTTTTAAAATTTGTGGGGGAAAATTAAAAAAATATATAAAAAATGTCCAGTCAGCCAAAGATTTTGCAGTACGCCACAGACCCCCTGTTGAAGACCTGTGTCCTACTTCAATTAAAACCCCAAATGCTCATTGGATAGTGTTCAATCAGTCTCTGATACACTGAGAAGCACCACATTTGTTATGGTGGTTTTATGTGATCCCTGAACAGGTTTTGCTTTAGCTTTTTCATCTTAATCACTTTCTTGTCAAGAGAAAATAAATACCACTGAACAGTAATGTGAAAGTGCCTCCACCAGCTGCTTATCTAGCTTCTGCTGGAGCTCCACTTACTTACACCTCTGACATTCACTAATTAACACCGTACATGTTGTTTTTTATTCATTTTAATAAATACCAACTTTAGTTCAGCTTTAATATGACCGATCAGATAGAGAGTCAGTGGTATTTCCCTCTAAAAAGCATCGCCTGTTTCAGAGCCTTAACATTTTATCATCCACTCTACCTACCATGCCTCCACTCAAGACAACTCATCTGTTCTTTCCGCCACTAAAAGGTTCATCATAAATAAAATCTCACATGAATCTTAGAGTACGGTTACATCACCGCTCTAAACCTCAAATAAACATCCAAGAATACTATCAAAACTTAAGAGTATGTTTCAGTCAAGTACTGGAGTAAACTCCCAGAAGACCTCTTGACCCGTATTAGTTCCAGGCCACTTGTGCCATTTTTGTCCATTGTGGTTCTTTCTCAGATGAAAGTGTCTGAGGCCGGGTGGGAGATAAGTAAAATAAGAGAAAAGGTATACATAGTGTGGGCAAGGAGCAGTGACAAACAGAAGTGAAGAAAAAAGACAAAGTGCAGTACTCTAGTACTGTATTAACATCTGCACCATGTTTCATTATCACCATAAAGCAGAGATTTATTAGAGAGACTACGGTAGGTTTACTGGGGTTCAGGGAATATAGAGGTATGAAAAGCTTTTGATGGAACAGTAGAACAATAGAGGGACCAGTTTCTCCTCCATTACTACAACACAGAGACGAAAGATCTGTTTTTTTTTTCTTGGCCAGGCTTCAAGGACTGGAAACAGACTGGCAAAGCAAAGGGACCTCACCGTCATCCCAAATTATGACCCATGACAAATATCAATGGATTCTGAAATGAAATGTTTGGTTCATTGTTTGAGGCCTAAATGAAGTCATTCAATAGTTTGAAATCTACCTTTTTGGCTAGGTGTAAATATTTCCCCTTCCAAGGAATAACAACAATTTACCTGTCTAAGACTGATGATAATGATGATGATGATGATGGTGATGGTGGTGGTGATGATGATGATGGTGGTGATGATGATGAAGGTGATGATGATGAAGGTGGTGATGATGATGGTGAGGACCAAATAAAATTAAAAACATTATTTGAAGGGGAAAAAACCTATAGAAATGTATATAATTTGAAATTTTGCATAGTAGTAAATAATCATTTTCTGTCTGTCATTATTGAGTCCTTCAGTGGAAAGCCACTTAATTACAGGTCATATGTTTAAAATTCACAGCATTTACAACATGAAGTATGAATGTATAATCAGTATAAAATACTAAATATATCAATGCTTCCACTTAGGTTGATGGATATGTATTTGGCAATACATTGTCAAAACAGCACACGGCTGAAAAACTCAACCTTCAACTGATGTAAGTGCATCTGAGTCTTACTTCTGTACACATGATGAGTCCTATGAAGAAGGAGACTATGGACATGCCAAGAATCAGCAGCTCTCGCCGGTAGCCTCTCCTGAAGGTCTCTGGGTACATGTCCACCACAGCAGTCACTAAACTCTCCACACACACAAACTGGAAACAGGAAACAGGAACGCATTATATCAATTTAAAATACGGACACAGCTGTTTTTATTTGCGTCATACAAGGTGGGATGGAATGCTTCTTTCCTAATTCATTTACCTTTCTTACTTATTTTGTACAAGAACACGCATAAAATGTAGTCGAAAAACTGTTGTGACTGTCGCGGACTAAACATCTGGATCTTTTAGTTTGTCTGGTCTTAGGTCCCAGCTAGTCTTCAGGTTTGACCCAAGCCTGACTGCTACTCATCATTCTTAGTATGCACACACTGATACTCACCTGACTGTCATACTGATACTCACCTGACTGTCCAGGCCAAGGAAGATCAGCATCATGAAGAAGAGACAAGCCCAAAGTGGAGACAGGGGCATCATGGTGACAGCCTTAGGGTATGCAATGAATGCAAGGCCGGGACCTGCATGACAAAAAAACAATCATAATACTTGGACTTTACTTCTGGACTCAAGACAAAGGTGCAATAGTAATCCACAATTTGGGCTGCAAGGATTCCCTTCCTTAATATTTTGTGCATTAGCTGATACCGAACAAACCACATGAGTCCTAATTTCATTTTAACTTTTTCACTCTTTGAATTTGCATAAACAATATTTTTTGGTGTAGATTGATAGTTAAAAATTAAAGCTGTATCTATTTTAAATTAAATTTACAACACAATGTGCGCAAAAAGTGAAGGGCTCTTGAATCCATTATGCGACTGAGAATTGGTGGTGTGCCACGGCATAATTTAGCACCCTCATTTGGTGATAATACATTCCATGGAGACGCATTATCTTAACCATTAGGCCCTGTCCTTACTGTGCTCCAAGACAAACATTTTAAATCTCTTGCTCTGTCACATTCACTAAATCATTCATACTGACTTGAATAAATCATAATGTGGTAGTCTAAGAGGCTGAGTGAAGAGTGTGGAGTTTATCCAATTTTGCACAGTATGATGGCTCAGAACATGAAAACCTTAAAGAGGGTGCTCACGGTATAGTAGCATATAGTCTCATTGGTTTATGAAGTTGGAACCAATTAAGATGTTATTTCTCTCACCAGATTCTGCCACAGCCTCTATGGGGACATTTTGTTCATAGGCCATGAAGCCCAGCACAGAGAAGATGGCAAAACCTGCCACAAAGCTGGTGCCGCTGTTGAGACAACACAGCATGATGCAGTCCCTGAGGAGCAAGACAGAGAGAAACAGATCACACTTACTGTAGGAGCTGACACTGGACCTGACACTACAAGCAACACAGACAATGAGACTCGTGTCATGCACGGACATGTTGTGTAATAAACTAAAATGCGACATTACCAGAGGTGCTGGTTTAATAATTGTCATCTTATTTTTTTCAACAGGTGGCTCCTGTTATATAAAAATATGCCACTAATCTAAACCTTACCTGTAGCAGTTATTGTTGTATGCGTTATAACTTCCAAGAGCAGTGAGACAGCCCAAGCAGATGGCATAGGAGAAGAAGATTTGGGTTCCTGCATCCACCCATACCTAATGTAAAGCGGGCATAGGCCGTTAGCATAGGTTCTCTAGACATGAGAGATGCTCAGAAGAGCTGAGGTCACATTCAGTTTCATACTCACGTCCTTGCCCAGTCACTTCCGGGTTATTTATTGGCCTGATCAACTTTAATGGACAGTCAGTGCACAAAGAGGCCAAAATTCAGATACAATCTAATGTTCTGACCTATGACCGAAGCCCTCTCTGGATGACACTGTGGTTAAATGTTATGCATCTTCACATCCAGGGCGTCCACTGTCCACTCTTATTTAGATTTTTCCTTAAACTTTTACTAATTAAAGTTTAAATGAGTAGAATATGCTTTCCCATTTACAAGAGATTATCATGTTATATCAAGAGGCAATCTTTTTTTAAATTAATTCTCAAATCATTGTTACCCTTCATCCACTTCTCCATTATCTCATTGACTATAGTGATTTTATGGCTCAGCTTGACTGACTTCTTTCCCTTCTGAGAGGCACATAGTGGAGGAGCATGAATCATTGATTTACATCCTAAAAGTAGCTACAAAGTCAAAACATGCACCTTACGTTTCACTTTGTTCCTTTCTACTGTTAAAATGTGTAGAGCAATGGTGTACTACAAGGACTCAACATATTGTGTCTTTCTGATTCTAACGATTAGTGGTAATTTAGTGGTATAGCATGAAGGATGAAGGATCATTTTGTTCATTGATGTTATATTCTACTTCTTCAATAGACGGAATGACAATCTAACAGCTAACAGCTCATTAACAGATCATTCTGTACAACATTTTCTTTAGAAACGATGAAATAAATTCTTAAATTTCTTATGCACTTTTATGGTCACGAATTTTCCTACACACAGAGCTGAAGGGAAATACACAACTTTGCGCACTGGAAGAAATACATCTGAGGAGTTTTAATGTAACCTTTATATAACTTTCTGTTTCACAGCCAGTCCTATTATTTAGGTGTGTTTGGACATCAGTATTTGCTTCACCAAATACATGGATTTACACTCGTCAGATTCTTCACCAAGACAACAGTAAAATGTGCATTATAAAACTAGTTTGTAGTGCAATACAGGACCCCAGAACCCACAGGATAGCATGGGGCGCTACCGAATTCAAACCTAATGCAGCATGGCTCTTTGAAAACTCTCTCACATCACCATTCAGCCACTAATCTCATTTCCCCACCGAAAAACAATTAACAAATGCAAGGTCTTTGCTCCCTCCTGGGAGTAACCACGGTAACTTCTGTGACCTCACAAACACAGGACTGTTCCTGTGGAAGAACAGGCCTTTCTCTCCTAATGTTCATTAATGTTCCCTTTAGTTCACCCTCGGCTGATGGCCGCACAGTGCAGGGAAACCTTAAAGGCCCGGGCGCAGAGAGAATCACTTGTTGATGTTGTGCCTAATTTGGCGGGCTTGTGTTTGGTTATGTTGAGACTGTGGCTCCAGGAAACTTTTCTACTGTGTGAAAGCTGGATGACATTAGCCGTAAGATAGTGTTCTTGTAATGTAAATGTACCACTCTTTGTGCTCCTCACGTCCTCCTCCATTTATGGATGAGATGCATAGGTGCAGGATTTATGTGAACTTCAGCAGCAAGACGTTTGACTTAAGGGAACCTGGTTCATTTCACTTGCCATTTTACTTTTTAAAATTTTATCTTTACTTAACAATGATTATATTTCATATGCTATGGTCCAAAAAACACAAATGTAAGTTGTATACATCCAAAATACATTTAACACATGGTTAACACGTGGTTCTCTAAAGCATGAGTTTAGCTCAAGTTTGTTCAACAACAACAAAGCGAGTCTCACTCTCTATCCTCCTCCTACTATCAGTGTTACAGAAACGTGACCCTGGAAAAAGAGATGGTTGACGGGTCAAACAGAGGAGCTACATAGAAAAGTTGGAATGAGTGGCTATAGGGGGCGGTTTTAAAGGGTATTGAGGGAAAAAAATTAAATGCAGAAAGAAAAGTAATGTAGACTTTTGTACAGTTTTCTTTAGTTCTGCCAATGACAGTAAGATAAATAAGTTATATTTCTCCAGTCAAAGTCTGTAAGTTGATTATCCTCCCTCAAAACTTTCTCAACCGATGTCACTGATCAACCCTGGCTGCTGTAAATAAGCTAAAGGATAAAGAAGCAAACACATGTGTCCAGTTTCACTGTCTGGAAAGGAACAAGTGTGCATGAGAGTGTGAGAAGTGTAAAGAGGAAGGGTGAAGCACAGTGCGGGGTGGAGGGTGACGAGGAGGGAATGGAGAAAGAAAGAGAGAGAAGGGAGAATGGAGAAGGCATGATGAAGATCAGGGGTTTAAAAAGAGAGGGCAACACCCAGCCACACACACTCCACACAGCTTGGTGAACAGAACAGAGCCCTGATTGTGCCGGAGGAAGCTAATTTAACACTGGTGTCAGAAGTAATGTCCTCTGCCAAAGAAGCAGCACTTCTATATCACTCTCCTTCACTCCCCCTGTGTTGCTGTTTGCGTCTTTGTTGGTCTGTCCTTTTTTCTCAGTCTGAAGCTGTGACATTACTACACTGAAAGATACAACCATTATTTCTCCATACAGCTGGGAGGCCTATTTGAATAGTGTTTAATTTGATATTTAAATAAAATTCTATGTAGGAACAAAGGAATATTAAGTGAAAAATAATTATTTTTGTTCCTAAATGTACTGGTACCAATGTGAAACTTCTTTATCTATAAATATGCAATGATACCGCATGTTCCTAACACCTTTCCTCACCAACAAGTAGTGTGAAAGAGACTGGCTCGTCTCTCTGCGCAGACACAGGCTGACTGAATTTCCAATTAATTATGAGGCAGCAAAGTTTCCTTGTTATCACATTCGTAGCATCTCACCCCATGGACCGGCTGTTGCCATAAAGTGTGCACAACATGTGTGCAGACCGGATAGGAGTGATCCAAATGGAGCTTGCTGGATGGAGAATAGCTTCCTAAAATGTGCAGGTTTCAAGACAGCTGCCAACTTTGCAAGCGTGAAAATATTACCCAGAACGAAACATGAAAGACTGTATAATTCAATGCAACCATCATCTGCATATGGTAAATATTTTGTTTGATATTTATTTTATATGCAGCTTCCTTTTTCATTCTCATCTTCTATAACCGTTATGCTCTCAACTATAATCTCCTTGTAACTGTCACATTATGGGAGCAAGTGCATCAAAACAGTTTCCCTGAAGAGATTAATAAAGCATTCTGATGATGAGAAAACACACTTATTTCAGATGTAAGTCATGTGCTCCCGCTATCTTCTTCAAATCTGACGTCCTGAGTTCTTCGACAAAACTTCCTTCCCTTAGTGTATCATTGTCAAATCTATCTATTTTCTGATCTGTTCTCTCTCACACTAAAACTCTACATCTATCTCATTTCACGTTGTCATGACGCCCCATCTGCTGAGTTGTTGCCTAGCGACCCAAGCTGTCTGCCTTTTCCAGACAAGGTCAAGAAATTTCCGTTTTTGGTGTGTGTGTGTGTGTGTGTGTGTGTGTGTGTGTGTGTGTGTGTGTCTTTTCTCCATCTGTATGAATCATATGTTAATGCGGCACCTCTATTAGCCTCACATCCTGATCTTTCAACCCTGCAGGGTCTCAGAGCTCACTCTTCAGCTGACATTGACCATCTCATCACCAGCCGGAAGTGTCAACCTATATTATATTATAGTATCACAGTTGTACCACTGCCAATAAGACTGGATTGTGTAGAATTACATGAAAGTGGTCAAATTATGGTCATGTGAGAGGTAGCTTTTAATGATGGGTAGTGTTTGCTCTATAGGTGCTCAAATAAATGGTTTAACATGTTATAGGCACGGTACAGTACATGTATAGTGATAGGTGTAAAACGCACTCATCATGCATCCCAGTTACTGTAACAACAACACCACCTGTCCCTCTGGCAGCTACTCAGCTCCAAACAGGTGGTTTGTGAGATGAAGTGTAAATTCATTCCCATGAGTGTATTCAGTCCTCCTGCTTTACCTTGGTATCTCCTGCATTTTAAAGGTGAGCTGGCTAAATAGTGCACATCAATTGATCAAATGAACATTATGCTACCACAAGTTGCCACTGAGACATACCAAACATAACAAAAGAAGGGGATGTAAAAGGTAATACAAACAATATAAATGCAGCAGAGTCTGGATTGAATGCTTTAAAGGTGACTGCACACCGATGAGTTTTTTATTTCAAAACATTCAAGTAAAGCTGGACCACTATGAAACTGAGGCAGTAACACCTCGACGTGGCACAAATGCTTAAATAACAACATCTGTTACTTTGATTCTCATCTACGCTGACTAGCTGAAGACTGGTGCAATGCGTCCAGACCTACCTGAGGGTCAGAGAGACGTGAAATGTCCGGGTAGAGGTAGAACTTGATGCCGTCATATGCGCCGGGCAGTGTCACTCCTCTGACCAGCAGGACCAACAACATGACATAAGGGAAGGTAGCCGTCACATACACAACCTGGGGAAAGAAACGTGCATATACAAATGTTAAATCCTATATAGATTAAAGTAACACAGGATGAACAATGAGCCACTGTTGGAACTTGCAGCAGTAGTTTCTTAGATTACCTGATATATAACTGGTAGATACGATGTGTTTAAAAGTGAAGCTGTGCGAAATGAGAAAAATCCAAAACAACAGTGGCCACGTGCTATCCGCAAATAACTGCAGACCTCCGAGACCCAATGGTGAGAAGACATGACAGTAATCTAATAACAGCTCATGCCCAGACAGGAAGAGGGAGGAAAGTGACAAGTAAGATAAACGGGGAAGATAAACCAGTTTGTGTTTGCAACAACAATATATCCGATGTCGAGATCGTATACAAATTCTCGCTTTTGTCTTGTTTTTGACTTTGCACTGTTTTGCTTCTTACAATGCTACTTAGCCAGCAAGAGCATAAATATTGATTCGTTTAGGAGCTTGGTAATGTAGATCTTGCTTTTAGCAATTATCAATATTGCAGGTATTTATAGTTCTGTGTGTACCTTCTATACAGTAGCAAACACATGCAAACTAACGTTCTTTTTTATTAAACTATTGAGGTTTTACAGAATTGCACTCTACATCTTAGGACTCTTAGAAACCCAGTGAACAAAGACTCTGGCCTCTTGGAAGGCAGAGGCGGGCAACATACATCCCCTGGCTTTTTGGCACTCAGTCAAAGTCCAATTGAGGACAGAACAGGACAGAACAGAGCCAGGCCAGGAGACTGAAAAGAAAAGAGGGCTCCTCTGGCCCTGTCTCTTAAACAGGAGAAGCCCAGAGGAGTGATGCTGGCAGTGTGGGAAAATGTGCCTGTCTTTAAAGCGCGCACAGAAGTGCATGACTACACACGCACGCAAACGGACACACACTCAACTTCATTCACAACCTAGAAGTGGGTGTGCACATACTACAGACACAAATAAAACGGACCATTCACAAATACTGGCGTAAAAACGAGCTCATGCACAAAGCACCAATCACCCCGGTCACATTACTGTACTAGCGCATGCGGCATTTTCATGAACCAACACTCTTTTTGAATCTGATGTGGCAAACGTCTCCACAGAAGTTTGGTTCACTGTTAGAGCATGGAGCAGTGGTTAAACAGACCTTTTAATCACTCAGAAACTGGAAGATATTCTTCTTGACTGAAGAGCTAGAAATAAATGAAATCCTAACCAAGGAGTTGTCTAAACACTAAGCAACTATCACACTTAATTGGGCCCATTTTAAGATCTGTTAATCCTAGCGTGGCCTGCAGAGAAAGTGTGGGAAAATTAGTTTCCTGCAAAGGACTTCCCTCCTTTTAATTTGTCAAATAAAACGATTACTCATGCTAAACCTCTGCTCCCTTGTTCTCCCCATCTCTCTGGAGACGAGAAGGACAATATTCAATCTCTCCATGAACTCTTGATACGCCACATGGTCCTTCCCGCTCACCACGGGAAAACATTTAAGCCGCCACAAATTTACTGGTCAGACTAGTCCGAGCCTCGCTGTAAATCTAACGGGAGGGCTTAAATGTGAGAATGGCTGGCAAACATGGCCTACAAAAGCAAACAGCTTAGCAGAGTCGGAACTGAATGGGCAGGAGGGTCTGTAGAATAGAAAGCACCTCTCTTGCAGCGAGCGAGCTGTGGTTAATTTCTCATAGCAGGACAGAGAGGCAGAGGGAGGCAGCAGAGGCGGAGGCTATACTCTGCATGCTCCTCATGAACACTCTCCTTTCCTCCAGTGAATACAGGAATCAATCTTGGACCGGCTGCTAAAGCTCAGCCATGAAGAAGCATTCTCCCCTCTTGCTTCACAACCAAACAAAAGACACTTCATGGAGATATAGGCATTGCCGCCTAGATTTTTTTTTTTTTTTTTTTTTAGCCATCATGTAGCATGTGAACCCATTAATTTTTTCCTCACACACCTCTCCTCTTTTCTGTCTTTCTTCCCTCTCTCTCTACTTATTCTGGCTCAATGAATTGGTGAGGGGGGTTTTAAGGGCTGCTGAGCACCGAGAGCAAGGTGCACAGTCTTTACTCTCCTAAAGGCTTCTAGAAGAGACTCAAGGAAAGGCTTCAAATGGAAAGTTGTGAAAGGAGGAAAGGTAGAAGTGGGTGGAGCAGACACCCCTTTCATGTGGACTTTGTGTGCCCTCCTGTGAGAGAGTTGTTTTGAAGACAAGAAGGGAAAAGTGCTTCGTCTTGGCTGTTTCAGTGGCTAAGCCCATAATTAAAACTGCACCAATGAACGGACACTAGCAGAAACCGCAAAGCAGCATGCTCGCACACATTCCAGCGTGCTTACACGTCTGTATAGATGCAGCGTTACACAGACAACTTTCACATTCGTCGGGTGACATGATACCCTAATGCCTGTACACATGCACACACACCAGTAAAGGTAAATTGCTCAGCCTCACCTTGCCAGTTGATTTGGGTCCCTTCCAGATGCAGAAGTAGCAGATGAACCAGGCCAGGGCCAGACACATGGCCAGCTCCCAGCGTATCCACCCCATGTGCTCGATACCATCTGATATCTTCAGCACTCGGCGTCTGATTTAGCCCAGAGGACACAATTCTTACAGGCAATTTCATTTAATTCATTATCTTTTGTGAGATAAGCAGAAGCCTTTGTAAACACTTGGTGGAGCAGTGTGCGATTCATACACACGCACGCACACACACACACACACACACATATATATACGTACACACACACACCCGACTAGGCTGTCGTGTGGTGGTTCACTTCAAAAAAGCACTAATGGTGTAATGATTGATGGAGGACATCCTTGTGAGTGAGAAACTTTGCATCTCTTGTTGATGGAATGTGTGGACAAATCTACACAACAGGGGGAGATGGAGATGGAGAGATGGGCGTAGTATACTGGAGATGACGTGGTTCAGCACCTGCCTATATCAACCGGCTGGGACACATCCAGTCTTCTCCACTAGACGGAGAATCATCATTACTGTGTCCGTATAATGGTCGGGAGTAAACATAAGGAACACCAACTATCACCACCTTAATCCACTTGATACCAGTACTGCCACCTCACTTTGCTGAAACAGCTCTCATTGAAAAGGTGCATGGCTGCCATTTAAATGACTGGGTGCCACTGATTATGGTATGCTCATCCCAGCTCGTAAATCCTAGACAGTTGACAATTAGAAAACCTTAAAAGGTAAACCTTAAAATTCTGGTGGCTCCCTGGTTCCACATTACTGTGTGTTATAGTGTCTAGATTGGTGTTATCAGAAACAATGACAGCGTAGCATGTCAGCAGGCGTGAATCGAGAGTGTGTTTCCTGTTTGTTAAAGCACAGCCAGGCAACAGCATTGATGGAGGATGAGAAGCGGGAGTCAGAGAGCTACATGGTGCTGCCAAATCTTAGCCACCGAGTTCATCCCCAGGGCTCCCGACCAGCCATTGATCAACGTGACATGTTCTTGGTGGCCGTCCACAGACGAGGTCCAACACAGCCCCCGCTGTGTCCTCATGGTCAGCCGACGGGGCAATATGCGAACACTAAGGTGTGCAAATATGTGGGTCCTCAGATGTATGTAAAGTGGTTTAATAAGTGTGCAGTGTGTCAATACTACATATGTTAGTAGTTACAGTCTATTTTCCCCCATATTCATTAAAATAGGTGTGAACCACACCTATTTTATTGATTATATTTTTACAAAATGAATTCCAAATGGGGAAAAACGTCCTCCGAGACTTTACATCACCATTCATTTTGAATAAAGATCCAATATTAACATGGGATAATATATATTTTTAATTACCATATAAAGACCCAGTCGGACGGAAAAATACAGGTTGAATTGCTCTGATGTTTGTTTATACTGTATATACTTCAAAACAGTCTGTCTTGGCATAAACTGAACAGTGTGGTCAGTTACTATTTTTGCCAACTGCATGGTGGTTGGCTCTTTGGCCATGTTAGGTTTAGGTTGTGTTCATATTTCTGGCTCAAATCTGACGTCTTCTTTGCAGTCGTCACTTAATTTTGATTCTGATGCAAGACAACAGGCGTCACTCTGGATTTAACTGTTAATATGTCAATGTCCAGTTTAAGGTTCGTAATCAGGTTGCAAATTGACCCGGCAGTGTAAACACAGCTATTGGCAGTGAGACAGGAAGTGTGGTCAGCATTGCACCCTGACATGGCCTGATCTGCTGCCACACACACGGCTCTAGCTGGGAGACAGCTGGCCCACCAGGGCCTGCTGACACACAAATATGAAAAGGGCTGACTAATTATTTGGGGTAAGGTTAGGGGGGTGAGTAAAACAGTCTGGAGCTGTCAGTGGCTCAGCCTTTCGGCAATACGGAAAAAAATGACATTAAGTAAGGATGCGACAGCCTGAATGGAAAGAACCTAGAGGACATTAATGTGGCTAATCATGTTACTATTATAATACATTATGTAATGTGGATTTGCGTACACACACACAAACACAAATGTGACAGACATGACAGTGATGTGACTTAAAATAAAAGTGTACTCACTCCCAGAACTCAATGACTGGAGAAGTGGCGTTGGGGTTTGTGATGTTGGTGCTGTTTTCTCCATAATAGTCCACACAGTTTTCTGTAAATACACAACAGCTTTTTTTAATTTGTTGGAAGCATCTTTGGAGTAAAAGTGTAAATATACTTTCAAACATGAAAACCTAGCAGGTATTGTATGTTTTATGCTTATTTGTTGCTACAAGTAGTGCTTGCTTTCATATCCAGAGCTCTCTCTCTTCTTCTACCTGTGTTCCAGTAGTGCCCGCAGGCAGCCCACGGCAGCTCTGTGGTAAAACAGTTGAAGAGGTAGAAAATGGCCCAGGCTAGGATCACTACATAGTACACGTTGAGATGAGCTTCAATCACCTGCGTTGCATAGCCGATACCTGGAAAAAGGAAGAGTAAGAAATGATTACTGATACCTTCAAAGCTGCATCGTTTGAGGAGGTGATTCAATTTTGTGTATGTCAATGTCTATTTGTTCATCAAAATTCCACGCAAAACTAAAAATGAGGACACACAGCGAATGTTGTCTCACCCTCAAACAGTGGACAGACTTTCCTCCAGCAGGTGATACCTCCCTCGCTGGTGAACTGACCCAGGGCGGTCTCCAGGAAAAACACAGGGATACCACAGCACACGAAGAAGATGACATATGGAACGAAGAACGCACCTTTAAGGAAAAGAAAAAAAAGCAGAACGTAAATGTATGTGATGACATAAAAACAACAGGTATGAGAGTTCAAAGATCAATTCTGATTACTTTCAGATGAATTCAGATAAATTGAGATGACAGTCCTCATTATGCTGGAGTCAAACTGCAGAATGACCTTTTCAGGCCATGAGGCAGATCCATACTGTGCAGTGTAATGAAGCCTAATGAGCCTCAAATATTGACCTTATTGTGCATAATTGATGATACAATAAAGGACACCATATTTTAAAAGTCCTCATGTCTTTTTAATCTTAATAAAGGAGAAGTTGTTTATCCTGCTCCCATAAAATAAACTTGTTGATAAATTGTTGTTCACTGTGGCTTGTACGTTTTAAAAACTGCAGCTTAAGTATGCTGGGTCTACTTTCCCTGCACAGGAAGTTTAAAATATTAAAAACTTTCTATCCCCTAATAATTTGTTAACAGGTTATGTCCATCCTACTGTCTCAAACAAAGGGAACCTTGCCTCCTCCATTCTTGTAGCAGAGGTAAGGAAACCTCCAGACGTTGCCCAGTCCAATGATCTCTCCAGCCACAGACAGGACGAACTCAATCTTGTTGTTCCAGTGGCCCCTCTCATTGTACTCCCTGTTGTCTAGACTGGAGCTGGACCCTTCCGGGTCTCTACCGTCCTCTGGTTTACCGTTTATAACGGGCCCGCTCTTCTCAGCTGTCATGACGCTCCAGCAGCCCGCTGAGAGACAACAAAACCCGAAGACAAAAGATCAAAAAAGTTGACTTCACAATCAGAACTTTAAATGGACTCAGTTGTTCATGCAGTTTGAGCCTTTCCCAGGTTATCTGAATCTGAATGTCGGTCCAATTAACGCAAAACCACGCCCATCTGATTCAGTTCAGACTTCAGACTGTGTGAAGGTTCAAATGACAGCAGTCTCATTAATTTTTGAAGATTACGCAGCTACATGGCACCGCTGAAGAATCAACTGTAATACCTAATTAACTTGAAACCTCATTAAATGTGTTTAAGCTAACGTCTTCTTTCTCTTAATGTCTCTTTAATATCAATACAGCATGGAGAAAACTTGACACGGAAAGTGACATTGTGCGTAAAAATCAATTAACACAATCTTTAACAAGTACTTACTGAATATAAGTTAACAGCAGAAGTTAAAACACGTACCAGGCACAAAGAAAAGTCTAAGTGAAAAACAGAAATGATCACGCAAACAGAAATGGAAGTCGCTCTACTTACCAGTGTGCTATGAACAGTGGCTAACCTCCTTTTGGCTCCGGCGACGATGCGCACTAACAATTGCCTTTACAAAAACACAGGGACGGTTAAGCCTGAACAGGGGGGTGAAAAGACGAGAGAGGGGGGAAAAGAGGAAAAACAATCTGGATCCGCGTTGAGTGAGGTGGTTTGGTTGGGTCTCTCGTCTATATAAAGGAAGATCCGAGACGTGGCAGAGTGACGGTAGATCTTGCACCAGGCGATGGATAACCTGCGACTGCGCTCCCACTCTCCAAGCGGTCCACTCTCAAGCGCCTCTACTTGGAAAAGAGCCATCTGGTAACCAACCTAGCACTCACATCAGCGTTACCACGGCACAGAGAGAACAGGGTGGCGTGGGGAGACGGGTAAAACACGAGGAAAAAAAATAAAAGTTGGAGATGTTCGGGCAAATAATATTGGCTTATAATATGAGTTATAATACGATCAGACTTTTAAAATCCACTATGTTGAATTAGTTTTGTAAACTCATGACCCGGGGGTATTTGGTTCTCAGTTTTGGCTTCAGTTGCAACCATGGCTTCATTACTTTACTTCCTTAACAGAAATTTCCTCACAACTGCCTAATTCCAATACAGAAACCTCACTCAAACCTGGATGAGAGCTCAGTTGATGAATTGGCATAGACATTTTTACAGATATAGTCTAATCTGATAAACCTAACGCAGTGTAGTTGGGCCATCGCAAAAAATCATTTTAATACAAAACATGTCTCATAGCAGATCTGAAGTATTCTCACGACAATAATCTCGTTTTAATGTCTCATTAAATTAATTATATTTAACGTTATTTACAATGTATGTTAAAATGATGAAATGCAAAACACTTTCTTGTTTGGCGTTTGTTGGTTCAGGTGTTGTGGGAAGTCAGATCTCAATCTTCAAAGAGGCAGTGACCCTGTTTGATGTATGAATTGATGTCAACAGTCTGGACTCCATCTTCAATGCACTTGCTCCTGGGGCTTTGCTCCCTGCATACCAACTCACACCTCTTTGTTCCGTCTGGAAGTCACTCTGCACCCGAGCATACAATACCACTGGATTTCCCTCATTTAAATAAAAATAAAGAATATTGTTGCTGTCAGCAGCTAATGATGAATGTTCAGCCCATCATAATGTCTTAGTAACCCATGCTGCTTAAAAAAAGCAATTGTTTCCTTGTGGTCTTAAAACAGAGAATTTGTAGGATTTGTTCATGCATAAGTTGATGGCCTGGTTTCCAGGCGTGATAGACTCGGTGCACTAGGAACTCCCCTGACTCCAAAAGCCTGACCTAGTCTCTAAGAATCCCTTCACGCGAGGGTCACTCGTCATTGGAAGCTTGAAGAAAGTGCCCTGCATAAAAAGTATGGCCACCCAAAGTGGTTGGCAAATGCTCACTGTGCTTTTCACGCAGAGTCAAGTCCTTTATTTATGTTTTCCTGTAAAACTTTATCCGAAGGTGAATTCTTAATAATAAAACTAAGAAAATATTTGCATGTACAAGGCTGCGTCTCAGGCTTAAGTTGGTGTTTTTATGCACTTTATTTTCTCGGTGTATCAGAATACGTGCTGCATGTAGCTGTGGAGTGGTGAAAGTAAGTCCACAAAATAACTTATGACCTTTTCCGACACAAAACTGGACTTGGAAGAAATAGAAAACTTGTCACTCCAGCACTGTTGACAAGATGTTTACAGGTCATTCTACTCAACCATTATTCTTCTGGCCTACTGACTCCAAAACTAGCAAGATGCTACAAAGTGATTGGCTGCCTCTCTCCTGAGTGACCGCAAAGTTGTTGTTTCATTGGTTGTTGGAGTGGGGAAGGACGGAGTCACTTTGCTGTCTGGTTAGGACAGTGAGAGAGCGAGAGAGAGAGAAAAAAATGTTGCTAGGATACCAACATCTTTTTAGCTAGATGCTAAAAAAGTGCTAGAAAGTGCTGAACTATGTCAGAGGCAGAGATGGAAGGAATAAAGTGGAAGTGGTTAAAAAAGGACAAGACAGAAATGAACAGAATGAAAAATGAAGAAGAATGGCTAAAGCTGTCAGCATGTAGCTCTTTCCTTGTCTTGCATGTCACGCAACAATGTTTTTTATTTTATTATTTCACTTGATAAAAACTCCTCTCTAAACATGTGAACCTAGTAAACTCTTTTAACTATCAAGGATCTAATTGAAACAAGAGATAATTAGTTATAACTTAGCATTTTGAGTCCAAAAAGATGTTTTCCAGTTGGGTTTAGACGTATTTTTAAGACAGCAGGTGAATTTTAGTTGTACTTCAAGTTGTACTGGCTTGAAATGTTTTAGAGTGCACTTATGTGGAATGAATAAATCGTGAAGAGCGGGAAGAATGGCATGAAAATTAAAAGGGTTGGCAATCATGGGATGCACATTTTATTATTTCATAATCAGATCATACCGTATATAAAATATTCATATAATGTATAGTAAATTCCTGGTGCGTTTTCTTGCCATTCACTTGCAGCCTGTGGAGAAAATAAAGCAACTGCTGAAACTGTTGCTGTAGATTGCATGTTGGCTGTGAAGGTTTTTGCTGCAGTGCATCCTAGAAAAGCCCAGTTGTTTGACATGCGCGCCAAAACGAAGCAGGTAGCATTTGCCGATGCTTTTGGCTCCTCTTTGAACCCTATGTAAGTGCTGAAAAGTATAAATGTATAAACTAAGTGGAAGTAAACTGTTCAATAATGAAAGTTGCAGGTTCAAAGGTGAAAGAATCTTTGGATCTGAGAGAATTCATTCATTCATTCATTCATTCATTCATTCATTCATTCATTCATTCATCCATTCATTCAGTATATTCAGGTAGTCAGCTGACCTCATTCTTTGGGCATAATGTTGCTAAACCTAAACCTGAGTAACTGCAGCAACCCCAGATCATAGCACTGCCCCCACAGGATTGTACAGTAGACACTAGGAATGATGGGAGCATCACTTCATCTGCCTCTCTTCTTACCCTGATGCCCCATCACTATGAAACAGGGTAAAATATGTACTCATCAGACCACATGACCTTCTTCCATTTTTTTTGTGGCCAGTGTATGAATTCAGCTGAAAGCATAGTAAACATGAAGAAAGTAATTTTTCAGTGTGAAGTACACAGATCAGCTGTGTGCACTTTCCTCGATGTGTTCCATCTGTATTGTTCTAAAACAATCAATTCGATAATGGCGGCGATGGAGAAGCAGCTGGAACTACGTTACTATGTTTTTCTTTGAGAATCTCCGTTTAGTATTTAATGCTCTAATGTTTCTGGCAGCAAAGACAGCGTCAGATTCCATTTTTTAAAAAGCATGACTAGATTTGGCAAGAAGGATTTGGCAAAACACTCTCACAGCTGAGAAAGTTGGATGTGAAACTAGAGCGACAAAAAAGCGGTATACTTGCAGATATTCTTCGTGATTGTTCTACAGGAGGATCCTACCAAACTGCATTGACATATTTAGAATTGAGCGCTCCGAGAACTCTGACTGACAAAACACAAAGCCATAACTTCTGCCAGATCTGTCATTCAGTGCCCTGTAATGCTGACAGTTTGCCAAGTGCATAAACCTCAATCTCAATAGAGACACCACCCCACATCTTCATATCAACAGCAATTTGTTTGAGCAATTCAATGAGACGCCCCCCGAACATTTAAACACGGGTCACTTCACTGAGAAAGCTTTAGACCGCATTGATGCACAATTTTCACCGACAACAAAAAGAAACTGCGAGGGAAAGTGAAAAGAAAAGAAGCCAGGGGAAATGAAAGACAAAGAGCCCAGTGCAACAGATCCCCAACTCAGGTTCAACAAACTACCCACAGCCAATCCACTGCAACCATTCGCTCTTTCATCCCCGTGCGACAATTAGTCTGGTGTCCAACAAAAGGTCATATTTACAATTCAGTAAAAGTGCGACAGCATCAGACGAGCAGTATCAATGACAAACAATGACAGCGTGATCATTTAGCGTGAGTAACAAACATCACCCACACACCAATACACACACTCTGACCCCACCTTACTGCTTTCCACCGAGAGTCCAACAGCTTTCTATGCTTGGCAAGAGAGGAGCATTGAGCAGCTACCAGCCAGGCCACCCAGTAGTGAGTGAGACCTGCCAGCAGCACCCCAAGACACATGCAAATAGAGCTGAATGGCTGGTATGGGCATGCTGAATATTAATACCATCAGACACAAGCAGACTTTAATAAACCAGCAATGCAGAAAAACAGAACACTGCAAATCTGAACCTATCTGGGAATGTAATAACAGTACGGTAGTTTTATGTTTGTGAAGTGAAAACTAGTCTTACCTCACATTACTGAGTACTTGCCACGCAAAAGAGGAAAAAGCTGTTGTTGGTTTTTGTAAGTGCAGCAAGTGCTCAGTTAGCTGGATTATGTCAAGTGATCATCATTTTGACTACAGTTCCTACATAGTACACCACTCAGCTGTGATGTATAAAAGCTGCCCATGTAAAGTTAAAAACACCCTAAAAACACCCATGGATGTTTCCTGGCCAGGTTGAGGGTGGGTAGAACCAAGCTGGGAAAAAAATGGATCCCTCCCACTTTTCATGAGGTTTTGCTGTAAAACAAATATAAGAGCGAGTTTGGAGTCAGCCAAGTGCAGTCTTTACACCCCCAAGAGATACAGTGTCATCAGCCAAAATATGTGCAATCACCCCATGTGGGTGTTACGCTACAGTGCTGGGGTTCAGACAGAGTCAATGAAAACAGAATAAGAGTGGTCAGAGAAACAATGTTTCATTTGTATCATCTGTCACTACGGTGCTATCATAGCAAACTGTACCATGGAGACTTTAACCACGTGACACTGGACTCTGTCTTAACTTTTGGGAAGTTTGATCCGGAGGTTATTCCATTGCGTTACATTAGTATCAAGATGTTTGTAATCAGGTTCTCTCACGTTAGCGTTCATCTGTTAGCTTGGTAATTCAGACTACTGGTAATGGCAAATGGTAAATGGTCTTGTTTTTATGTAGTGCTTTTCTACCGATTGGTAGACACACACACACACATCAACACACCAGTGCCACCCAATGGGATCAACTGGAGGTTCAGTGTCTTGCTCAAGGACACTTCGGCATGTGGCACATTCCAGGGATTGAACTGCTAACCGCTACTGAGCCACAGTCACCCCTGTTTTTACTCACAAGTAGCAAGTCATGTTCTGCCCCTTCAGTCAGCCTAAATCACCTGTATTAGCTGCATATACATCCGTAATCATTATAATAGCTAATTAAAGAATACAAATTTTTACACATGCATATTCTAAATTAGAAGTGTATCTCACCTATTTTGAATTTTATTCGAATAAAAATACAAATACTGGATGCTTTGCACACTCCTACTGTGTCTGCTTTTGTCCAGTATGTGGATTGTTCTACCAGAGCAAATAGGACTATTGATCTTCAGTGTGCAAGCTTGAAGGATCCATACAAGGTTACACCTTTACCATTGCTGCAGAATTCAGACAACCATTTGATCCTGCTCCAACCTCACTACAAGGCACTGGTGTCAATGCAACCCACCACCAAACACTCCTTCAGGTAATGGTCTGAGGCAGAGGAAGCTCTGAGGGGCTGCTTCCAGTCCACTGACTGGGGAGTGCTGCAAGAGGCCTGCAGTGAAGAGGGGTTTATAGGATACACTACCCATTACACCATCTCTATATGGATGTTGTTGTTCCCATCAGAAATGTCCGCTGCTTCCCCAACAATTAGCCATGGCTCACCAGTGACATCCAGGCACTTCTTAACCAGAAGAAGAGAGTTTTTAAGGACCGTGACCAGGAGGAACTGAAGCACGTGCAGCAGGAACTCAAGGTCTGGCCGAAGGAACAGAAGTTAAAGGATGGCTGCACTAAAGAGGGGACCCGAAGACCATCACTGGCTGTAATAATTAGAAGAGCACTGTGGAGGAGGGATGAGGAGAGGGCCAACCAGTTCAATGACTTTTTTAACAGGTTCGACTGCTCTGCCCCCTCTACTGCTCTTTCTGCTTCGGTTCGACCCTCATTAGGACTATTAGTGAGCAAGCACGTTTACACAGAACTCCTTACACATGTTTCCAGCTTCTCAGCCTCATCTTTATGGCTGTACCCAGTCACTCATACAGAGGAACTACCTCAGATAGGTAAACCTATACCGGAGCATGGACTGACTGGTAAATCTAGAGATTTTCTTTATGACTCAGATCTTTCTTCACCTTAACTGTCTGAGACAACATCTGCATCACAGATAAATTTAAATTCAGCGTTACTCACCAAAGCAAAGTGTGTGTATACTGAAGGTACAAGAAATATATTCAGTGCGTATCTTTCCATATAAACAAATGGCAAAACTAAAGTATTTATGGTTCACTTATTTTCCAGCTTGCAGTCTTCTATATTCACTGCACTGGTGCATTGGTACATCTTTTAACTTTCTACCTTCCTCACAGAAATACAGCTCCAGACTATAAAGGGAACCCAAATACAAGAGTTTTCATATCTCATCCTCTGTGGGTCAAGAGAGTCTATAGTACAGTAATAGTCCAATAGTTGTCAGTATATTTCAGTCTGAGCTGAAGCTGTGGTATTAAACTGACCTTCCCTGGCCATTCATTCAAACTCTCTTACACAAGTTTAGAAGTAGTGAGAAAATGTTATAGTGCTGTGTTAATAACAACCCAAGAGGAGAACGGGGTGAATGGCTGGGTCAGTAAAGCATGTGAATCAAAGGACAAAGGAGAGTTGTGTTTTCCTCTGACAGTAAATGATAGTTTCCCTTACATAACCTTCTGTTCTGTTAAGTAGTTTGTATTTTGTACTGTGGCTCCATAGCAGCAAGGGTCAGTTATTTCACTCACCACTTTGATCCAGACTGAAATTTCCCATTCGTGGTCCATAGGAGAGGATCATTCAGTCACAAAAAAATAAGAGTGTTTTAATGTTCTAAATCTGGAAGCTCAACCTGTGTTCATATTTATCGCAGAAAAGCCAGTTTCAGACTACGGTGTCACTGTTGGTCGTTTCCACTCTCACAGTCAGCTTGATGAGCTCCAAAGTAATAATTTTTCCTGCAGGTAACATTCAACCTGATGTGCAGTTACACATTCAGATTTTCTTAGTCTTATCTGTCTTCATGCTCACCTGTCAGACAACCTTTGGGTGAATGAGCTATCGCTGCATCCTGGAGTGCAATGGACCATGGGTAATGAAGACAAACTGGAGATATCAGACAAATAATGGCTGTTGGAGTTTTCTTTCTCTCTATTCTCTCCCCCACTCCACATTCATCATCCCCCTCCTCTTCAGCCCATCCTTACATCAAGATGAAACGTTGATCGGTCTGGGAAATATGCCACCCCTTCATCTTCCTCTGAATTTGTCATTTCACTTATCGCTGCCTGACATCTCGGTATCAACGCAATGAACGAGGGAATGGAGCTGTTATACCTGTGAGGTTTAGAGGAGGGACGGTAATCACAGACCTGTCCATCTGCTGTCATCGGAGAATTGAGTGTGATTGTGTCTCTGGGTGTGGGAGACAGGAAGGAGCATGCTGGTTAACAGGCTTTCTGTGTGTGTGTGTGTGTGTGTGTGTGTGTGTGTGTGTGTGTGTGTGTGTGTGTGCATGTGTGTGTGTGTGTGTTTCCCAAGGCTATGCATCCTATTTCAGAGAAGAAATATAACTCCTAGAGCTTTGTCACAAAGACCAGCAGAAGAAGTCTCACAGGACGTTTTTCACTGCTGTTTAACTGATCTGTCATCCAGGCCCAAATCACCACTTCACTTCTTCTCCACTAATTAATTCCTCTGGGTCTAGTCAGATTGGTCAGATTTAATCAGACAATGGACCATTTGGTTTTTCAATGAGATTGATTGAGCTTCATTTATTTCAAATATATTCTTACTTGGTTAAAATGTTGGACACTGTGAGACGAGACTCATGTAACCGGTACAGCTATTGTTGAGTTAATCATCCTTCATTGGTTAAAGGCATACTGGTTATACTGTCTAATGTCTTAGATACCAGCTTCTCAACTGGGTTAATTTGCCACATGCTTCTGTTTCTACTATTTTACTATCTGTGGGTTTAGTTGAAGTAAGTATAACACGTCGCTGAGGTATATCTCACAATTAGCTTATATAAAAAAGTATTTGCTGGCCAACAGCTGAACTGCTACTACTATTTGTTTTAAACAGAATCAAGAGCTGAGATGCCAAATTTTAGTCACCACTGTCAACTCAAGAGCTCAAGGCTGAAGACCATCACTGGCTGTAAAGATGTAAAGATCCATCCATCATTAAAGCTATTTGCTTCTCTACAATGGAAAGTTTCTCCTAAGATGTGATCAAGGCGGAGCAGTTTGAAATAACTAGGCTAGCATACTGAACATTGTGCCACAGATGACCCCTACTGGTCATAATTTCACATTGCAACCTCCCCCACCACTATCACCCCTAACCCTCACCCACCCACGTTGAGTAATTTGTAATGTCACCTCTTTGATTCTCCTTAAATGACCCTTGGTTTTTAGTTGAGTGTGAAATAATCTGCACAGAATTACCCAAGAATTCACGGTTCTGACAGATGAGTCGTTGTATTTTATTTTACTTTATTTTATTTTTGGATTATGACTGCATCTTGTTTTGAAGTCTCTGTCCTGCCGAAAGGTGTGTCATGTTCTTTCTGGCCAGTGCGCAGGGTATTTACAGCCCTGAGGTGATTTTTGGAGATAATGAGTCACCACATATCAGCTTTGCTTTGAATCAACATAGCACATACACAGTGAAATGAATGCAAAGTGTGTGTGTGTGTGTGTGTGTGTGTGTGTGTGTGTGTGTGTGTGTGTGTGTGTGTGTGTGTGTGTATTCCCATGTCATTCCCACAGTCCCATCCCCCCAACAGGAACCATAGTGTCCTCTTATCCCATTAAGACAATTGCCAAGACTGGCATTCAAACGTGTGTGTGTGTGTGTTCAAACACACACAGAGGCGTGCGCACGCACACACACCCACACACACACACACGGGTGAATGCACACAAATATACCAACCCATACACACACTGGGCAGAGAAAGAGTAATTTCAAAATCAATCCTTTTCGGAGAAAAAGAGTGAAAAAAAGAAAGAATGAGAGCCCCCAAAAACCTCCACCAGTGTTGGCTGATTGTAAAGGACTGTCAGTTACTGCAGCCTTCTATTGGGCCAAAGGGAAGCAGCAGGATTCAACTTGGGGCCCAATAAAGGGCTATTCTTCCTGGAAATCAGCCCTCGCACATGGACCTGAATGCACTCCGACGCTAATCTTCTGAGCTGTGGGAGCCCACTCTATATTCACGAGCTGTGCCACCCAGTAGGCACAGCCCCGCATGCTGATGGTACACACGCCACCAGGCTAATGCTAGCGCTATCACAGGGTTAATGCTAATGTCCAGAAATTTCTGTCCGTGACACTCTGACTCTCTTTTAAGAGTTTAGATGAAAAAAAAACTACTGCTTTGTTTCTTCCTCCTTTTAAAGGCCATTGATTTAAGTAAATGTAAATTTATTTGTCTAAGTCATACATCATTTTATTAGCATTCAAGAAGAAAGTAGTTTCAGTGAAACCCATTTACTAGACCAGGGCGATGTTTCTGGAAATAGAGATAATCTTATCTACAAGAGGTTTTAGTTCAGATGAAGTGACCCTTTGAAGCGTCTTAAGCTGACCTGGTCAGTTAACCTTAAGCTAACAGTTTCCCGATAGTCTGCTGAAAGAGTATGATCAATGTCTGCACACCCAGCAAATATGGGTCAGATATGGTTATATTTTGGTTGTGAAGACTTTTGCTCCATCTGTGGTGCTCCATCACATCAGGCCCCAGGTCTGCCACACTCTCGACCCACTACAGTTTGTGAACCAAGAGAAGGTGGGGGTGGAGGATGCAATCCTCTATATGCTCCATTGGACTTTCTCACCCTTGGACAAGGGGAATGCTGCTGTGAGGATCATGTTTTTTTCCAGTGCATTCAACACCATTCAGCCCCTGCTGCTGAAAGACAAGCTAAAGACTAGACCTCATTTCTTGGATAGTGGACTGTCTCACTGGGAGACCTCAGTATGTCAGGTGGGTGAACAGCATGCACAGGACGGGATCATCCCTATGTTCCCCGGGTCCTATGTTCCTCGCTTTGTATGTGACCATGGAACATAGGACCCTTTTTTTAAAAAAGGGTTAGGGTTAGGGTTAGGTTTAAGGTTAGGGACCCGGGGAACATAGGTACGCTCCCCACAGGAATATGGTCAGCAGGACTGGAGCTGGATGAGACTGTGATTGTGTGGTGTATCAGAGATGGACAAGAGCAGGAGAATCTAGTGAACAACTATGTCTGGAGATGGTAGTGGATTTCTGGAGGTCTAGGCCCCACCTGCAGCCTGTAACCATCATTGTGGAGTGTGTAGAGGGGGTTCCGAACTATAAGTACCTGAGTCTACAGCTGGATCACAAACTGGACTGGTCAACTAACGTAGACTCAGTATAAAAAAGGTCAGAGGCATCTTTATTTCCGCAGGAAGCCAAGGTCGTTTAACATGTACCAGATGTTACATATATCTAGTTCACTGCTCATATATACAATGAGCCCATGTCTACAGTGTAAATAAATCAAACCTCTTTCATTTAAGGCTCTGTGGGTCAGTCACTGAATGATTAATCACCAGATATGATGCCTCATTCTGCTTAATGGGCTTTGTATGAAAAGTAGTCCAACGACCTGTAGAAAAACCTTTCATGATCATTATAGACTGACCCTGCTGTCACTGATTTCTCTGCTTTGTTGTAGGCTGTTATATGCTACTGAAAGAGAAATGTTGTTCTGCGACGATGCTCAGGTACATGGTAGGTGTCAATGTAATATCCAAATGAATGGCACGACCCAGCGTCTCCCAGTACACCGTTGCACCAAAGCGTCACTCTGCCTCCACAGGCTTGCCTTCTTCCCATAGTGCATCCTGGTGCCATGTGTTCAGTTGACAGAGTTCAGCATAGACACGCTGACCCGTCTGTGGCTACATCAACAAAACAACCTGCGATGCACTGCCAGTTCTGACCCCTTCCTATCAAAATCTGCATCAACTTTTTTTTTTCTTTTTGTTTTACCAACTTGAGCAACAGTAGTTCACTGCTTTTCCTCCCTTGGACCCATTTTGATAGATGCTGATCACTGCTGACAGGAAACACCCCAGTGGAGCTGCAGCCACAACAATTTGGCCCTGATCAAAGTCGCTCACATCCTTTCACATTCACATTGACTGTCTTTCTGCTTCTAACATCAACATTGAAGATAAAATGTAAACTTGCTGCCTAATAGATAGATATATATAAAAACCATGTAATTCACTTTGACCGTCAGTGATAGTCGTAATCTTATGGTTGATCAGAGTGAATCTTGAACAACCCCACTGAAGGCTGAGCAAATTAGGTACAGTTTCACTTCATCTCAGCATGTACTCAGAGTTAATCAAGTATACCTCATTAATCGCCTTTGTATATTTTCAATGCCTACGTCTTTCTCTTCAGAATGATGAGTCTAAATTATGAGGACCTCTTTCTTACAATAAAAGAACAATGAACAAGGAACAACTTCATCGGCACCTATACATGGATGTGCAGTTAATTATTATTACGGCTTCAGTCATCTCTGGTGAAACACTGCCCTCCAGTGGACAATCAGATAAACACCTTCAGTGACCCTTGTGTTACACAGCACACAATCAGGAACCCTGTTTTGGCTTTTGGAGCAGCTGATTTCTTTTCTATTGTGGAAACAGTTTTGTTGTTTTTTCTACAATCACACTGATGCTAGTGGGTGTCAGTATCATGATGTTCTGAATGTACAGTAACAATATCTGTATTTGAACATCATAGGAGTGTATTTTTAAAAATCAACTTAACACTTTAGTTTTCTGCCTTTTCAAATTAGAAGTTTCAAGCTTGCTTCACCTCGGCCATCACTCAAAGACACAACATCCAGGTGAAAATAACCTTTTAAAATTCAGGATTCAGGATGCCACCCACTACCATTAAGTATAATTTCTCATTGCTTGTGCAATGCATGTTTGATGTTTCCACATCAGAAATTTTGTAACCTCTTGGAACATTACGGGCGTCTGAACTATTTGTGACGTCAAAGATTCTGTCTGCAGGTTCACGACCACTTTGGTGAATCTGAACACACTTTTCCAGTGTTAGACTCTGACCACGAATCATTGTGAAAAGAGAGGTTCAAGCAGCAGAGGGAAAGAAGCCAGTGTAATCACTCTCTGAGATCCGATGTTTATGGGGCGTGTGGACGCACACAGCTACAGTGTCTGGTATGTCAGGGGCAAAAGAGGCTATATGTATTTTCATCCCTGCAAACTTTAAAGGTGCCCAGTGGAGTTTCAGACTTAAAAAGGCGATCTGTCCTTTATTTGAGTCACAGGCACAAAGACGGAATAAACGTCACTGCTGCTGGTTTTTAAGAGATGCCCTGTGGAGGACAGCGGGATAGCAAACATGGCAGTTAACAACGCAACAATATACTGCACACGTTTCACATTTAACATATTTAAAAAGCTTGTTAAGACGATATAAGGATGCAGCTTTCTTAAGAAAACTCCACAAGGCACCTTTAACGTCTCACAACTCGCCATTTGAGAGTGAACTAATTCTTGGCATTGATGCTGCCTTTAGTTTACAGCTCGACTGGCTCACCACTGAAGTGTTCACAACATTTTAATAAGGAATCTTAAATAAGGATCATGAGTTGTGACTCGTTTGTCAATGTTTTCAGCAATGGTGGATGTGGATGGTCAATTAAAACATTGCATTTAACTAAGTCGATGTTCTTAACTCTGTAATCACTGCACCTTTTCAATACCTTCATCAGGTTACTTATTTGTAAGAGCTTTTTCCTACAACTTATTAAACAATGTAGTGCCAAGAATTTTGTGTACACAACTTGTCGTGCTTCAAATGTTTCAGTTGTTCTCATTTTGAAGACAGCAGTGGTTTTGTTCAGTCTGCTCTCGCTTCATTAACAGGGATCACGAAGTAACAGGTTCAGAATCTCCAGTGTTTGAAATCAATAGTTTCTTGGACTTTTACAATTTTAAATTCTCCAAAAATGTTCGCCACATTCAAAAACTTTTGAAAACAAATCAGCAAACATGGAAAAACAATCACAGCAGACACTGAAAGGTGAAGCACAACGAATCAGAACAGGACATGTGACACGGGGCCAGGACACACCATGCTGGGTCATGCTGCTCTGGGAGATTTATTTAGTTTCGTTCTCTCTTTTTTTTTCTTTGTTTATTTGTTGGTTTTTATTATGTTTGTCACTTGCGCTCCTGTCAGGAGAGTGGTAAATGGGACAGTCAAGCAGCAAGAGTCACAGTTCATCATCATCATCATCATCATCATCACCATCATCATTATCATCATTATCATCATCGTCACCACTGTCATCATCATCCTCCTCCTCGTGATATCATAATAATAATAAATTTCATTAAATTTTTTTCCTCAGGCTAGAAAATAATTTACGTCACATTGTTTTTTTTCTTTGTTGTTGTTTTTTTTTACTGACTTTTGAGACCACAAACATTCCAGCAACACACTCTAGGATTAAGGGTGGGTAACAATCAGAAAAGCATGACTTTTTGCATAGTATTAAATGAACAAAGACATTGAGTTCTTTATTTACAATTATTGTATAGATAAAAAAAATATCATAAAAACAAGATGAACACTTAAATCACTTACCCATGAATGGCTAAGTATGCCAAAAAGTTATCTGTTGGCATTTCTCTTTTTCTTTGTTCCACAAACTGCATGCTGCTAAATACAGTACATCGAGGCAGGTGAGAGTATATTGCAAGAAGTATCATTGATATCATCATTATCATCAGCATCAGCATCATCATCATCGTCATCATCATCATCATCATCATCATCATCATCATCATCATCATCAGTGTCATCATCAACATAATTATTGGTTGTTACAACACGTGTTATGATTTGGCTGTAATCACGATGTTCTGAAGTTTCTGACAGGAGCAGTGATTGATTACACACAGCCAATCAGCTGCGCCGGCAGTATGACTTGTTGCGGTGCATGATGGTAGATGTAGTCAGGAAGAAGTCCCAGTTTTCACACCAGTCCGCACTGAAGTGTGTGTCCTCAGCGGACTCATTGCTGTATTTACAGAGATTATTTTTGAAACTTTGCATCCTCTTAAAGCTGAAAGTCCTCCTGGATGTAAAAGTGGTTCACAAATGTTGGCTTAAGTCTTTTCTTCTTCTTCTTCTTCTTTTTTTTTTTGTATTATCATTATTATTATTGAAAATGCTATCGTTATGTTTTTGTTTAGTTTATTGTTTAAATTTTTTACAGACAAACAAATAAATTGTCAAGTTAAAACATCGGAAAGGATACGAAATAAATCAACAGCTTTTAAGCAGAATACCAGAATATCCAGACTGTTTTTTTTTCCTCCAACTTAAAAGGACAGATTGTATTGAAATGGTCCATGTTACTTTTTCAACATGCCTGAGCTGACTGATAAAGCTTGTGCACCCTCTCCAGATGGATGGATCGGCTGGGGTATGACAGAGGAGGAGGATATAAAAAAGAAAAAGGATCGAAATTGGTGGATAGATGATGGTATTTACTGTAGTAATGTTCAGGATTTCTTTTTAAAATAGAAAAATCTTTTCTCTTTTTTTAAAGTTGCATAATGAGCCTATCACGTCATGCTTGCCAATGACTTTGTTAGTAATAGAAATAACATTAGTACAGGCTAGTTAGGTGGCCTTGTCCCTCTGAGTGCAATAAGTCTGGGTAAATGTGCCTTCTGCATGTAACTTCTCTCTGGTAATGTCTGATTGGTCAAAGCACGATAAATAGTTTACAAGTAGAGTGAGTACAGTTGAGATGCTAGAGTACTGTATATTCTGTGACGGCAGGAAGACAAGCTTGGTTAAAACACACAAAAGCACATCTAGAGTTACACCACAGAAGTTTTCATTCATAACCAGATAGTGCAGAAAATCTTTTTTTTTTATATATATATATATATATGTATATATAGAAAAAGAGTCAAATTAACATTCCATTTCTGTTGTAATTAGTTGTTTTTGTCAGTTTTACCTTTTTTTTTTTTTTTTTTTAAGATGTTAAAAATGCCAACAGCTTTGTGGGGCTGTGTAAGTGTCTCTCCCTCTGCTAGAAGTAAAGAAATGTCTTTCAACAAAAAGAAATTCGAAATTTAAAAACAAAAAGGGAACAACGTAATGTAGTTAAAAAATAAAAAGTCTGATTTCCGCGCGGTACAGGCCAAATATTACGTTTGCAAATTTCTAGTATGACTCAATCGCAGCCATTTAATGGTCACACATATTTCTAAAACATTGAGTCCTTTGAACGAGCAGGTAAATCTAGAAGACAGTTCACTATTAAGGTCCTGATATCAGCCTTTGACTCGAGCCCTGACCCCTTGGCCAGCGCTACAGCACAGAGAAAACAACATAATTTGAAAAAAGAGAAGTGGAAAAAAAAGAAAGAATTAAATATCCCCCTCCGTCACAAATAAAGGAGGCCTCCGTTTAGAAAAACCAAAGGCAAGCCGCTCCAACTTGATCCCAACAATCATATAGAGTAATACTAAGATTCCACATTTACTATGTATCCCGTTATATTTTGGTTTCTTTTTGTTGTTAATCTTCTAAAAATATCTACAGTATTTGACAAGATAGCAGGCAAATTCCAGCACATGGTTTTTCAGTAATGACACACCAACACAGCTCTGGTCCATTCGAGCTTCACCTTCGCCTCCCCCCTTCTAGAAACCAGGAAGTTTATCTCTACGAGGTTGTAAACAAATTACATTCTCTTTAAGACATAAATAAGTCAAAGTAATTTGAGCCATTGAAGCAGGAACAAGGCAACATGCCAACAAACAAAGATAAACTCTCTCTAAATATATTTATATGTATTTATAGACTATATCCCATAAATGCTATCATCATTATTGTTATTTTGCATTCCTCTTTTTCCGACAGGTGCAAAACTACTGTGCAAGTTGAGCCCTACCACCTCGGTACACGCTTCCATTTACGGATGAAATAAATTTTTACAGTCGGGTACATGTTCATGCCACACAGAAGAGGGAACCTTGCAGGCTAGAAACTCAGAGAAGCTGTCTTTAAAGTAGCAGTCCGCCGCGAGGCCATCAGAACCAAAGAACTCCAATAAAATTAAAACCCCTTTAAATAAAACTTGGGTAATGTACATTCATGCAGGAGCAACAATAATAATAAGAACAATAAGAATAAGAATCAGAATTAGAATAATAACAATGCTTTTCATTTTAATTTAAACTATTATCAGTATTAACAATGTTACTGTTGAGGACAGGGAGTGTAAGGGGAGTTTACAGTCTGTCCTGTTGGTTTTTCCTCCACAGCAGAGTCTCCCTCCTCGTCGTCCTCCTCCCAGTGTTCATACTTTTGTGCAGTCGGCTGCACACTTAAACAGTACATGCTAACCAGTGTAAGCATATGGTCAGACGCGCCACACCACCGCGGCTGCCACCATACACACGGATGTAACCACAAGAGCAGGATGGCTGTGTAGGTTTTGTGGCTTTGTTGCGCTTTTTTGATAGTTTTTCTTCTTTTCTTCATTAGATTTTCTCCGTTTTTTTTAAAAGGAGCTCGGAGCCTTATGGGCTCACGGGTACAGAATAAAGAAAGGCGTTTTTTTTTTTTTCTTCCAACAGGACCCGCCCTGCGTCGGTGGCAAATGGTGGTTTTCGGGGACTGGAAGGAAAGAGAGGTTGAAAAATTTCGGCGTAATTTGTTGGTGGTTACAGTAAAATGTCCGGAGGAATAGGAGGAGGCGCCCCTGCAAGGAAACAACATTAGAGGTTAAGAGGTGAGTTCAGGATCAGGGTTAGAGGCTGGTCTCCAGGCTGTGCAGAGGACTGGCGGGGCTGGAGGAAGCAGCTGATTTACTGTTGTCGATGGTGAGATTGATGCCACTGTCAATGGCGTTGTTGTTCTTGTTAGGGGACGAGGGCTGGCTGGAGTACTTCCTCCTCCTCCGAGCAGAGTCATCGTCCGTGTCATCAATCAGGGGGATGTTGGGCGTGGAGTCTTCTATCCTAAACTCAGGGTGTGTCATGAAGTTGTGGATGGATGTTCTGGAGTCTGGTTTTTCCAGGCCTTCATACAGGGAGCTACGGAATGCATTCACAACTCGGATCTGTCGTGACAAAACAGGGACGAAAAGGAAGAGAAATGATGAGAGGTGACGTCAGAGGCGAAGTGGAAGGGCTGGAGGAACCCTCGGGAGAGAGAGGGAGGCTGAGGAGGAAGGGGGCAAAGGTGAAGGAGGGATCCTCTAATTTGAGGATAAAGAGGGTGGAGCAGGTGAGGGAGCAGCAAGAGAGAAGGTAACTGCAGTCTGTTCTGCTTTCACAAGATGACCACAGTTCACAAGTCACTCAATTTTGGCGTGCACTAAGGAAAACTGTGAGGAACACACTCAGAAAATAATAATAATAATAAAAAAAACACAACAAAATCATACATTTCTGGAAAAACAAAGCAACACAAACGCTCGTTGTAAGTATACGCTTTAGTCCAATGGGCTGTATACCTAGAAACAAGCCACGTTAATAAATGGAATGCTCACAGAAAATTTTTTAAGGAGAATATCACATGCAAGTTTGAAGAAATCTTGTGGACGAGGTCAGTAAGAAGGAAGGAGGTTAGATCTGAGAGATCCAATCGGGTGGTTTTAAAAACATCTGAAGGTACCAGAACACTGTCTGGGAAAATATCCACACAGACTCTGACTGGGACACACGAACAAACAAATATAGCACAGGGTGGGTAAAGCGTGGTCCCAAACAGGGCAATGGAGGGAGTCAGGTCTGCATGAGGCTGCCTCAGCACAAGCATCTCAGTGTAAAACTCACAACGAAACAACACATCCAAAAAAAAAGTGTCTTTAAGACAACAAGCAGCAGGTTACGGTATTATGAACACAGGTAATTAACACAAACTACATGCATCTAGACAACAGGATGGAGGGGCACACAGACTGCTGACACTAAACACATGGAAGTGGATGATGAAAGTAACAGTTTTAACGTCAGACGTCTGACGGTCAAAGCGTGTTCTCAACTCCATGCACAGCTAAGTAAACACTCAAGTATAAGTCTCAGACAAGGTGGATCAGTGCCTCTGCATATCATCTCGTGGTGTCGTTTTAATCATAACCCTGTTTGCAGTTGCAACATCATCAACATCTTGAAGTTTAGGATGTGTGACAGGAACTGAATCGCGTTGCATTCTGGTTCATCGGGGGTCAATATTTGACCCTGGCAGAGCTTTACTTGACAGGTGCAACAGCTTCTTCTGCTTTAATGCTAAATAGCAACTGTTTTAAGGACAATTAACTTAAATGTGTTATAATCTTACTACATTGTGCTTCTGATAAATACAATATAACAAAGGCTAAGACAAAATGATATGTGTTATTATTGTTCTTCATTTTCACACCTGAGGACATCACATTAGGAAAGCTGTAACAAGTGAATGCTTTTCTGTGATTTAATTTAATAAACGTGACTTGAATTAGTGAGTTGCATCACATATGATATGAATATTATATTTTGGATTAAGAAAAATAAATCTAAATTGAACCATGTAGGAAAACCAGTGTCTTGTTTTGCTTTAAAAATACAAGATTTACAGAGGAGAAGGGTTTTCCTCTTCCTGACTGCATCTTACATATTGTAGTAGTGCTACTGCAGTAACTGTGTACAGCGCACGACATAAGGAGACAGAACAGATAAATAAAAATAATAATACGAGGAGCCTGTCTGGATGAGGGCATGTTACAGGATGTCTGACAGGTAACACTGATGGGGAGGGTTGAATTTACATTGCGGCTGCTGATCTATGTCCGTAACTATGGCAACATGACAGTCAACTACATCGACAGTATGAAGCGACAAGACGGGATGAATTCTTGGTACAGCGCTGCCTTATGAGGGTTGTAGTCCACACAACCTAAGCACAACATTTCATTTGATCAAACAGGCAAAGATTAAATCAAGACAGGAAGTGCGTGTATGTACTTGTGTCAGATATAGAAAGAAGATGGACAAAAGCGTTAAGTAGCTTTGCTGATACTAACAACGCTCCACTTGTCAGAGACTTTTTATTGTAGCTTCAATAAGGTTTTCTTATCTGCTGGAATATACAGGTGAAATTAGTTTTTATCTAAAATCAGTGTGATTTGTCACATCAGTAGCAAACCCACGTAAAATGAGACAACACTGCAACTTATACTTGAATGTTCACCCAGTCCCTCTGTGAGTTGACTGGAATTAGTTCACATTGATGTTTGTAAAGACTTAAAAATTGAAGGATGGGATGACGGATGGGGGGGTGAGCAGAGGGAGACAAACTCACAACCTGAAATGTCACGCCGTGGGTATCACCCTTAGTCCTGCGCTCCTAGCACTCTGGGGAAGCAAACACACATCCACCAATGAGAGGACAGTACACCCGACCATGGGAGGAGATATCAAGATGAATTTGAAATCCAGTATGAACAGCAAAAAGACAGAAGAGAGAATACGAAAATAAAAGCAGATAGCAAGAAAGAAAAAGACACATCTTCAGACATGTCAACCTGCTTTTATTTGGTTTGAAAAAAATAATAAATAATAATAATAGAGAAGAATAACTGTTTGGTACATGGCAGGTTGGCAGGCCTGAAGCAAAGAGAGTAGAGAAGCAGACTGACAGTTCTGACTCACGGCCAGTAGTGGGAGGAGCAGTAGCAGCAGTAGTGCTTGTAGGAGAGGAAAGGGCATTGGACAAGGACACGTGACTAGGACTAGAAACATTGGTTACATCCTGGGTCTGGCTGGTGGTGGATGACTGGCGCCTCAGAGCCCCCGCCCCCTGAAAGGAGGTGCCGCTCTTGAAGGTGTTGACTACTTCAATCTGTGGGAGGAGATCGGGACAGGAGAAGACAAATGGCCGCTCAGAGTGACACAGACCAAATGGCAACATGGGTTGACTGGCTGGGTGACTTGGGTGGTAACAGGAGTGCAGTGTCAGTCACGACACGATGGGAGAGAGCTAAATGTCAGGATGTTGTATCCTCACAACAAAATGGTGACTACAAAGGCTGCTTTACCCAAATTAAAAAAATAAAAAAAAAAGAGAGGGAGAGAGAATTCATCTACCTGTACCTGCAATGGTAGCCATGAAGATAGCTGTTTGGTTCATTTGTCTAGATTTGTTCTACCTCCACATTAACACAGTAGAGACTCTCAAGGCATTTGTTTGCGGCGCTTACAGCACAGGATTATTGCAAGACATTTCTGTGACAGCATTTTTGTTCCTGAAATGATGTCTCATATACTGCGAACAATAAAAAGAAGTAGCTACTGAAAACTCATTAGCTAGAGTAGCGCTGACTGGGTGGCTGACGGTAACTTAATGCCTCGTGACTGTATTGCATTACGTCTTGGAAACAAACCAAAACTGGACTATCTATATGGCTAGACATCCAGTCTTACCATAACCACAACAAGATCCAATGGCTGGAGTTACAAAAGTAAAACCAAAATTGTGACAACTTCTGAAGTTTACCCACCAGTACTCTGGTCTATATTTGAACTTTATCTCTTAACCTTGTTTGGCTGCCCCCTGTGAGATGCCAGTCCAGGACCTTCAGTAACACGACAGTTAAACCAAATCCAACACATGAAAACCCTTGGAAACATCACAGTGATACCGGCCTGTGGAGCTCATCAGTCACAACAATGCAGCAATTATTTCCTGCTGTATTTGAATGTCGATCATCCACAGTTGCACAGTGGTCATCGCTGCGGTCCAGTGAGGGAGAGCTGCATCGTCGCCTCCTAAATAAGTCATCTTGAAATAAAGTGGCTTTAAGGCTGTGACTGACTAACATGACATGACATGACATAGGTAATGTCCAACAGGGAGACACATAGTCATCAAAAAAGACATTTTAGAAAACAACAAAAATTGGATGAACTTTGAATTTATAAGGGATAAGTTATTTAGAGTAACCCAGTGTAAATCAATAATCGATCCATATGTTTTTAATTTTAAGTCTCAGCACACTGATTTAATACAGAGTGGGCCGTCACATGTTCTCACCTGAGTCTGAATACGGTTGAGTCCTCTGAACCAGAGGATCTGTCCTCTCCTCAGCTCCCTCTCTGCGTGGTCGATCTCCTCATTTTCTTCATTAACATCTTCTTCTGGTGACTCATCTTTCTGAGTTAACTGGCCTGCCCGCCGCAGGAAGCGCAACCTGCTATTGGGTATGGTGGCTATCACCTAACCCACAGAGTAGACAGCACTGAGTCAAGAGGAAAGTTCACATGGAAAATGACAGAGAAACAGATGAACTTGCTTGTTACCTGTCCCCAGAGAAGTTCCCCCATCCCCAGGAAAACACACCACATCCATTTTTCCACATCCAGAGGTGTACAGCTGAATGGCTTCCCTCCAAATTGCACTATCACAACCTACATAAAGCAAAGCATAACTCATAAAAAACATACAGGCAGAAGGGAACCTGTGTTTTTTAAATTGGACACGCAATATTTAACAAATAATTTGCTTTTGCTTACCTGTACAAAAAATGTGCCAAACACAATAGAGCAGAAGATAGGGTTCCTTAAGATACCAGCAAAGACATTTCTCTCTCCGTGGATTTTGCGGGCATTTATCTCATTAAACAGCTGCATCATGACGAAGGTGTTAAAGATGATGGTGTAGTGCTCAGATGGAGGAGCATGGAGAGGAGCATTGCGGCCATTGTCAATGTCAAAGATCTTCTCACCTTGAAGGAAAAGAAAACAGACATTTGGTTTGTTGTCATTAACACTGAACTCACACTGTAATGGAATCATTATGGCATAGAAAAACAACTACGCACCAGCAAAGAGCAGTGTGAAAATAAGTATGAGCTGATAGACTGCGTGTCCTAAGATGTTCTTTGTCATGGTGCTGGAAATCAGAGGTTTATTGCGACCATACGGCTTCCTCTTGAGCAGATCCTCTGTGGGCGGCTCTGTCGCCAAGGCCAGAGATGCAAAAGTATCCATGATCAGGTTCACCCACAACATCTGCACTGCTTTCAGGGGAGAGTCCTGTGGAAACATAAGACAAACTGAAGTTAACACGCAACAACTTCAATACAGCCAGGGATGGAAAGCGTATACTGGAATAACAATCCCACGGCATACCACGAGATGCCACACTGCTGTAATCCAAACAAAACCATCAGCTCATACTGTTAATTCAAATAGCTGTGAATACTGAGTTTTAAATCCCTCTGACCTGTGTGATGCAGGCACCAGTGAAAGCCACGATGACGGCCACAACATTGACAGTAAGCTGGAACTGAAGGAACTTGGAGATGCTGTCATACACGTTTCGGCCCCACATAACCGCCTTCACAATGCTACTGAAATTATCATCGGTGAGAATGATATCCGACGCCTCCTTGGCCACATCTGTACCAGCAATACCCTGGAAGAGCAATGACAAGTTGCAATCAGAAAGAAACTGGGCTCCCAGCATGTTTCCATCATGGTGCTTTAAATAACATAGGAATGTGTCTAAAGCCACTCTGCAGCGACTGGTCAAAACCAGGATGATGATGAAGACTAACTGAGGAGTAAGTGTAGGTGGTTTGATGGCAGAAGGCTCCATATTTATGGGAGGGACAGGACTTCCTTCCTTTATTCTGTCATAGTTTGTGAGTTACAGGATGAGGGGCAACATGCAACACCTTCTACACAGTGGCTGCATTTGGACAGGCCTGCCCAATCATTTAACTTGAACAAAAGAATATATTGCTGAAGAAAGAACAGAAAACAGCCACAAGAAAGAGCAAATGTGTATATATGTGGTGATTTACAATCTGTTTGTTTTCTTTAAATAGTCTGTACCGTTAAAAGTTTGAGAATAACCCGTGTGACCCTAAATGTCCACTAGGTGGAGCTCCTAACCTGCACAGTCAGAAGCAGCGTCTGATCGTGCCTGAGAGGAAACCTTTAATACTGCAGAGGTTAAGAAGATATCTGCAGATACTGAGTGACATCAGTCTCAGAATTAAGAAATTAAAAAAGGGGATTGCTCACCATGGCAAATCCGACATCAGCTTTCTTTAGAGCAGGTCCATCGTTGGTCCCATCTCCTGTTACAGCCACCACCTGCCTCTGGTCTACCATGGTGCTGTCAATGATACCTGTTCAAAATATACATATACACATAAATAAATATGCAGGAGAGTAAATACACTGAATGTATAGGACAAAAGGTAAAGCAACACAGCTGTATATGATCTTTGTATGCATTATTAATACTACCTACTATATTACTATAATAATATAGCGGTCATGTCACAGAGAACCATGTAAGAGGAAAGTTTGTTTAAAACTGAACAGTGATCAATTCACCTTTGACGAGTGTGTGTTTGTCGGTTGGGGATGACCTGGCCAGGACTCTGAGTTTGGGCCACACCTTATCGATACGTTCCTGTTCCACCTGGACACGCACACACAAAGAAGTGGAAACAGAGGGACATTTGGTTGCGGGTTAGGCATTTTTCTTCTCCCTCAGTCTCTCACACCCTGCCTTTCTCTCACTGACGGTAGATTCTGTACCTCTCCTTTCTCATTGCGGATCCTCCTGTTGAACTCTTTGCCGTCAATGCAGAGGAAGTCCTCTCCTGGGTGGATGATGCCACACTTGATGGCTATGGCCCTGGCTGTGTTTATGTTGTCTCCCGTCACCATACGCACTGTGATGCCTGCACGCTGGCACTTCAGAATGGCATCAGGCACCTTTTAATAGGGATACATGAATGCAAAGTGATTAGGTATGTTATGCATATCATACATTATGAAGCACATACCAACTGTTAAAACCTGTAATCTCTGATTTGCCTATTTAGGACAAGCAGGAAAACACATTTTAAGTTGATTTGGTGTTCGAATTAACAGTTTCTAATAAATCCAACAGACTTCACTAACTTATTAACTTTGTCGTTTGGTGGTGTGGGCGCTTAGAGCTTCATCACTGAAAACAGCTTCACGGCAAACAATAACGCTGCAGGCTAATAAATTATATTAATGAGCTATATGCTTACAGAACTGAAAGGACCTGCCCTTTCATGACCCCTTTCACATTCAAATAGAAACATGATGCATTGTTGATGTAAAAACATTGATTATAGAGTCTTTAAAAGTACTTTGCTTTTCCTTTGTATTCACAAGATGTACTGTGTAATGAAGCATGTTTCCTCCAGACAGTACTCTAGTTGATTAACTGTGAGATATTAATGTATGAAGATCAATCTGCAGAAGAAGAACTTGCAATAGAGTAGAGAGTATTAATTCAGAAGCAGATCTTCTTCCTGGCAGAGGTCAGTGTGGGCGAGTTCTGCTCTCCAAGCCCACACATAAACAAATGTGTCCACATAGAGTAACAACAACTCACATCAAACTACGCATAGTTAGAGACACATTGACACCACACAAACTAACATACACACAGAAGGTAGGAATATGTATAGTTGCCACTTCACTCTCATAGATGCCTGGACATCTTGCACATTATACATACATTTATATATTTATATATATACACACACACACACATACACACACTGTAGGTGGATCCTTGCACTTACAAATACACACAAACACAATCCAACATAGGATGGAAGAATAAATGAGTCCACCACCGCTATGCTGACATGGACTGTACATTAAATCAGTTTGTTCATACATTAATTAATTAACTCCTTCAAAATCAATGGGTTACAAAAAAAAAGCAGAGAGGGCAGGTCTGCATTGATCTGGAAGTTTAACAAACACATGGTATGATTTTAGGGTACTGGGTGATTCTGCTCACAGATGGTACATTATGATCTCTGCACAAGTAGAGAAAAAAACATTTTCTGTTAGTAAACTCAAAGTTGGCCAACATGTGACAATGATATTGTTCACAAAAATGGACCAATGTACTCTCCCAGTGTTAAACTAAGTAATTTGACAAGATAAAGAAACAGTGAAAAAATATTGCGACCAGCAGAGCAAACTACTACGTTCTGCTGCTTTGTCTCTTATTGAATTATCATGATCAATATCTCCTGTTTGTCTGCATGTCAACCCATTTTCTTTGGATTCCCACTGCTCTAGTTGACTGGTCATCTGAAAGAAGAGGTGAAGAGAAGAGGGGAGGCTTATTAAAAATACAATCTGTCCCCACAGAGGAAGAGGGTAGGAGGCTAGTAGGTGAGAGGGAAAAACAAGCCTCTCGTGTCTCCAGTATGGATCTGGTTACACTCTCGTTTTCCTCCATTTCTCTCCTTACTCATCTACCTCCTCCTGCGTTCTGTCATCCATCTGACATGAATCTATTTATCTTTCTCAGTCTGTCTCTCTTCCATTCCCTGTTTCTCTCCCATTCCCTCATCTCGTCTGTCTTGTCTCTCTGGGGGCATCCCTACAGAGCAGCCAGTTATTAAAAGAACATCACATTCTGGAGGAAGAAATTAGAGACAAATTAAAGATTATACTAATAAGCAAACCGGAAACGTGTTTACCACTCTGGGTGACCCTTTTAGCGGAGGGGAAAACCATCTAATGTCCAATATTAACCAGTCTTTTAAAGAGGCCTGGAAAGATGCAACTGGAGAACAGAAGTGGACGGTTTTCCACATTTGTTATTGTTATCATCTGGGATGAAAGAAAGGGGACGTGCAAACTTCCAGGTTTTGTAGCTGGAAAGAGTATATATATATATATATATATAACATGTTTAATATTAAACATATATAATATATATAATATTGTTTTTTTCATGAAATGTTCTAAAAAACAACACTACGCTACAAGATTCTTTTCCCTCTCGTCATTGTTCATGAAATGATTCCTTTTCTCGTCTGACTTATTTTTCTGTCACAGGTCTGTTCAGGTCCTTACATAACTCGCCTGCAGACTGAGAGAGAAGCACGATGAGAGAGTGAAAGGTGGGTTCAGAGAAAGTCAAAGGAAAAAGAGACAACCCAGACAACGCTTAAAGAGTGACCTTATATTACAGAGAAAGGTGGAAAGGAAAGAACGCGCTGGGTAAAGGCTGAATGAGAGACATTAGAGAGTGAGGAGCGGGATGGAAAACAGATGAAAGGAAGAAGTTGAATAATGCAGTAGCCAGTTAGCTTCCTGCTTCCCTTTACCTGCACTGGAGCTGTCAAGTGAAGTCAGCTTTTCTACTGTACACAAATAGTTCTTCTAAGTGATGAAGCTACTGGATACCGAATTTCCCTCAGGATACATAAAATATCTATTTATCAATCTGTCTATTATTGTTTTCCTTCACATGACAGTCATCATTGGTATATCTGCATCACCTGAGTCATCATTTTCTAAGGAAGTACTAAATTTACTACACTGTCCATTTTTTATTCCTACAGTGGTTCTCAAAAAAGAAGCAAAATATGCACTAAAACAAACAAACAAATAATGAAAAAAATACATTAATAAACATATTAGATGTAAGATGTACTTATGTTAAAAGAGGCATATGATAATTCCTAGAATGTAAATTCTAAATTATTTTTATTATCATCAAGTGTTTATATCAATATCGATATTTTTGTGTTTGGTAGTCTGAACTCTGCATCACTTTGCTACTACAGAAAAGAAACGTCACTAAAGGCTTCCAGCTGATTTCTAGGTTCCCCAATTCTGCAAGTTGAGTCTATTCCTCAACCTCCAGCCCCCAGCACCACACATTTTCTATCCAGTAATGTCCCAACAAATAAGCTTGATTAAAACTAGTAATAATTATAATAATAAATACAACCAGTCCTTGCCAATTTAATTTTATGATGCCAGAGAGACAAGGCTGCCAGCTGTAACTATTCCAAGCGCACATTCAATATTCATCATTGCCTTAGTATAATAACATTTAAGTAGTTATAGATACACAGTCCTTGATGTTGTTGTAAAATGGTTCGCCTCATTCAAAACCATGACTTGCAGCTTGATGCCTCAGTGACTCAGATGTGGTGCAAGTGAGGGTAAAATGAATCCAAAACCTAACAATACAATGCATGAAATCTTCAGAATTTGTAAAAAAAAAAAAAAAAAAAAAAAAAAAAAAGGAGACACACAGAGGCTGACAACATCAAGGACTGTGTATCTATAACTACTTAAATGTTATTATACTAAGGCAATGATGAATATTGAATGTGCGCTTGGAATAGTTACAGCTGGCAGCCTTGTCTCTCTGGCATCATAAAATTAAATTGGCAAGGACTGGTTGTATTTATTATTATAATTATTACTAGTTTTAATCAAGCTTATTTGTTGGGACATTACTGGATAGAAAATGTGTGGTGCTGGGGGCTGGAGGTTGAGGAATAGACTCAACTTGCAGAATTGGGGAACCTAGAAATCAGCTGGAAGCCTTTAGTGACGTTTCTTTTCTGTAGTAGCAAAGTGATGCAGAGTTCAGACTACCAAACACAAAAATATCGATATTGATATAAACACTTGATGATAATAAAAATAATTTAGAATTTACATTCTAGGAATTATCATATGCCTCTTTTAACATAAGTACATCTTACATCTAATATGTTTATTAATGTATTTTTTTCATTATTTGTTTGTTTGTTTTAGTGCATATTTTGCTTCTTTTTTAAGTACTTAAGTACTAAATGCGTGAAAAATGTGAGTAGGCCAACACTGACTGTCTGAAGTAACATTTTGTGCATCAATAATCATTTAGTTGAGCAACCAATCATACATGCTGATGTCAAGCCGTACAAATAACAGCTGCTTTTGTCACCAGTTGTTACTTTACTTTTTGTTTTCTTCAACAACTCTTAAATCTTAAATTACTAATATTAAAGATTTAATAACAACAACTGATACAATTTTTTGGATTAAAATGGTCGGTGTTCAAAAAAGCCTGACAGTCTCCTACCTCTGGCCTGACAGGGTCCTCTATTCCGACGACACAGATGGCTGTTAGCTCACAGAGGATGTTGTTCTCATCGTCCCAGTTGGGCTCAGGATTGCCGGGAAAGTCGCGGTACGCCACACAGATGGTCCTAAGGCCATCACACGCCATGGGCTCAATCACCTTCTTCACCATCTCATCCTTGTCTCTGGGACGGAAAACCCTCGACTCTCCGACCTCGTTCAGGATATAGCTGCATCTGCAAATGAGGGGCGCATATGTGGTGAGGTTTACTTAAGCCCCCTCATGAAATCACATCAGTTGTCCAATACGATTGTCTTCCATTGTTTGACACAGTGTCCAGTCTAACGATCACAGCAAAATAAGTAGTTCTGTAGACATTTTTCATGCTATTTTAAAGTTCGTCACTTCCTGGAAAATTATCTTAACGAGTTGGTCTGCTACATCTTAACATAACGTTCCAGCTTTCAGTCTAGACTCATCACACACTAGGAGGCGTATAGGAATTTTGTGTCCAATGAAACCTCTTTTAATTACATCACTGGAGCACATAGGGTGTTTTCAGGGTAGGGGGTGGCCTCCCTAGGTCTAAGTTCACTGGAAGCATGTGAATAAATAGCCATAGCTTTAAACTGTATAATGTAGAATTTGCATTGTCAGTGTAATCCAGCATAAAATAATAATTAAAAAAAAGTAGTAAAATGACTATTTTGTTGACAATATTATATAAAAGTGAGCTTCATACGTCTTTGTTTATGTAAAGGAGTACATACTAATCGTATGCTATGATCCATAGCTCCAGTATAAAATAGTCATTAGGATGAAAAAGTTTTGTCAGCGAATTGTGACTGATATCGTAATGCTGTGCTGATCCCCCAGAAATGTTCTTGCAGATTTCAGTTTCCCATTTTGCTAATGAATATGGTTTTAATCGACACTCTTATATCAATGCCTGTGCGGCAAGTTGGCCATGATGCACACGATGCTCTGGTCAAACCACTCATGAGTTTCTGTCGAGAAGACAAGAACAAATGCACAGGTAGAGAGAGAGACATTGCCTAAATTACCACAGCACTGCAGCCAAATAGCTAATATGATCTGATGGATTTTTCATTACCTAAACGAGTCAACAATCAAATGGAGAACAAACAGGTGTACTGGCATACAGCCTAACTCAACAGCTGCCCATCATTTAAAAAAAAAAGCGAATGAATGGTAATTTATGCAAATGTTATTTTAGGGGATTTTTTGGGGAGAAATTAAGCTATTTGTAGTTACATTTGTGTTTTTATTAAACTGCTTGTTAAATCTGTCATGTGTAATATCTAAAAAAGTTTTCAGTGTTAACTGTTAATATAGTGTTTTCTTAAGACACGCAAAAGTGACACAATAGCGAGAGCTTGTAGTGGAAACTCAGTCGATGCTGGATGCATAGAATAATGTAGAATATTCTCCGCCCTCAAACATATGACAACTCTACAATTATCATCTCATGCAAATTGCAAAACCACACTCACTTTTTGAGTACGATCTCAGAGGCTCCCTTGCTGTACATGCGGAAGCTGCCATCAGGCAGTTTGACGACAGTGCTCATGGACTTCCTGACAGAGTTGAAGGTGTAGACTTTGTAGAGCTTCTCCTCTGGGATCTGGTTTCTTATTGGCTGGTAATCTCGCTTCAGGTCCAAGACCAATCCCAGCAGGCCACACTCTGTCTTGTTGCCCACCTGCTTCGGCAGACCGCCTTCCTTATCTGCGGGCTGCGGAGAAAACATTTTGATGTGTTCAGGGCTATTTTCAGCACAATATTTGCTCCCGTGTATTTTGTCGCTTCACTTTGCGACAGTGTTATGTGTTATATTATTACGACCCATGCCAACACATTCAGTGTTTTCAGTTCTATAGACGGTAGCACACCCTGGTGCAGTGGCTTTACACTCGTCCAGAATAAAAGTATTAGAAATAACTAAAATAAAATGTAATAAAAAAAATAACTCTTGACTCTAACAATTTCAGCTATAGTTATGTTTTCCTAGCTGTGCATATAATAAATAAAAACAAATAAATCTTTCCTCCACTGCAGCAAGAGACCAATCTGACACTTGAAATGACTGCTTCTGGTAATTAACCAGCAAGCAGGTGACAGGCCACTCTGTGTGGGAGGGCAGGAGATGATGACATGGTTGGAATCAAATTTGGTACTTCTTATTACATTCAATCCCTTGGAGAAAAAGACTTTTGACATCATTAAATTTTGGGCAAACTAAAAAACCAAATAACAACAATGCTCATTTTACTGCCACAGAAAAAAAATACAGATATCAAATAGAAGAACATTTGTCTTGGTTTTTCTCACACTCAATTACCGAAGTTTACAAAATTGCCAACGATTGATTTAATTGTTGTTTACCAAAAAGCAGCAGAAAATGTCACACCGGAATGTGCATAATGTCAAGGCAGCAATTTCCCCTCCCCCTCAGAGCTGGTTTGTGATTATTATCAGACAACTTGTATCGTTAGGTTGTGTGTGTGTGTGAAAGAGAGAGAGAGAAAATCAGTCAAATCAGTACATGTGTCTGGTCAGGTGCTACAGTAAGTGTGTGTGCACAATCGCGCACACACTTACTGTATGTGCGAGCGTGCGCATATGGTCATCTTGCTGAACACTCGGCGTTGCCATGGTAACACGCCGGGCTTAGCACACTTGGAAGAGGAGACTTGGGAAAAGAGAGGGTGCGCTCTCCACCACTTGGGGATTCTTACTCATTGGCTGTGATTCTCTTACAGGATTATCACTCATCTCACTTCACACATGTCCTTAAATTTTTTGTGTTTCCCTCTTCATCTTTTTTTTTTTCCCTGAGCCTTATTTATTAATATTTTCTGGACCTCACTCACGTTTAGAAACACGTCTCTTTGCCCAGACCCTGCACACAGAATTACTAGCTATGAAGCTACAAAGCATATAGAAAGACCATCTGCCACTGTGATAGAACAAATCTCATTATGGTTAAAATCTCGTACGCACACATGCACCGTTGTCGTGACACTGATGCTCATGTGGTCGGACACATCTAAGGAGTGTGCCACCCATTCTGTCATTATACATAACATGCCTCTTCACACAATCACATATTCCCCAGTTGATTTCATTTTAGCGCTGATAAAAGATGTTTAAGATAAAATAAAACCTTTCCAACTTCACTAAATGAAATAACAGAAAATCACAGACAATAATGAAAAATGCCCACTCTTCATTTCTGCTTGAAAAATGACCAAAAAAGTCTGACTCAATGTATGACTGTTTAGCTTTAAAAGGAAATATTCACAGTTTAAGCAAAATGAATTCAGATGGTGCTGAAATGCTGAACCACTGGCAGTAAGAATTATTAGTCAGCATTATGAAACATAATTTTCATTGTACACCATGATACATTTGCATCCAGTGGATCCCTATTAGTTGGCACTGAGGTGACAAGTAGTCTCCCTGAGGTTTTGCTGCATAGTACCTACAGCACACTTGACACCTACACTCACAAGAACAGCTTGTCAGGTACACTCTCTTTCTCTTACACACACACACACACACACACACATAGCAAGTCAAAAGCACACTGCATATAATGCTTCACCCATGCTGCTAAGCAGACACCCCCCAGTCTGCGCTATTTGCCCCAAAATAGCTTGACTGCAGGCTTGCTGCTTGGCGTCTGAACGAGACTCCATCCAAGATGAGATTTAAAACGATAGCTTAACATTTTGTATTTTACTTCATAGCCGGTGCTTTCTTTTCTCCACATTTGCCGCAGTCAGAAAAATCTGCGTCGGCAGTATAGTTAATCACATTAACAGCTTGTTAGAATTGATGCGCTCATGTTCTCCGTCTAAAGAAAGAACTCGTCCACGCGCTAACAACATCTTGATAGTGAGCGCTAATAAGTTGTGTTAATGTTGATTTCTTACGTGACTGAAAGAGCAGAAGGAGAAAACGCTTAAGTGTTGGTGAGATGCTGACAACCAGGCTGAAATGGTAAAACAAAACAAAGAGAGAGTATCTCTATAATGTGTTTTCTCTGTCATCTCTGCGTATAAGATACAACATACACTCTCATCTGTCTCTCTGTTTATGTATTTGATTGATCCTCTCATAAAAAGGGCATATTTATAGTTTCTCAGAACAAAGGGTGAAGTGAACACGTGTTAACTTGGTTTAGGTCAGACTTCTTTCAAAGTTGAATTCCTCTGCCATGTAATGTATCTGCTTTCAATATTTGCTTTAGCAGCTCAAAAACCGCAATTCCTTGAATATTAATCAATACTGATTCATTCTGGCTGACAAATACCTTATTTGTTATTTTAGCTCCAGCTTCTGGGAGCCAGTGGGTCCAGCCGAGGGGTTTAGAGAGAACGTCATCTAAAACCTCATTAATCATTAAAACCCAATCAGAGAGCTGGTCCTTCCTCACCTAGTAATTGGACATATCTGGTTATTGTCCAGCTGTGTGTCTTGCAGACACAGACAAGCGCATAAATACTTTATACTGAGTTTGTGGTAAATAACAGAATTAATGCCTTTTCCTAATGACCAATGATTACATCAGGAAGACACTGCTTGTCATTGGCTAATGAGAGAATGGAATAAATGGCCTCATCTGCACTGTCTGCTAAGTGTTTGGGTGAATAGGCTTCCAACCAGAGGGCATCAACTTATACCACCGAAACGTAAATGACTCCCTGAAAACCACAAAGCATTTGTTAGAAATTTAAATGATCATTACTACGTGAACGGGTGTAGAGGAGAATAGTAATCCACTATTGTATCTATCTATTCAGTGTAATGGCTGCCTTCATTGCAGACAAAATGAATGGTTAATGCGGCCTGTTAAAAAGTTTTAAACACTGCAAATGGATTTACAAATAAATTGCTTAATTTTCTAGTTTATCATGGTGATTTAAATAATTGCCATTTCCAACTCCTGTCACAATGGAGAAATATTGCTGAGTAAGGGCCGACAGCTGCTGCAATAACGAAAGAAAGGCAGAGACGCATAAACAGATAATGCAGCCGCCACACTGCTGCCTTCCTCCCTCAGAGATTCCACAGAGGTTTAACTTGACGTGGGTTTCTACGCACACAACATTTGCTGGCATGGGATGCCCAACGTTGGCATGACCAGGCTACTTTTGGCACGTCCTGGTCTGGACGTGGCTAAGGACCAGCTGCCCTCTCCCTGGTCCTTGGGTGTTCCTGCAGGCAAGGACATATGCCAGAGGGAGAGCTGGCAACTTTACTTCCTATTCCACCTGGGGCTCTCCTTAATCCATCCCTCCTGTTCCTTCTCTCTCACTTTTCTTTTCTTTTCTCTTCTCTTCACAATCCAGTCCAAAACGTCAACTGCGTTACTTACATATCCATCATTTTTCTCATCTGTTTCATTCACTTCACTATCCATTCTCTTTCCTTGTTGTGGCTTTCTCTTCTCCAACTTTCTGTGTCTCCACCATCCCTCTCGTTCCCTCTTTGCATGTACGAGTAGATGATACTGTAGCTCTCTACAGAACTGTACCAGCCAACTGGGATAAGGCCTGGAGGCGTCCTGGAGGGCTGTAAAACCGTCTTCCAGCCCGTGATGAGGACACTTGTCACGCGACTGTGTTTTCTCGCGTGCACCTCCTTTTCTTCCCCAATCCACCCATCCACCCAGCCATCTAACTAATCATCCACCAATCCATCAACCCACCCATCACTGTCTTCCTCCATATTTGCCCCCACCCTTGCTTTGCCTCTGTTTATATATTTACTGCACATTCAGGCCTGATTACCATTAGGGTTCAGCTTCCACCTCTGCCCATATCGTACCATGTCTCTTTACATCAATCACTTGCCTTTCTAATATTGACTGTTTCAAAAATCAAATTGACAAGAAATAAAGTGCAAATATTAATTAAACATCGTATCAAGTAACTTAACACCACAAAAGGTACCACCTTATAACCAAAACACTAACACAGCCCTCTTTATTCTGGCTCATATAAATTAATACCAATGCACATCAAATTAAATGCTATGTTATTTTTCATTCATGTGCATGCTCATCGCTCCTTCCCTTTTCCAGAGATGCAATCTCCAAAAATATGCTATTGTGGAACCCTGGGTATTTGCTTTAATGCATGACTCGCAGATGACCTGCCAAAGTCTACGTAAATGCAACAAATGCTAATTACTGATCTTTTTTTTTTAAAAAAAAGATCATGGCAAGTGAGATAGAGATGAGAATAAAAAATGAGAAAGAGAAAAGAAGATTAGTATATTCACTTTTACTGTGGGTATTGCTGAGTTTTCCAAACATGGGGACAATGCGTGCTTCAAGGTAAAGACATCCAAGACACTCTCATCTCTCCTCCATGTTGAGCAAACAACAAGTTGCAATGTCCAGGAGACACAAGCACTGTGAGCGACAGCTAATCATATGAAGGCTTCACTGCAAAACCGACGCAGTTCATTTCAGATCTGAGGTCATCCATTTGTGTGGTTAAGGAGTTTTGTCTCTCTCTCTCTCTCTCTCGTTCCTGACTGGATACTGACCTGAAGTGGCTGAAGCTACGACACAAAATTAAGCTCTCAGGACATTCACACAGCCGTGCTAAACACCACCACTGTGCTGTGAGAACACACACCTGTGATATGAATACCTCTTACAGTGACATTATGTCTGATGTGACAGAGGTGCGTATGAGTGATCTACGCGTGCAAGTACACAGGCATCCACACACAGCTTCCTTTTGCATTACAGAGAGTTTTACTGGATCACACACATAAGTAAAATGAAGGGAAGATGGAATAAAAAGAAAACAAACAAAGACACGACTGATTTTTCAGGGTTACTGTCATGAGTAACGTTTCTTTGAAACAACGTCATTGAATGCTTTTCACAAGCTTGACTTCTAAGGAAAACTAGCATGTAAAGAATCTACATGTGTATGGATTCTTTTCAGAATACAGTATCTACCACAGTGGGTAGGAGTTTGCATACAGCATACTATTTATTTGCAAGGTTTGCTTGTGTAAATGTGTGTGATTTACCCCCCGAGGAAGAGGCTTCTTTTCTGTCTACAATAGTCTTTATGTGGAGACACAGAGGCACTAGGGGGACCGATCCGGGTATCAAAGCCTGCCTCTTTGCCTTTGTGCCTTTGTATGGTGGCCATCAAAGACTCCCATAGCCACCCTGGCATCCCACAGGATTGGCCTCTTATATAAGAACACACCAGCCAGCATACTGCAGGGCTGGAGTGGCGCTGAGCAAGTGGGGGCGGCTGGTGGAGGGAAAGAGGGATGCTCTAAATATTCCTCAGAAATCTTCTTCTGCATCTTGTTTTCTGAGTTCTCTTCATTCCTTAATTTCATCCGTCCTTCTTGGTTGTACTTTCTATCATTCTACGTAAAGAACCATCAGCGCATGAATAAAAAATGTTCTGTACCATCTACATTCTGGACTATATTTATACACAAATGTACTGCGTATTTAGCACATGAATGCATAAATTAATTAATTGCTGCATGTGTGTGGGCATGTCCAATGCGACGTGTGTTTTGGAATAGATGAATAAATAGTTAAAGTAAAGTTCAGCATATTCTACAGCTAATTACTGAATACAAAAGGTTACAAACAGTGCTGTACGTAATCTGATTTCATTTAATGTTTACCCCAAATTTAATTTCAACTTCAGTGCATAAAGAAATCTGTTTTGTGAAAAAAATAAGGAAAAGAAATTGCGAATGTATTTTATCTTTTAATCCACATACTATAAACCCATGATCTGACACTGTTTAATTCCACTGAGCTAAACAGTTGTGAAGGTACAATGGTCACCTGCAATGCTGCAAAGTCTCCCTCTGGGTTTTTTCAAAAGGGATAAAATCTTGTGAATGTTGGTTGTCTTGGTTAGAAAAAGAACTGAAAGCTAAGGAAAGATTATTTCATAATACATGTACTTTTCTTTATGGTCATTTAGAAGCGAAAATAATACTCACTCGCCGTAGCATCAAGTATCTACATTCTGAACAGGACAATTTTATCCACAACTGTAAAACTGTACAACTGTGCATGGGTAAAATATTAATTGATGGTACAGTTTAGACTACAAAACATAAACCACATTCATTTGTATTTGAGACAACATATATTGTATCTTTCTAGTATGAGACAATCAGTTTGTTCAGCTACAAGTTTTTACTACAAACTGTTCATCACAGAATAAGAATATGAATAAACAATGTAAACTCATGCTCTATTGCCCACGATTAAAACAGCATCATTATTTGGTATTTGGAACTGTAAAATGTACTTAGAAATTGAAAGACTCCATATTAATGAGTGCAGACAGAAAGTGCAGCATGTGTGGTGTGGAGGTCAGGTTCATTCTGGAGACGTGTGTATACTAAAGGGGAATAAATACCCTATCAAGGAATGGCACAGAGGTGTGGCAAAGCTAAAATAAGAGTAGGCTGATACTTCTCCATCGTGAAATATCCATGACACTCAAGTTTCACCACAACTGTGACGGTGCCCTGAGGGGTAGGAAGTAAAATCTGTGGGATCCTTCTACCGCAGATGTCCTGCTGCTCGGCTCATTCCACAAACACGTTCCATGAGGGCATTTGTCAGTTGATCAGCCATCGATGAATAGCCTCTACAGGACCTTACAAGGATGGTGACTCACACAGGGGCACAAAAAATGTGTGTGTGTGTGTGTGTGTGTGTGTGTGTGTGTGTGTGTGTGTGTGTGTGTGTATTTAAGCAGGTGAGTGCACACGGCCATGCCAGGAAAAGGATTACTCAGGCATGTTGTTCTAACAGGCTGAAGACATCCTGATCTTGGCAATCTTTGCTGTCAGAATATTTGACCAAGTCCTTTAATATGGAAACAATGATTCAAACCTGTGGCCTGAACAAATATTTATCCAAACAGGTTTCAGATTGTGCGATTAGAACATCAAATGGTCTGTGTGAGTCTACGTGTCCATATATCTATTTCTTACTGCATGCACATCTAATTGTCTTACAGAAAATCGCTCTTCGCTGTATTCACTGTAAACAAGACACCATCTCCAGCACTTAGAAAGATTGGATTCAATTACAGTCTGCTACGCTCTGAATATCAGATAAGACGAAATTACACAACGGTTCTCAAGGTGACAAGTTGAGTGAATGCCTGATGAATCTAAAGCAGCGGCCAAGGACAGTGACTGCCTGCTCTGCCAAGAAGACAGCACCGCAAACCTGTCTCACTGTTTCAGAGCTGCTGTCTTCATATGGTTTTACCACTCACACAGAGTAAGCTGTGCTACCTCAAAATATCAAACCATGTCTCATAATGTTTTAGTACAACAGAATATCAGAGAATGAGACTTACTGTAAGAGTATTACAGTAGTGACAACTGGATGCCATCACAGGTTCGCTTACCAGAATCTTTGTGGTGTAGGCGCTGTTGATAGAGATGGAATGGACCAGTAAGTCCAGTGATTTCGGGGGCAGAACTCCAGGATCCGGGACTTCTTTGTAGTGCACATCTCCAATGTAACACTGTACAACTGTCATGCGGTTGGTGGTTAGCGTGCCTGTTTTGTCAGAGCAGATGGCTGTGGCATTGCCCATGGTTTCACATGCATCCAAGTGACGGACAAGGTTGTTGTCTTTCATCATTTTCTGTTGGTAGAAAAAACAATGTGCCGCATTTGAAAAGATTGATGGCTGAATGTTACTGTGATGCTCTTGCAATCCTTAAACACCAGTAGTGATAATGTACAGTACATGTCCGTGAATAAATAATGATCTATTTACTTGATCCACATTATTCAAATTAAAAAAAAGAAATAAATGCCTATAGCAATTAAGACTGAATTCTCACGTATGCTTCACATCACATCTGTGTTAAATGTTTCCATATTCGCACATTAATGCTGTGATGACATTATTTCAGAGTACCTTCAGAGTATATTGTATGTACAATGTGTGAATGGACTTTACAACACCAGCGCTGTGCTCCAATACATGCACTCTACATGGTGGTTCTTTCTTACCTTGACAGAGTAGGCCAGGGAGATGGTGACAGCCAGTGGCAGACCCTCCGGCACAGCCACCACCAACACAGTAACACCAATGATGAAGAACTTGACAAAGTACTGGATGTAGATGGGAGTGCACTCTGGCAACCAAGTGAGCCCCTGAATTACAAAGTTGTCGATGGCAAAGTACAGGACCAGGATGATGACTGTAATGGCTGACATGAGCAAACCTGGAAAAAGATGTCGATGAATGATGTCAGTTACATTGTTTGCCCTTAGCTCAGTGTAATATCATGTGATTCTTAATACTCCTACTTAATACTTCCTACTGTAATATGCATGTGTTTTAGAATGGGATAACACAAAAACAGAAAAGTGCAGGGGAAAAAAAAGAGTCCTCACAGAAAGGTCAAAGAGGGATTAAAAGCTTAGTCGCTATTTACTGACATTTTGACAAGTCGAGCTATAATAGAGAACATTTAAAAAGATTGCCTCACGTGCATGCGTGCCACTGTCACAAACACACATTCCAATAACATATTAAATTTTCGATAATCTTACTTAAAAACTCACCCTTAACTATCATGTGCTATTCTGAATTGCTCACTGAGCGTTCATTTAGATCGATCAGTGGGAATTGTGTAATGGTAAATGATGAACGTACACCTCTCTAAAACATTGCCAATAAGGGCCGAACATTATAAGACACTTAAACAAAGTCCAATACGTAATCCAGTACGTAATCAATAATGTATGTAATCGAAACAAATCATCTACCCTATCCATTTTGAGAATTAAGCACTGGCTCTGAGTCCATGAACATTTCATAGAAATGCCATCTAAAGTATTTCACTGTACTGACACCACACCTTTATCCCATCACCCGAGCCTCTATAGTAGCACAGCGTAAAAACTATGCTACTAAGGATATAGCTGCATGGATGAAGGCCTTGGAAGTCAGGTTTCTTTAACTTCCCAAACAGCAAACATATTAAGTGAGTAGTAATTTTTCGGTTTTTATTCGAGCCATTTTCATTGTCATCGTTTGGTCTGCAGTACGACGTGACTGCTGGAAGGACACCAACTGTGTGGGCAAGTAGACATCTTTTACTAAAAGACTTGCAGCTGCATAAGAAGCTCAGTTGTTGCCATTAACATGATTCAGCAAGTCACCTGACGGTGGATCTGTTATTCCCCTTTCTGACTAATTCTTAACTGCTGTAATTGCTTCAAGCGACTAAAAGTGTCCCTCATCTGTGCAACATATTTCTGAGGGGGACAAGACTTTCTGAGTGACAGACTTGTCTAAGTGCAATATGCTGTACCTGCTTTGCCAATCTGGACAGCCAGTTTTGTCAGCTTCCCTTGCAAGACAGACTTCTCTTTTTTCGGAGCTGACACTTTCTTCTTCTCTTTCTCTTCAGTCTCTCCACCTTCAGCGCTCTTTAGAGGCTGCATCTCCATGGCAGCTGCTCCATCCTGCTTCTTCACTGTAAACACCACAAAAAAATAGACCGCACAAGCATTGGTAATGGGGATGGACAAATGAAGAGAGGGAAGCCAAGGAAACGCGGACAGAGAGGGGACTTCCACAACACCCATGTTTGACCCTAGCTGTGGTACATTCAGAACTGACATGTCATTTAAATTTAGGCCATCAAACTAAAAAAAAATAAATAAATAAATCCTGCATGTCTCATAAGCAGAGAAGGAATAATTTATGTGCTTTACATAAATATACAGAACATGACTTAAAAAAGATTAGAGTTATACAGTGGGAAAAAAACACAATGCGACACCCACCCAGAAAAACGATAAGAAAAATAATAAGGAAATGAAGAGATCACATTTCTTTATTTGAGAAGGACAATGCACAATAATTAAGTTTCCAACAACATTGAAGAGATCATATACTGGAGAAATTGAAAGAAATAGAATTTAAGTCTTAACATGTTGAGTAATATACAAATAGATTTATGTCCAGCGGGGATTAAAGTCAATCTGATCTCGTACTGGAAATGTTTGGATCCAAGGGTCTAATCCAAGAAAATATCATAACTGAAATGTAAATGAAAATAAATAAATGCCATGTTGTTGATGTATGTTTATAAAATATAATACAACTTATCTCATCATATAGTTTACAAAAAGAAAGAGAAAGGCAGCATGCTTGAAATCATTAATGAAAAAAAGGAGTGAATAAAAGTAGCCATTAAAGACCATTTGTGAATCACAGAATGGTCCGTGTACTTTTCATATCTGGAATCTCTCTTTTCAATTTGAGAGTAATTGATATTTTTTATCCACTTTACACAACTTTATGAAACTGTTTTATGGTTTTGCAAATACAGGTGCTTCTACAAAAAAAAAAAAAAAAACAACAAAAAAAAGGAGTAAAAAAAGGAGGCAGTAAAACCCATTCCTCTCTCACACACACACACACAATCAGCACTTCTCAGTTAATGTAACCCATTAGAACGAATCATTTCAGCCCAGTCTCCCGATCACAATGAAACATGCTCCTGATGGTCATGAAAAACCTTTTCATTTTGAACATTTGTCATATTCTTTTGCTGTGCATTGTGCTGTTCCATCCCCATAACACAAGACAGAGTATAATCAGTTTGGAGCCATATGCAGCCGTAGAGTAATACTTGAAATTTTAAAAGTTATTATTAGATAAGCGAATTAGTTCACCTAAGAAAATGTATTTGTAATGAAACGTTTGTATTTTGCCACGCTCACAAGTTGCTGAAATGTCAAAACTTACTTTTTCTGCTTTACTTCATTAAGAACTTAATTGCTTGATGGTGTTTGACCGTCAAACACAATATGTTATTCTAAGGCATCAACGTGGCATGAGCATTTATCATTTTCATATTTAGTCACAACACAATAAAACATCAAATTATCCATTTAATCCCACAACAATCTGTGTCACATTGCGTAAGGCAAACCTCATGAAACAGTGGAAAGGGTGTGTAACTGAACGAGGGCACTAGGAAGTGAGTTTTGGCGACTCGAATGAGGCAGACACAGGGTAGCTGAGGGACAGGTTGCGGTTCTCTCAGAACAAACAAGACGAGTCAACAACAAAACAAGGACAGCAACGGAAACGACAGAGCGGGGACAACACATCAGTGACAGACAGTGAAAAGAGATGAGATTCTAACCTAAAATCACTGTGGGTAAGACCTGGGTCAAATAGAAGGTCTAATTCTGAAGCACAGTATCCTACATCACCGTATCAGTGTGAAACTCCTTAAAATCCATTCTGGATGAGTACCGCACAGTCCTTTGACAGAGTATATTATTAAGAACAGTGCAGGTTAAGATAACTAAAGTAATGTACAATTTCCCACCCACATTTGACCCACAGCTTACAGTACACATCATGTAAGGGAGATAAAAATGAGAAGTGGGATAGAGAGGAATGAGAGAGGAGGAGGCAGAGGAGGAGAGAGTGGAAGATGTGGTTTGGTTACCTTTAATCTGGTTGCCCTCCATATTGCCATCTTGCATTTTACCTATGATGGAGACATACAAGACAGTAACAACAAAAATAACCAAGGCAGACAAGTCAACAACAAATTATCACCACAGGGACAACGCAAACAGCGAGAACCAAAAAAATCACACAAACAGGGAGACAGGAAAATGACTTTTAATACAACATCTCTGTGACAGTCACATAGAAAGGCTTGTGATGTTATGTAACTACACCCACTGGCAAGGAGTTAACAACATTAATTTTGTTATTCTAACACTTAACGCAGACATCATTTAGTGTGCAGATTTTCTGGTAATGGAAAGGGAAAATCTTTTTTTTTTTTTTTTTTTTGCATTACTGCCAAAGCAAATAACCAGGCAGTTATGTTATGAAATTAAAATATGTGTTAATGTTGTGTAAAAACTGCACACTTTCGCCTGACTTATTATAATTGTCGCTTCGAATCACATACTCACACAATGAGCACAGGTAATTCCACACACATTATCAATAATATGAGTCCAATTGTCAAGGTTATTGAATGAGATAAGACAAAACGGCAGATACGGCAATTACACTGAACACTGACAGTGAGGGAGCCTACACCACCAACACACATGTGCGATACACACAAACAAGACACAGCATGCATAAGAGAAGAGTTCACGAAGCACATGCAAGATCACACACTTCGAGGGAAGCAGACTGGAGACGTGAACAACACAAACAGAGAGAGAGAGCCTAAAGGAAAAGCCTCCCACATGGCAAAGTTACATAACAACGACTGGAGGAAAACTGAAATCTAAGTTAAGGGACAAAACTGTACCTAATCAAAACTTCAAATGTTCAGTTCAATCAACCACAACAGTATCTACATGTGGGCAATTTCTCAGAGCTGCCAAGAGCCTTGTTACAAATACAGATATAGCAGTGTGCAAGCTAATGAAAGAGATGCAACTAAATGTCTTACACTTTCCATCCAAACGTACTGTATACAACAATTATTATTCACTGCAATGCTGATACCCTTATCGGCGCAAACTATTAGTACATAACTATACAACTTTTGTGTTGTTAGCAGGCAGATACTGTACAAATGTCTCTGAAATAATTATTTAGGTAAAGCTGCAAGACCAGCAGACCAGAGCAGGCTCATTTCACTTCCACGTCCCTGGAGTCACAATAAAGCTGAAGATGACAAATCGCTCCGTTCCAGCCCAGGACAGCACAAGGTCACCATTACAGCGCAAATCTCGCACCTCTCGCCTTGAATACAAACACTCCGGGGCTGCTCTCAGAGGAGACGGCGATAAGAGCGCAACAATGAATAGTTAATCTTTTTCTTGTCTTTCTAACACAAAAGTAGAGGATTTGCACTAAGTGATCTCTGAGGACACTCAACAAAAAGAGATGGCCCAACGGTAGGATTTCACTGTTCATCAGCTGGTGTCTTCTATCCTGTCAGAAATCTAAACGAATATTAAATGTATTTCATTCACGATAACTTTTAATACAAGAGCAAAAAGTACCGAAATGTAAGGTACTTGTTATTCTTGTTATAGAGGGAAACACAAAGCATCTAACAACATCTAGTCACATATCCCAATTATTAAAAACAAAACAAATGTGCAAACAACCATTTGCAAGGGTTAAACACTGCACTATTTCTTGTCTGACTCCCAGCAAGAAAGGCAGTATGTGTACTTCCCAAAATGTCAGATGACTCCTCTCAAGACACTATATGTATTTCAGAACCTTAGTTGTTGTCCTTGTTATCGCTCACAAGCACACGAGGGTCGTTATATGTGACATTACAAAGGCCTAATAAAGTTTATGTCGTCGTTATAGGATATTACAACATACATTAAGGGCATTACAAGAAAAAAGACAGCACAAAGAGAATAACACAATTTCTATAATTAAACAGGACATGCAGTGACAGCATGGATACAGAAGTGACACAAAAGGAAGAACAGAGCGGAAGGTGAACAGCCACGGTCGGAGGCAAATGGAGAAGGTAGGAGGAGTCAAAAGTCACAACAGAAAGAGGTCAGAGATCAGAGGTTTTGTCAACCTACCATTAATTAGGCTGGCACTGCCAGGGGCATTAATGCCTGCAGCCCCATCCGTGGCTATAGTTGCAATGGGGTGGATAGGGGGATGGGAGCAGTCTAGCCAGTAACAATGAGGGCCAAACATGAATGAACAAAAACACGCACACACGCGCACACACGCGCACACACACACACACACACACAACCACGCACGTGCGCACGGACAAGACAGTGAACAGAAATAACATGGTTATAGCACATTTAAGAGATTCAGCATATGTAGACTGTATGTGAAAACTGTGTGATCAGGATGAATTTTAAATGCAGTTATTGTTATTTTATGTCAACGTGGTGCAATCTACTGGAAGTAAGAGGTTCAGTAAAATGTCAATAAACAAACGAGAGTAACAAGGGACAGACATGGAACATGAAACCTGAACATAACATAGAGAAAACTTCTATACAGAGCTAGAATCTGTCAGATCTTTGTTTCGATATGCTGCATCCATCATATATGACGACTGTAGTGCTTATATTTGACCTATATTCATTTCATATGTTTTGTCTATGCGTTTTGGTAATGTGACGTCTAAATAAACCATGTTATTCTTGCAATATATCTTAGCATTTCAAAATCATAATTGGAGCCGAAAATCAGAAACAGTGCAAAATGAACAAAAACGAAAGAGGGATCTATTAGCAAGGGCAACACACATGTGCCAACCAGTTAAGGAGCAACAAACTAATAACGTCAAGACGAGGAGGATAAAACATTTTTTCTTTGACTTATTGTCGATTCTGTTTTTTAAAACCGATTTATGTCATGAATGATGACATGAAAAGGAAACTTGTTGGACGGTCGCTAAGTACGTAGCTTCTTGAGGTTTTCGTATTGAGAGGTTGTACAGGTCAACGAAAGAAGACAGCTGACAGTATTTGTTAGCGTTCAGATCAGATTAACATCTACACGTTTGACCGGTACCTTTTATAACATGACAAGTTATTATTCTAACGCAGGTGGAGACAACACGCAACTAGGATGCTTCGAAACACCAAGTATATTCTCCATGTAAGCTACTGTGGTATTGACACTCGTTGAAACTGCAGAAATACGCAGCTAATGTAAGAATACGCATAAGCACAGGTAAGATGTTAAAATAACATCTCATGAAAGTGTATTCTGCCTACTGTCTGGTACATGTGCTGTAAACCCGCAAGGCCACCACTCTCATCTCATTGTTCTATAACACAACAATGAGATGAATTTTATTTATGGCATTCAACATGTATATGAAGCAGGCCTGATGTTGGATGCTAGCTAGTTAGTTTGATGAGTGCCGTGCCTGTTATAGGGGGAGAGGATTATGCATTGTGAAATGTATCATCTGTCAGCACTTAAAAAGATGCAGTGTTGTGATCATGAGGCTTCTCTTTTTAAGTGAGGAATCAAACTGGAGCAGGAGTGCTTTACTACAGAGAAGGGGTGACGGTGTTTTACTGAGAATCACTAGAGGTTAAAGGTCACAAGGATCAAGTATCACTCCGACTGGTCAGAGAAAGATGATACTCTACCTGTATTCTGGTGTCCGTCTTCCACTGCCCCTCCTTCGAGGCAAATTGGAAACGATAAGAGAGTGAGGATAATAATGCACCTAAACCCACAGAACCTGGATACTGAAGCTCATACCACCACCACCACCACCACCACCACCACCATACTCATATAGAATTAATAAATGTTCAGCTTAGTGTCAGCTACTGCACTACACATTCCTACACACACAGATTAAACCAAACTGAACAAATGGACTTTTGGTCCATTGTAAACATATTGTATAAAAACCCCTATGATATCAAGGAAAGCTAAAAAAATAAAAAATAAAAATAAAAAAATGAGCGAGCAGGAAAAATCTCATGAAGCATGTTATATGTAAGGACATAGTGATCTTACCTTTCTTTTCTTTCTTCTCCTCTTCCTCTACGCCCGCCCCCAGCAGGGTGAAGATGATTCCAGTCTGAGAGTTGATACCGACAGCGGTCACCAGCATGCGCCCTGAACCCTCCATAACATGGGTCCCTGAACAAAGTGCAGATCATTACAGTACCACATTACACATACATTAGACTCATTTTTGTGTGTTTGCTTAAAATGTGTCATTGTGTGAATGTGCACTTTTGGGGCGAATGGATGTTGACCTCAATCGTCTGACACTTCCATCTCATGAGTCTTGAGACAGAGGCTAGTGACATTACAGCAAATAGTAATTTTAAATCACTTTGTACAGTCTGTTAACATATCCATTGGCTAGTGAGGTGCTCCATTTTCAATAGTAAAGCTGGATATACTGTAAAAACACGTATGGCTGACCTGATCAACTAAGAACATTCGGCTGCTGCTGAGGAAACTGGTTGGTTGATTTAATGTTTTATTGATTCTGTGCTCTTCTTCTGTGCTGAACTAAAATTGAGGGACTAGTGCGTGTATTTCAAAGATTTAAATTCTAAAATGTCGTACAGAGAAAGCACCTCAAACATGAAAAACGTGAGCATTTAACCTCATTCACTTTACTTGAAATCAGGGGTGCCGTAGTAGAGAGCTCAAAGCTGTGAAAGTGTGTCACTGTACAAACATTTTGCAGACTGCTTTAGACGTGTGTGCATTTATATATATGCAGTAGACACACAACGAAAATCATTAACCTTTGGGATAGCAAGTCAATGTAGGTGAATATGAGGCTAATTAAGGAAGGCTGCAAAAAGGCACCCAGCTAATTATCCACAGGAAAAAAAATACTAAGACGTGAGATCAGATTAACCCACATTTCCGTTATCAGTGATAGCCCTCATTTCTAAGAATTGTACAACTGCAAATGGCATGACTGTGACTAGGAATTTATTATTATTATTATTATTGTTTTGTTGTATAAGCATTGGTAATAGCAGGTGAATTATTTCTCTGAGGATCTGAGCGGCTGTCACCATTGTGGAGCAGTACAGCACAGTAAAAGTATTATTAGTATTTAGACGTTTGAACTTCTGTAATTCATTTATCTGAAGGATAACAAATTTGCCCAAGTGGAAAACAACAAAAGTTACAAAGAATTTTTCAGCTGATAAAAATGCTTTGTAACTTTTGTTGTTTTCCACTTTACAAAACAACATGCAAGAAAACTGACACGTACACTCTCAATATCATCCAGAGCTTTAGCTTTCAACATACCAGACAACAGCATGGGGTCCTTGTCTGCAGACTTCTTGACGTGGTCAGACTCTCCAGTCAGTGATGACTCATCAATCTTCAGGTCGTTGCCCTGGATCAACACTCCATCAGCAGGAAGCAGATCACCTGCAAAAACAGAAATGTCTGAGTTGCTATGTGTGACTGTTGATATTGCATCACAAATCCTATGGATAACTCACATCATGGTATGTTCTTGGTACACGATGAAAGAAGGAGGGAAAAGGTGTACGTATTGTTCTGAGTGCAGCTACAAAATTGCCTGTAGATTAAATAAATTTAATTGCTAAAGGTGGACTTCTTAACTATAATTCCCTTCTGGAAATTAGGAGGAAGTCTATTTTCAGCTTATGAACCATGAAAATGATTTTAAACTGAACAAAGGAGAAGTCAGTCAAGGCAATCATTGAAAATGTCTGTCCTAGCCAACCCTATTAAAAGTATGCCTGGAAGTGTGGTTAATTTTGGTCCGTTACACTCACCGTATTTGATCTGTGCAATATCCCCCACCACTATATCGGCCACAGGTAGCTGTATGACCTGGCTACCGCGCACAACCTGGAATTTCTGCTCCTGCTCGATGCGGCTCTGCAGTCCACGAAACTGCTTCTCCTTCGACCAGTCATTGAAGGCCGTCACCAGCACGACACACACTACAGACAACAGGATGGCTGCGCCCTCGATCCAGCCAGCCTCAGCTTCACCCTCTCCTTCCATTGCGCCTGCTGCGTCGCCACATACTGCAGTTTTGCAACAGTGACAGGAAGGTGAAGTTAATCATATAGATCATGAACATTTGCAATCACACTATCACACTATACTTTCCTAAACTCAAACAAACTGAAGTATTCTTCTTTTAAAATACAAGTCACAGGCACATACTTGTCTGTTACACAAGTGTAGGAATATTTTCAAAATAAAAACAAACTGGGGACTGTAAAAACGTAAGACAGATATGACTGTGTGTGGAATTACATTATATATATAAAAAAATAAGCAAAGCCTGAATGATAGCTTGAGACTCACGGTAAGAGTCTGTAAGTCTTTAGCACATGGTAGTGTATTTGTGCCATTAGTCCTCTCCTTATTTTCTTAGTGCATCCCTGTCCACTGTGGTAACCTATATTCACTACAGTAAATCCAAATTGCTTCCCAAAATACTGTATCTGTGGCTGAGGTGCCTTGAGCACGCACCCCCAAAAAAGTGGTCCACTGCTATGTGGATGCAGAGAGCAAATTCCTTGTGTATGACAAATAAAGTGATTTGATTTGCAGATTCTTGGTCCCCTAGGACATCAGTAAAAATCAGTAAAAAATAAGGGATGGACACTACAAAGGAGTTCAAGTAGATATGATGTCCACTAAATGGGGACTCTACATGCACTTAAACTACCAGTACAAATACACACCTACTGCATGCACTCATGCTTATAGCAGGAACAAGGACACATTGTAGTGATTTACATTTTGATGTACAATATGTGTTGTTTTATTAACAGAAAAATCATTTATGTCACAGAATTCTTTCTTCAGTTAATCTGAATCTGAATCTTTTCTCTTTTAAATAATGACTGACCCATCTCCTTGAAGATTAATAAAAAATAAAAAGTTGTCATGAGTGTGTCAGGTAAACCCATTTAACTCAGTCCTGCTTGGTCACCACACAGTAACTTAGTGTGTGTAGTAGCTGTCCATGGTCCTGAACGTACAGTTCTTATTGTTTGGTAATGTCAGGGGAAACAAAAAAGACACACAGCCATGGAGCGAATGTGTAGCTGTCCATGGTGCTGAAGTGCCAAAACACCCAAGCCAGATAAAGTACAACACATGCAGCTGACTCAGAACCTTTTACCACGAGGCACCACATGAGTGAATAAATAAATGCACGTGTATCATGTATGTATGTATGTATGTATGTAAGCATCAAAGGCACTTTGCCATGTTGGAAAACCACACTGATGTAAACTGACAGTACTTTCTCTCTAGTTCATTTTTTGTTGTTATATGTTGTGTCTTTAATACATATATAATTAAGAGCCTCTTCATTCAGCTGCAGCCAGCACGTTTCATATGTAAATGAGACTTAAGTCATCCCACCAGCTTCTATTTCTGAACCTATTAATAAACAAAACAGTAAACCAGCAGAAAGGGATGTGTGAATGTCTGTGGATGGTGTGTGTGTGTCTTATTAGCTCAGGTTCTCGTGTCCATATTTTTTCTGTCTTAATGGTGCACCAATACATCAGAAAGCAGTCACATAAAGTATGTGAGAGGTGTTTGGTTGTTCATTGAAGATTCTCAGTCATCCAGGTCATAGTATATTCAGGTGTCAAGCGTGCACAAATTTCGAATGATAAATGCCAGAAATCTAGATTATATGTCTATAGTTATTTAGTGCTGATCATGCCATTTTGTATTTCTTCTCAAATTTTGTTAAGGCTCACAAAAAGTATGAGGTGGGCTCTTGTCCTCCCTCATCACCTATAGTATGGTCTTCTTTCTAGCTCTCCTTTCAGCACACAAACATATATCCATATGGTGTTTTTCTGAATATGGTGATTCAAAGAGCTCCAGATCTTCCTATTTGCTCTGGGATTCATATCTGCAGCTGTTTATGGTCTGATTTACATGCATATATATTCATATCATTCAAATGTGAACAGAGACTTGCACACTGGAACAATTTTTTTGCCACAAGTTAAGGGAAAGCATCATTATGTATCTGCTGCAAGCTCATTCATGAGGTGTGAAATTTAAAGGACACAAAGAGATGGTGCTCGTGACTGATCAAATTTGAATCAACCAACAAGAATACATAATTTTTTGCCTCATTAAGTAAATCATACATTAACTTCTTCATCTTGAGCTTCTTAATCACAAAGAAATAACCAACTAAGGAATTATTTAATCAACCTAACCATGCAACTAAGAGAAGGCAGTAACGACTTCTTCTTACTCTGGTATTTCCAGCTTCATGAGAGTTTTTAACCTCCCTAAATTGATGACTGGTCCCCTTGGATGGGTAACTGAACTCCATTACCGTGATAAGGCTGGCAGCAATGACTGATGTCGCTGACTCAGCACCTCGTTATGGTCTCTGTCTTCATTTCCTGTTTCACGGCTCACAGGGCTGATGTATGGGCCCTGGGAGCTCAAGGTTATTTCTCTACTCAACACTTCATTAACCTTCCCCGTACCTTTCATACGCACATTTAAGTCAGCCATAATGTGCACAAAGGCACGCACACACACACACACACACACAAATGCAGCTCTTTTCTCAATGAGTCACCTGCCTCACCTATTAAGAAGTGTGCAGGTGTCAGTGAGTGTCAGAGGAAGTGATGTCAGTGAGACAATGCAATTATAATTGCAATTATATTCCTGGTGCCTGTAACAGTAAATATAGCCGAGGTGCTGGTGTGTGTGTTTATGTGTCTATCTGACCTCAAGACAAATGAAAAAAAGAAAATCGTTAGCATAATAGCATAAGTGCCTAAGTCATATTTGAACGTTTTCTGAAAGCAAGAAAAAAAAAAAAACCCATGAAGTGCACTGGTACTTTAACTGATATTGTAACAGTAAGTCAAAAAATAATGTAGGCAATTATGCTATTAGGCTAACAGTATTTTTCTTCACTCACGTTCTCCTTCGTTGTCTCCAGGAGGGTGGTAGAAGGAGAGGCCCAGGGACACCAGGGCAGCGATCTCCAGGATGATGAGGGTGACGTCCTGCAGGGCCTCCCATACCAGCTGCAGAAAGGTTTTTGGCTTTTTTGGAGGTATCAGGTTTCTACCATATATTTCTCTTCTCTTGTCAAGGTCAGGTTGGGCACCTGCCAGACCTGTGAGGATGCAAATAAAGAGACTTAATGACAACACAGTATATGATTATCAGTGTGTGTAGGATACAAATAGATTTGTGTGGCGCATATATTATTGTTATAGGACTGTTATGCTACCATCCAAGAAAATCTATTTCTATTCATAGAAATCAGAAACACTCAAACGCTAGGTAGAAATATGCAAATTAACCTAGAGAATTTTGTGCTGACCTCCAGCCAGTTTTGTAATTGTTCTTTTTTCCATTGATTTCCCTTTTTTTCTTGCCTTTCTTCTTTTTCACTCTTTTTCACTCATAAACCACCTCTAATTACCAGTTTGAGTCACTGTGGGCCACAGCTCTGCATTCCTTATATAATTCTGCTCAGGAGATGAGGGCCTTATGCTTTGACCTCATCCACCTCCTCATACGCCACGAACTGTACATAAATATCTTTTTCTCTTTTATGTGAAAAACTCCGCACTTGCTTGAGGCACTTTGAGAGCGCTGGCTAGAAAATTATTCTCATACAGACCACATCTAAAGCAGTCTTTTGGCAGGAACAACACATGAACTTTGTAATTCAAATAGTGTGGATGGTTCACAATCACAAAACATGGTGTTTGTTAACAGGGCACACTATGTGCAACCTTGTATTTTTATTTTATTTGGGGCTGAGTTCATCGAAAAGGGGTTAATTCTTTAACAGCGGTGTAAAAGTACACAACAGTCACATTTCGGTGTGTACCTCCATTTTGGGGTCACAGTTCTGGACTTTCTTTCACAACAAGGACATTACTTTGAAAATGTCAAGATTCTAAATTGTCTTATTCGCTATAATTCATACTACAACAATGAAATGCTGGCATGCTGTCAATAAGAATAATATAAAAAAAAAAATTGGGCAAAAATAGTACACATAGTTAAATTAACCATTTATCCAGTTATCAAACTCTCTGCATGGTGGCTGGTCAACAGAGCTGTACAGTGTGAACAGAGAAGCTGCAGGCTTTGGCAGTGCAGGAAGGCAAATTAAAACGCATAGTGTGAGATAACACGTTTTACAGGAATAATAAAAATTGCCCAGTGTCTTCCCACCTTGAAAGGCTAAACCTAATGGCATGCGATGGCTGACAACAACCGTTGCACTGCCAAAATATTCCAGGTGGACCTCACACGCTCTTCAAACTCCATTGTGGAAGTGTGAGTACGTGGACATAAATAGGTTCTCACTGTTTGGTTTGGAGGACGAACGGAAGCCTTATACTGTAGCACATGTTAGGGACAAATATGCTTACTGTTACAAAAATAAATATAGAATTGTGTGTACTTTGCCAACTACAGGTGAATATATTCATGGATCAGGCCTATCATTATGACCACCTTCCTAATATTGTATAGGTGGTTTTAATGTTTTGGCTGATGGGTGTGTGACATAATATTCAGTTATTAAAGTTGATTTTTAATAAGGATTAATAAAGCAGTGGAAAGCAGTGTCAGAAACAGCTGTAGACTGTACATCATATGTACATGAAACCATCTAAAGTCTATTACCATTGCACTGCACATTCACTCTTGATATCCTCTGTTAAAACTATTCATGAATAAGAAAAAAAAATCAAGTTACATTATTCTATCTGGCTGCTTTTCAGCGTGGTACCATTTTCTTTCCTGAGTGCACGCATAGGCACACTGTGTATTCGCAGTCGCTCTCTCTGTCTCCCTTTCTCTCCCTCGCAACCACAGACATTACCACAGCATTATGTCATGCATGGTGCGTCACTGGGTCTCCCAGGAGTGGCCCTGGATTGCACCTGATAACTTTGCTGCTGCATGACAATGCTTCAAAGGTGAATGTATACGACTGTGATGACTCGTCAACATCTGCAGGAAATAACAGATCGTTCCTGCCAGAGCAGAAAAAGAGACAATGACAGACATGGTGTGTGAAAATTTAGCAAAAACGAGGGAAGGTATAGAAAAAAAGAGATAAAGGAGTGACGGGGAGGGTACAGACAGAAGGAGGGAAAAAGAGAACAAATCCCACCTCCTATTGGAGAATGGAGAATGCCCTGGTTACAGATAGATCAGACTATAAATAGCCTCATTATCCATTCTCTTTTAATTGTCTCTGTACAAAGACCTAGCATGCTCTCCCATTGATCTCCACATCACCCTGCTTCACATCACACATAAACATGCCTGTGTGTATGCATGTGTGTGTACATGTTTTTTGGGTCGTGACCGCCTGCATGTGCTTTCTGTGTATGTAATAAGGCACGCCAAGCATGCCTGCGGTCGCTTGCATCTCATGATAAAACTGTAATAAGGCTATAGCCAGATCCCGTTGGTTAGCTACACACACAAACAAAGGCAGACACATACTGTATACGAATACACAAGCACTGATGAACCCCTCCATTTATTTTTAGCTAGGCCAGGTGGAAATCAAATACAGCTTTCACTGCATCCACTGGATTGTTTCTACAATAGCGAAAACAACACGCATATGCGAATCTTCCACATTTCTAGTTACAGAAGCTAGTTACAGTATGCAAATGAATTATTGCACAAGATCAGTAAACACTGCACATTAAAATACAACATACTCTCAGTTTTTATGCTGCTATGCTAACTGCTACATGATAGGTGCTACATTGTGTGGTGGTGCTTTGGTTCAGAATGGCATTTAACCTTGTTAAATGTTTTAACTACACTCTCCTTAAATGCCCTTGAGATGTGTGCTATGTTGTAATCAATCTCCCTACACATTAAACAGTCAGTGCTTCCTGGAAAAGCCTCTGCTATGTTATCATTCCTTCCTGGATGTCTGATTGCAATGCTGCTAACTGAAAAAGATTCATTTGCCAGATTATGAAATATTGCAGGCTAAATACTGTCAGCCCACCTAACTGCTCTGGCAGTGGATTTTGAGGAGGCAGTGGGCAGCAAAAACTGTGGCAATACACAGATGAGTCACAACATTCTCAGAAAGGATTAAAGCTGATTGCAAAGGAGTCTTGTGTGAGAGTCCATTACCAAGGTGAAGGTGGACACCACAAACTCAGTGACTTCAGTAGGTCATGATAGGCTCACACGCACGTGTGGTGCACTTTTAATAAGAGTTATTAGTTGTATTTTGACATAATTAAGTAATCATTTAAGTTTTACAGACAAACGGTTTTTGTTTTTTTTACAAACTCAGCTATATTTTCTATATTTATAACTTTTACTGGGAGAAATTCATCCATGACAGTTGTCCTGCCTCAATATCTCTCACTGCTCACTCACTGTTTATACACAATGTTTATACACAATTTATACACAACTGTATATCCTGAGCTGCTCCAAAACTGAATGTCTGACACGTTTGCCATTGTCATAACACTCTGTTGTTTGTATAATAATCTACTACAAAATTAAAGTGAAATTATGGTCATGATTGTTATTATTATACCAGTGCCGATTAGGGTAACTGGTGGTTTCAAACTGGTTGTAGATGCACGTAAGTGTATGAGTGACTGGTTGTCAGCACTGTGACAGACTTGTCACACGTCGACTGACCCACCACAGGATACACATTAAAAGTCATAGATGGACAGAATAATGACAATTATTATGATAAAAAATTGGCCAATGTTTGACCTTTATACAGATAATATTATTTATGACCATAGATTGACACTCTTTAAAAGATAATTAAAGGGGAGTAATGCACTGCAGATTTCTTAAATGCACTAGAGTCTGTAATCCAAGATTGCTGTGGCAAATCATAATTTCCTAACATCATATTTCCAAATCACAACAGAGACATGTGAAAAATAAATCTCTAAATATGTACCATCCTTTCTGCATGAGACACTTTTTTGGTCAGAAGGAACATGATGGCATACTTTAACAGTTGCCCTTTTTTGGCAGTGTCTAAAAATAGATCTCCATGGAAACACTATGCATCCCACTCGTCGAGTGGAAATACCCACAACTCTAAACCTTGGAGAATGTGTAAATATGAGTGTGTTATTGACTATTTTTGTGTGTTTGGTGTGTTCATTTTGTGTCCAAAGAGGTAAATGGATGTCTACGTGTGTGAAAAGCAGTGGGAACAAAACATAGGATGAAATGATGTGATGACCTCTAACTGTCCTTGTGAAATATACACGTCAAAGTGGTACAGAAAACAAATTCCATTTTAATAACATACATATATTCAGGTGATAAACTGTCCTACTTTATTTTTAAGGTGCTTCACTGGGTCCCCGCAGTACCCAAACCTCCCCCCTTTGATTTTACAACTGCCTGTCTTGACTTTTTCTCCACTTCACATGCTTCATATGCCGTGTGCTTCAGTGTCCAAAACGAGTCACCATGGCAACAGGGTTCTACGATAATGATGATCATATCGGCGCAAAATATTGATGCCTTTTTTCTGCAACAAATCGATAGCTTCAACATGTATTCCCAGCTTTCACCATTTTAGAGAGAGCGAGAGAGAGAGGGAGAGAGAGAGAGAGTGGAATGAAGACAGAGAGGGTTGAAGTGTGAGTCACCGAGCAGAAAAGAGTGAGAAGAAAAGAGAGACACGGACCGAAACAGAGAATGGGAGTAGGTTGGATGTAGAGTAACTCTATGAATAATAACCCATCAGCAGCTAAAAGGTGGATAATTATCATGCTCTTATTAGAAGAGGGATTGATAGAGAAATGTGTCACGGTGTCCTTGTGAATGACCTCCATAATAATGACACCATTTTATGTCATAAAAGGAAAGAGGTTTGTTACTGCATGTACAAAGACTGAATACACTGTAGGCAAAATGGCTCACAGAATACAGTTAAAATACAGTACAAAGTACTAGCATGTGATGGATTTAGGGCTGCAGCAAACAATTATTTTTTATAATTGAATAATCTATTTATTATTTTTTTAACTATTGGATCAACTATGCTTTCTGAATACTTGATTGATTTTTAATCATAAATCATTATTATTGAGTCTAATTAATTAAGACATTTTTACTGCATTCTGTCATTAGTTCTCATACATAGGGTATGTTTCAACGAATTAGAGATGGGTCTGTATTATCCTGTTGAATAGGATATTCATGTTAACAATAATGTCTATGTTAATACGTGTCTATGTGAGAGGAAACACAGCAGACACAGGGAAACATGGAAACTCCACATAGAAAAACATCTGTGCTGTGATGACAACCTCTGCTAAAGGTTACTTCCACACGTTAATGGAAATTTACATCATTTAGTTTTAGCGGTTTATATGTGCAGAAACAATCCACTTCGTTATGTCAACACAGTCAATGTTGTGTTATCAGTTATCTATCTATCTACACACTAACAATCAGGTGGCCATGATTAAATTAAGCCCAAGTCACTGAATATGACTTTAATTAATCTTTGCATTTTTTTTATTTGCATTTGTCTATGTAACCCGTCAAGAGTCATAGAACAAAAAACGGGTCAGGCTGCAAGGTTTCTCAATGAGGAGTTGATGTGACATGTAGCTCACTTTAGCAACACACATACAATCTTGCACTGTTATGCACAGACCATTGAGCAGTCACATTCTCACAGGCCAAACATGCGAGCAGGCATACTGTAGTGTATGTAAGCAAACATGCAGGAGACTAGGGTCACGCCAACACTGTCACGCTTTAACATCAACAAATGCACACGCACAGATCATTTATGTCCCTGCGGACAACTCCATCTAAAAGGTAACGGACCGGAAAGTCACACTGTGCAATTTCTGACACCATGTCCTTCCTATCATGGTTGCACTGTATGTGTGTGTGACAGTGTGTCTGGTTATAATGTACAACATCTGTAATACACCATGCTATCGTGGAAGCCAGATGAACTTCTCTGTCAACTATGTTTTTTATGGTAGAAAGTTTGCCTGCAACCCCTCTATTAGGAACTGACTATGCCCTGGCAAAGATCTGCCGGATCAATCAAGTCATGTGTCCAGACTCCAGACAAAACACCTAAATTGGATTACAACTCTCTTGTTGATTGTAGGATCCAAATGCATTCAGAAATATTTTTTTCTCTGTATTGGTTGAGGTTCACCCAGTGGTGGGCCGCCAGGGCCTTCTCTGCTGGCTAAAAAATATCTGAATAACAGACTTAATTTTCCATGAATACCTATTAAATAATTCCTTACATACCTATTCCCCTGGTTGCGCTGCTTCCAAACGTGTATTTTCATATTTAAGCTCTTATCCTCTTATCACATTTCAGCATTCATGTGTTGCTAGGGTCAAAGGAATCTGCCTGGGGGCCTTCAGAATCAGTTCTGCAGGCCCTGCAGCACATAATAAGTGTTGCTGTTGCTTTAACCAATCACATTTTGAGTTGAGGACACCAGGGCCTGCTAGCAGGCACACAGTGATGTCAGCGTATTCACACCCTTTAACTGGATAGTGAGTGAGTGGCTAGTCAGAGCTTAATGTGGTTTAATGTCTGTTTTGTTGCACAATGGCTGAAGGAGGAGAAGAAATGGATTTGGTTGAGAATTTACTCAAGATGGACTTTTTAAGAAAAGCTGGACATCATTAAAAAAGATCGGGAAACTACAGAAAAGGATTTGTAAGCCACTTCCAGTCCACTAACTAGGAGCAGTACCCCTGGATCACAGGCTCACAGGAAAACTCTAAATTGTTTCTTAAGTAATGACCAGTAAAATGAATTTTATTTATATGTTTTATGCATTTTCCCCTACTACCAATATAATGGTAGGGGAAACACTGAGAGGTGTTATGAATAAAGCTGGAGGGCACTAGAGTCCCAGGTGGAAAATAGCCACCTCTGGGTACACCTCATAGTGAAATCCAAATGGCCTGTTTACCAGTCTATTTGTGTTGATCCTGTATCTTCTACCCAATGAATAGTACTATAATGACGCATTAATGGCCAAAAACTCCAGACTGAAGGTGTGAAAAAAAATAAAAAATCCTACAATCAATTACAGGTGAGTTGGTGGCTGTTAACAGAGCCAAGCCGTGGAAGTTTCAGTTCAGCCCACACACAGATGTTGCTAATGAAAACCTAGACTAACCAGCAGTCATTAGAACTGAAGAAGCTACTTGGATGAGTGGCAAAACATCTTCAAAAAATGCAACAAGCCCTGTTTTTTTTTCTTATTTTTTTTTTTTTTAGCTCTGTTGCGTTTTGTTTTAGTAAAATGGCAGATCTGTTGGACGCAACAGGTGCACTCTGCTACAGGGATGAATTAAATCTTTTATAAGTGTCAGAAGAGCCTCCACATGGTCACTTCTCTTTGTGGAAAACAAACTTGACTAAATAGTCAATTCAACAACTAAACTGGCTTGGTTCTGGATCTAGTGTCAAGCGGGAATAAGAGGAACTGCAGCTTTTGGCACTTACATGTTAGCTTAATTTTTCAGGAGCTTTATTAAATTACTGTATCTCTTCAATCCTATCCGAGACTTTTTAATAAACACATTTCCCATGGTTAAATAAAGTATGATTGTGACAACGCTACAAGTCGACCAGTAAAAACACCATTTGCTCTTTGTATTCTGGGTCTTTCATTATGAAGTCAAATAAACTGCTGCATCTTAATTTAGTCTCTGCTATAAATACATATAAATAAATAAGTGTTTTCTGTAAAAAGGCTCAAATTACAGATCCGTTTTTAACAGCCTCCCAACAACCAAAATGAAATGTATGTTCCAATGCCGAAAATAAAATATGCAATTGTGTATGTGTGTGTAAGTCTGTGGGGGCAGCTGTACAAGTGGGTGAGTTTAGCTGTCAGGCACTGTGCTCTGTGAGTCTGACTCATGTGAGAAATGGCAGTGGAGTGGAGTGAGACAACACAACTCATGGACAAAACTGCACTTATACACACATCCACTCACTCAGCAGGGTAGCTGATAATTACTTTGAAGTGTATAGAGAAGAAAACTTGTATAGTAACAACTCAATAAAGATTGGACAAAATCTTCTCGCAGAGTAGCCCACGTTCGTTTTAATGCTATTACGCTCTGACCCCGGCTCTTTTGTGTTTCCGATGATACAGTTTGCCGTTTCATTTTCATGCAAATTGTGTAATATTAAATACTTCTCTGCAATTACAAGACAACAACAGCAACAACAACAGCACGAAAAGCATAGATGTAATTGGTGTACGTTTCTCATATCACATGAATTTGAATGGTTTCATTTACACCTCTTCTAAAATCTTTTCTACACTCTGAGCTACATCAAGCGCAGCATGGAGAGGAAAAGCACAGAGGGGCTGATGGTGACTCATGCGAGATGAAGCTTCACTGCATATGTTCCATTTCAAAATGTATTGGTTATTGTGTCAAAGTTCTGCGGGGTCCTCTTCATATTATAGATCAGGCTGCATGTGACCCACATAAAAATATAAAATGAGGAAGCGTGATTAATAAGGTCAGTGTATTACTTGTGGCATTACGATCATGCATCAGTGTGATCTCGCAGGGTAATGATTGAGACATGTACGCATTTAGTGGAGACACTCAAACTAACAATATCTTCTTAAGCGTCATCAACAAATGACGAGTTTGGAATTACAGAAATAATAACGTAATATGTGATGTTTATGAGTGAAAAGAAAATGTGATTGTCATCATGTGTAGCCCTGGTTTGTGTGCATGCATGCACAAAAAAGAGATTGTTCAATCCACCACATGAGGTCAAAAGTGAAAAACAAATATGAGTCTCTTACTGAATTTATTAGTCACTTGTTTGTATCTGTTCCACCATCTGAGCCTCAAACACTGTAATGTTAGCTGGCCCGACTGCCCTAGATGTGGACACAACATTAATGAGACATCTGTTTACAGCCTCGGTGTGTGGGGAGGTGTGTGTGTGTGTGTGTGTGTGGGAAAGAAAGGGGAAGAGACAGTGAGAGCGTGTGAGCATATTTGGACACAACTGCTTAGCGATAAGGGCAAAGTGTAATGGGGTCAGTAACTGCATCCTGTAATTCCAGACCATTCAACCATTCATTTAATCAGTCAATCTACCTATTCTTTCTTCTTGCTAGCTCCAACCATCACTAGCCTGTCTTTCATTTATCTATCTACATAATTCAGCTAATTCTGCCATTCACTGTGACTCACAGCAATTGTTTTAATTTAAGTCTCCCATCTACTGACGTAATGTCATCGCTATCAAACTCTTATTTACCTTTTACACACTTGGATAAATATTAAACAGCTGTCCATGGACTGTAGAAACACAGTTCCCTCTTTCACTCACTCACATACTTGGAACATGCACATCTGTTTCTCGCCCCTCTCACATGCAACCAGCCTGTCACTGCAGTCATATAGGAGCTTTTTTACGGTATGCATGACTGCAGAAATATAAGAAGATTTTGACAGCTTAAATAATGCTAAAGATTTAGAGCTTATAAAATACTGTGCCGCTCATTCCATTAAAAATCCAACTCTGAATCTCATTCAGTTACTTTATCATTCTGAATATTTACCCAGTATCTAAAAAGGCGGGGAAAATAAAATTGCAAAAATGTTGCTTCAAACTGTCCTGACTGTATTTATTGGGGCTCTATGGCTTTAGTCAACCGTGTCAATTAGAAGCGCGCACACACACACACAGACAACAACATTTGTGGTTGAACACAAGCACAGTGCGTGCACACTCACACAAATCAGCAAACCTTCCCCCAGGGAATGAAAAGGGAGAGCATCCAGAGCCAAGAGGCTGAAAGGGAGAGTGACAGTGGTCTATCTGCTACCTCCCATCTGGGTGTCAGGCTCTGGTTTCACCCAGGGGCTCAGATAAGCTTCGGACACAATAGGGACAGCTATTAAAATTCAAACTACCAGAGAGAGTCATGAAATAGTCATGACAGGTAAGGGAAATCAACACACTCCGATGCGCCCCTTATTATCTGTCTGTTTGGAATTGCACGGAAAAACACAGCTCGGGTTAGGGGCTGATGGTTCGGTAGGAGAAATAACAACTCAACTAAAAAGGCAAAACAATCATTATTAAATTGTGAGCTGTACATGAAAATACTAAATATACATAGCAAATTGTTATTATTCATGATAACAGTGTAAGGAGCTGAAAGTGAACTGATCTCTCCCTGTGCTATGCAGTCACAGTTTGATTGAACTGCAACGTGACTGAGTCCACATCCAAACTCCATCCAAAAAGCTCCATCTGTTGCACAAATAGATGCATCTGCTGTAATGTTCCTGACATTAAACAGACATACTCATGCTGTACTCGACACAATTGATTTTTCCATTTTTCCAAACAACCAGTAGGAAAACACTGTCAATGCAGAATCAAACTACACTGTCAGAGGAAAGGCTCGTATCGAACAGTGATTGTCACGATCTATTCTTGGTTATTGTTCATTATTTCATGTGTAGTTTGGTCAATAAATTGTTCTGAAACACCGACAACTGTGTTGCAGACATTTTCAAAACATGAATTTAAATAATTTCATTTTTAATTATGCAACACAATTATATAATCATATAATATAATTTACTTTTTCACAGCCTTTACTTGCACCGTGGTTTATGAGCCTGTCACAAGACGTATGGCTGAACTTTGAGTTTGACTACAGTGCTTCTCCCTTGGGGAAGTGTGACTGTCTCTGTCTCTGTCTCTACATCCCGATTTCCCCTGGAAAGACTCAAAAAGGTTCGGCTTCTTCTTCCTCTAAGCCTGTGGGCAAGGAATGGAAATTCTGTATCCACGTTAGTGTGTTTGTGTCTGGGTTGTAATAGACTTGTCTTCCCTAAAATATGTCAAAGTTGAGAGACAGCTGTACCCTTGAGCAAGGCAGGGTTGGACCGGGTTCAAGTCTGTATCTGTTTATGTGCCCTTGAGAAGGAAACGCTGTCCGCCTGTGTTGGCAGCAGCGACAACACCCTTGTTCTGCCCCACAGCAGGAGAGAAGAGAGGAGAGAGGTCAACTCAGGAAAAGAGCTGACATGGGGAGAAACAAGCCGGTTATAGCCCCAGACTTTGCATATACAGCTAAAAGCATAGCCACGCCTGTCAACAGGCCATCCATACTCCTGGCTCCCATCAGCCAGTTCATATTCAGGACCTTTCAGAGGACGCAGACCGAATGAAGACATATGACGGCAAATTGGGGTGAGAATATGTTTGAGCAAATCGTTTTTTCCAAGGGCAGACTTTCATATAGGTCAGGGCAAAAGTAAGAAAGCTGTGGTCTTTTCAGTGTCAGTTTTGGACAGCCACATTTAGCTTTTCATGTTCTGCCATGTTTAGTGTATACCAGTCTGTTTACTCTAGTACACACTTACAGAGACAGAAATACTGTATACAGTTGTGAGTCGGCAGCAGGCTCCATGAGACCAGGCCAGTGGAGTCTGGTTTGTCTGTCTTCTTGGCATCTGTCCTCTTAATTCAGTCAGGCATCTCTTGGGGCAGCTGACTTCACTGCTGTGTATCTCAACACATATTGCCTCTGTCTGTATGACAATCCACCTTAGGCTCTGTAGAAAGTTTCACTGCCTCTTAATAAAACTGAAAGATGCACAGATATGTAGATATTTGAAGTGTTGAGCAGTACACAGACATGCACCTGCTTACCTTTCTCTATTACACTGAATTGCAATAAGGCATAGAGATGGTTAATCCAGCATCGTTAACAAATGTATCAACGCTCACAATAGCTAAGAAGGAGGCTGCATACACCTGTTTGGGGCTTTCATGGCTTTTTGTTTTAAACAAGTTGCCAGATGTGAAGGTATAGTGGAGGTGAGTCGCTGATTATCATGTAGTAAGAATTATAGTCAACTTACATATCCAGATGTCAGTACAGTAAGTGCTTCTTGAAAGCTTCTTTTTACCTGATTTCCTAAATCATAAAATCGGTTGAAAGGATATTTTGCATCAATTTCCGTGTAATTGATTTGTTGTTTTCTTTGAGTGTTAATTTGAAGTGGCTAATCCACTAAACACAGTTTTTATCTTCAGTAAACAGCAGCCACTGTATAATCATGGCACCAGTAGGTCTTTTAATTGTTGCCGTAGTATAAACCTCTGAAGAGTAATTTATGACTCGTTTTTATGATTTGTGCTTCTATTAAAATATATATTCACGGTAGATGTAACCATTAGTAGAATGAGACTTTTTAGAAGACAAACCAAAGACATGATTGCCCCCAGTAAATCTTCTTAATATTGCATAAAGAGCGCTATTGGAATGATTGACCAGTGCCACAATATCACTTCAGCCTGCCTCAAGGTCACTGCTACTATACTGCACAAGAACACCTGTGTGAGTAGTGGTGTGTGTGTGTGTGTGAGCGTGTGTGTGTGTGTCTACCCACACTGTGGCTTTGCCTCCTCACAGAGCAAAATGGCTGTGTATCATTTATAATCTGTCCTCAGAGAGCCATCTCTCTCTCCCTTCTTCAGTGCCTCCTATTTCATTTTGTCTCTCTTTCCCTACCTCTTCTAACTCCTTTACAGAGTCACTAGGGGCGAGGAGGCGAGGGAAGGGCAGATAGAAGAGGAGGAGAGAAGGAGCGGAGTTGCGGTGCAGGAGAAATTGTCCTTATTAAAGAGACGGCAGCTCCATGTGAGAGATCCCTTGTGGGACAGAGATTAAATAGACTGCGTCAGAGGGGAACGCGCTTGTGGTGCTGCGACTGGAGGACGTGATTAGTATGATCATCAGGGAGGGAGGGATGGAGGGATCATAGAAAAGAAAAGAAGAAATGAGGAGAGGTGGGAAGAGGGACAGACAGACAAGAAAAATGGAGAAGAAAAACCACTGTTAACAGTAGAGGAATGTGCAGAGCTGTCAGCTGCCGCAGACGGAAACGTGGACGCTATTTCACGGAAGGGGTATAAACAGATTTGAAAAAAAAAGAAAGAGGATGGGTGTAAATGAAGGAGGGAGGGCAGGAGTTATGTTTCAACTGAACTCTGCAGGCAAAAGAAAAGAGGGAAGAGAGGCGAAGATGGAGGGAAGGTGCGAAAAGGCAGATGATGGATGAGTGGGTCACATAGTTTCCTGAGTGGAGCATGGAATTCATAAAACCCTCATCATAGTAACAAAACATGAGAAATAAGATGTGTGCAGGTGGGGGAGTAAGAAGGGTACAGTCTCAAAGCACTGTTTTCATATTTCAATATCATACACAAGTCTGGAGTTATTGTCTGGGCGTAAAAAATAAAGAAAGAAACTTGAAGCCCTGAAAACACTCACTCCATGTCTGTGTCCTTCACAACGGGGCAATGTCACAAAAGACACGTGGAGTACATCTTTCCAACGAACAGATATGAGTTTATGTGTGGAGGCATTTCCAATATTGAAATGGTCTCACTTCTGAGACTAGGCTCTTTACATATCCATAATGTTGGATATACAGGCACCATGATTTATCACATGTTGAACATCCCACACTGTCATCAATGTGTGTGTGTGTGTGTGTGTGTGTGTGTGTTTGTGTGTGTGTGAGTGTGTGTGTGTGTGTATATATATATATGTATATGTATATAGACAGACATCATTTAAAGACAAAGAGGAGTTTAAAAATATTGTGCTACTTTTTCAGCGCTATTCATTGTTTGTTACTAACTAAAAGTAGTGAGAGTACAAGAGAGAAATGATGAAGGTTATAGATGTAGAGCAGGTCTATTTAGGCTACGCTGTACACCGGCCCAGTGGGATACCAGCGACCGACCAGTACACTGAAATAGAAATGGGAGCAGAGAGGGAAAGAAGGAGTGGTAAGGTGTGGTGAGAGAGAAGGACGGGAGGTAGAGGGAGATAAAGGGCAGGCGGAAGGGTTGATGAGGAGGAGGTCTAGAGGGGGAGAAGAGACGTGTTGGTACAAAGGTGTCTAGGTTCAAAAATGTAGATATCCACCGTGGAGTTTTATTTGAAAGACGGAAAATACAGTTATTTGTTTCCTCCATGCAGGTGGTTAGCTTAGCTTAGCATTAAAGATGCAATGGGTAAACAGCTGGCCTGGCTCTGTCAAGACCTTTTGACATATGAACTCTGGACCAGAGCATCAGGTCTGTACATTGTCTGGAGCTGAACCTTCACATATGTAGCAGACAGCCTGAGGCTGCCTATTTTAAATCTGCTCTCAATGCTCAAAATACTTTCTGAAGCTAAGGTGAGTGGTGACATCCTGGAGTGTTCTGGAGATACTCATTCACAATGATGAGTGTTTCTGTGTTGACATCAATGTAACATGTATTAGGATGTACAGTACCAACAATATACAAGCACTCCCTCGCTATGTATTCCCTGGACAATGACCATTTTTATTCACACATCAATCAGACATTACATAGACCCTGTACTAGGAAGCTGGCAAGTAAAACGACTTGAATGTCCAACTGACAGAGACATTTGCTTTGGCACATACAGCTCCTCCAGGTGATGTCCAGAAAATGTCAGGGTTTCAGTGCATGTGTCAAAGGCACTTCAGCTCTGAATCACACTTGCTAAGTGTATACGGATCTGTGTATACCAAACACTCAAAATGTTTTTCTTTTTGAGATGGAATGAAAAACTCTGAAACGGGGTCTTCCATGTTTTTCAGTCCAAGGATTCATAAACTGATGGAGAGGTTAAGTAGGGACCCCTACCTGCTATATGTGTTCTATATTAAACTAGGCCTAGCGTTATTTATAAATATATAATTTTGCGTTCAATATTAAGCTATTCAAATAATACACAAGTTAATTTTTTTTTTTTTTTATTTATTCCAAACGTGCAACAGTATGATGGCCGTGCAACTGCCGTAAACATAAACATACCTACATATGAGCTGCTATATCAGCAGCAGGTGATTCTTCACTGCCAGCATTTTCCCCGGTAGTTTGTGAAATGGAGCGTATCACTCCTGTGTTTGTGGACTTTTTTGTTCTAGCGAACCATTTTGGCTTCAGTAGTTGGTTGATGGAAGTGAGCTATACTGTTAACTTCTCTTCTGCTAATATTGTGTATTGTATATTGCGTGTGTCTGGGATTTCACATGGGGACTGAATAGGATCTTGCAGTGAACCTGACAGTCAGTGTGTAATATGCAGCCTCCTGTTTGGCTGAGCAGCGATAGGGGCGGGGCCTGCTGTGTACAGGAGGCCCCAGGAGGAGTGAAGTGTTGACTGAAAGATAACATCTCCAAATTATGTTGGATTCATGCTTATGTGTTTTTAAAGAAATGTACATTTATAGGGGAAAAATAAAAAAATATATATACAACATAAAAAATGTCTAATCTCAACCAAAGGCAGATTTGTGACTGTTGACAAGTTTAAAAACATAAGAACACTTAGGTACGTACATGACTCTTAAACTAGAAGAGTTTCCTGCCCACATCTGAAAGAATCCCGTTGCCTACGTAGAATGAATTAGATTTTGACTATCACATACTTGCAAGCCTGAAATAACTCTGTTAATTTCTGTGAGGTGATGAGGAGAAGACAAAAAAGGTGCAAAGTGCAGTTAAGGCAAGCAACGTGCTAGGAGTCAAAAACATGTGTAAAACAGTTTCTGGGGGTTGGAGAGAGGAAAAAAAAATCAGATTTTAATATTGGATTGAAATTCAATTTCAAATACTTGTAGAACAAATTAATATTTAGTCATATCTGTCGTCAGCATATAGTAGTCACGTTGGTGAGTGAAGTCATCAATGACTATTAGGTATCATGAATATTTGAGGCCCCCTTTTAGGTCGGCTGGGGGCAGTTTGCTTATTAATGATAATACTCAAACTGAATACCAAGCAGAATAATATATGTTTTTGTGTAAATTAAGAAGTAATGCACATTTCTTAATACATTCATTGCTAACATATCTTATTCTAATATGGAGTTTGTCAAAAGGGTTAGGTTACCACTGTAATTTTGTGAGGCAGGCTAGCTCTTATAATGTGGGCTCTTGACATAGTGGTAACTATTTACTTCTCCTTTCCTGCAAAGGCCTGGCTAAGTACCCTCCTACACTCCCTCACTACATCAAACACTTCCAATGCCTTGAGCACCTCTCCATCCTCCCGATCCTTGAGGAATGGCTGAGCACTCCCCTCCCCAGGAGAACCTACTGATGTGTTGCAGCTCTTAACTGTCTCTTGAGAAAATAGTTGTACTGCCAACACACCAAACGTACTTTCTTCTGTCTCCAGAAAAGCAGGTCACACGCCAAGCAGCCCAGTGCCATTTCTTCTCGGAAACTAAGCTGTAGCCCGACAACCCATCTGGTCCCTGAATGACTCATGCCATTTACCTGCCGGCAGCCTCAGGGAAACGCTAGCTCCTCACCCCACAGTCACCTACAAAGCTCCGTGTAAGTAACTACATCCTGGGTGCATGTGTTCAGTACAAGGAAACAGGCTACTGAAAAAACCCAATTGGCGAACCAGAGTATCTGGGTAAGCTACATTATACACTGGATTCTTCAAACATGGCAGTGTTTCTTAATAGCTATTGTGTGCATCATGTTCATTTTGTGTGTATGTGACATATGGTAGCATTCTTTAAAAATGTAAAAAGCCTGGATATCAAACATCTCAGTTTTGCCTGTTTTTCTATACTATTCAAGTTAATGTGGCGTTGCAGAAATAACACCTGGTGAGTCTGAATGCACGCTGCCAAGAATACCCTCTTCATGGGTTGCATTTCTATGGTCACAGAGTCATTATGCATTTGAATTCCATAATGCACTATAGCCATTCATGAGCCTTTAGTATCATGTGAAAGGTTTGCTATAGGCTGCAGCGTACAGGGTTAATAGGTCAACCGTGCTCAAGGCCTCATACCATCAAACACAGGGGGACACGTATATATTACAGTTACTGCGCATGATGACAGCAGGCATTACAGAATACCTTCACAGATAATTACCATGATCATATTACTGAGGTAGCATATGGATGTGGAGTAAACATACATCACACAAGGGGACCCACGTGTCATTAACATAGAAACAGCTGGGATCTTTAATGCAAATACTAACATTACTACTGTTAGTTTTCGATTAGACACAGTTTTAGCAGGAAAAAAAATTATAAAAACAATTAATAGCTATAACCAGAAGCTAGGGCCAGACTTGAACTAAAACTCACTAGATTAACAGTGAGTTGAAAATGTTATAAAAAGAAGGTTTGGTTAAACAAATTTGATTATTCATAATAATAAGGCTTGCTAATTATTAGGCATGCTAAGAATTAAAAATACTAATTTTTGTTTTATTGCAAGTCTACAGGGTGTGATCCTGGGTTAGTGTTTAGTGCACTGATAAATGTAATGTTTGCGTATCTAATCAGACTGCTCATGAGAATGGGAAAATGAAATTATAATTTTATGTCTGTTATGATAATGTTATTGCTTGTTCAAATTCAGTTTCATTTCAGTATAGCTTTGACACTGCAGGCATTGTTGGATGGTGATGAGCAATAGTCACTGCTTCTCCAATCCGGCACTATGAGGCATACAGCTGAAAAGCAGTGTTAAGTAAAATGTAGTGCAGGGTTCCAATAGTGCATATTTAAAAACATTAAATGCTCTATTTCCAATCTTATGACATTTTATTCATATTTGAGGTCATGCAGCCTAATTCCCTTAACACTGTAGGTTTGAAGACTCTTTGAAATGTGGCTTTCACACGTAATCATACGAATTTCTCCTTTCTCATAAGGACGGCTACCCACCATCTCTCCCCTTTCTAACAGAGAGTCAAAGATGACCAAAGTAACCAAGTAACCACAGCTCTGTCTTCCCAGCCATTGAGGACAACTATGCCCTTAGAGATATTTCACTATTCCATTGCTCTCTCCCAAAGGTGGAGATACTGACGGGCTGCTGTCCTATATAGTCTCTTTTTGAAAGTTGCTGTGCCAAAAATGGTCCATTCTTTGATCTAAAACCCTAACACAGGTGTAGTAACAGGTGATACACCAAGCAGCTCAGTGCCGTTGCTTCTTGGAAAGTAAGCTGTAGCCTGACAACCAATGACTCATGCCATTCAGCTGCTGGTTCCGGGAAGGAAACGCTAGCTGTTCACCCCACAGTCACCTACAACGAGCATAGGTAACTACATCCAGGGCGCACATATTCATCACAAGGAACCAGGCTACGGAGAAAATGGAAAGGTAAGTACCAGTGTCCATTCTAAGTCACTGTTTATCTGTGCCTTTGTTTTATTTCATCCTATTTTGATTTGCACTTTATTCAGTTTTGTGATGGGTGAGACTTTGTGAATTTATCTAATTTTCTCTGCCGCAGGCATTACGATGAGCTGACTAGAAGTGGAAGGTCTGGAAATAGAAGATCAAGCAACATGATCTTCTTTGACTATCAGCGTAAAGGTTACAGGCTACCTGTCATGTCACACAGTTGACACTACATGAATACTGATCGATGATCTCGATGTCAGGGGAGGTGGATGATTTCAGCAGTTATAAATATTCAATACACGGGAGTAGCTCTTTTAGAGGTCCATTTTGTGTGCTCATCTGAGATGATGGAGCAGAAAATCCTACCTTAATGCAATATGCAGATACAGAATAAATTGGACATTTATATAATAAGTGCGTGCGTAAATTTTTGAATAGCACAAAGATGATATGATGACAAAGCTAAGGGGGATATGTATTCAATAATGAGTATGTAAAAGGGTTTTGTAGGAGGTATCAGAGACGGCATAATCATAATGTATGCTGTTATGTATTTCTTATACATTATTCATTATTCCAAAAACATCTTTATAATGAAATGTGTCCCATCCCCTCATGCCCTTTAGGATAAAAAGCAAATATGTGGAATTTGTAAAACAAATGTTGAGAATGGGAAGCAGGTATGGATGTGCATTTTTTGCATTCTCATTCCACTCATGTCCAGACTACATTTGCAGACACCACAGCAGATCACACGTGGTCAAAACCTCTACCGTGGTGCTCCAGCGACCTGCTCCTTAATAAGGCCACGGCTGATTGGCTGAGCTGGACGATGACAAGGAAGGGTGGGATGCTTTTGCGGGGGAGGGGGAGTGAGCCGTTCTAAACTGTCCAGAGAGATTTCTGTGCATACTAAACAGGTCTAAGTCTCGCTGGCTGCGAAGAATTTTCATTAGTCTCCTCAAACGGGACTCCCTCCCCTGTGTGCCGCTCTGATGCTGTGCTTACGCATTTCTCCAGGTGCTTTACAAGGTTTCTGCATGTCTGTGCTTTCCCCCAATGGTTTTAATACAAAAAATGCAGGTGTACCGGTTTAATAACCACGGCGAAGACAGTACATGTGTTCTCAGTAGTACATAGCAGGACACATTCCTTTAAGATGATGAGATGCAAGTATTTTCATACACACACCCACGCACATACATAGACAACCATGGGAACTCACCTTCTGTGGGTGAGGTTTTCAGTCGTTTGCACAGTCCCTCTACTCCCCCGTAGTCCTCCTGGAGCTTGACCACCGCCTCTGTGCCACGCAGCTCCATCAACGCACGCAGCTCCATGACCGAGCAGCCGAAGGCGGCCGCATGGTTCTCCTCATTTCTTTGGTTCTTGGCATAAAAATCGCTGTTGGACATGTCCCCCATGATGTCAGCTTGTTGAGTCAGTTAGGTTTACTGTTTGTTATTGCTTATAGATCAAACAAAAAGCTTGCAAAACAGAGCTCAGTCTCATCCAAAGAAAAAAAAATCCAAAGTATTTATCAAGCAGGCAACCAAAAAAAAAAAAAAAAGAAAAAGAGGAAAAAATGAGTAGCTGTTGCAGGTAAATTTAGCAGAGAGAGAGATTTAAAAAATCCGAGGGGATGTGCAGCCTTCTCTGTTTCAGGAGAGATGGATTTCAGCAGACCAAAAAACCATCAAAGAGAGGAAACAGAAGAAGAAGAGGAGAGAGAGCAGCTGAGTAGGAGGACACGAGGGGATAACAAAACACGAGTGGGGAGCATCCAGGTAAGCGTTGGACAGCCCCAGTGGTCAGGTCCTGAGAAGGGCAATGATGGTGGTTGCAAGTCCTTTATGTCTCAGGCTCACCACGGCTGCAGTCCAGACCCGCTCCATGTGTGGCATCCCATTGCTGCTTTTCTGCTGTTGCCTCCGCTGCCTCTCCGTCTCTACATGGTGGTCTTCCCCATCACTGTTACAGAGAGAGAGAGAGAGAGAGAGGGAGAGAGAGAAAGAGAGAGAGTGAGTGGGATGAATTCAGAAAGGACAGAAGGTGAGGGAGGAGCAGAAAGAGACACAGACAGAGCACAGGGATGAGCGTTACGTTCTCAGGGCCGGGGTGAATGCAGCAGTAGATGTTGCACCGCTGAAGGACAGCCTCTCCTGGCTGCTGCAGCAACTGTGCTTCTGCTGTCTCTATCTACTGCTGCTGCTACTGGTGCTGCTAACCTCATTCTGAGGACACACCAACACCGACTGACAGAGAGAGAGTGAGAGAGAGGGAGAGTGAGGGAGAGAGAGGGAGGGAGAGAGAGAGAGAGAGAGAGAGCTTGAGAGAGAGAGAGAGGACACGATAGAGAGGGAGATGAGAGAACCTTTCTGGTGCAGAGCGGAGAGGAGTTGTGTGCGGGCGGGAGGCTGGGGCTGCTCTGACGACAAAGCGGAGAGGCAGCACGTAACGCTGCGCTGTCACTGGGAGGATGGGCTGAGCTGTGGAGCTGCTGCTGCTGCTGCTATCTCACAACTCACTCCACCTCAGCCTACAGTAAGTGACCTCTCCTCTGCAGTCGCTCGATGTCACTGACACATTCCGCTAAGTCTGTTATTATTTACTATACACATGTGCCATCAAGACAGTACTTCAGGTTTGTCTATTAAGCCCAAGTCCATTTATTCCTCGTGGAAATCTAAATATTTTAAGACAGGTCGCACATAAAGTTTTATCTAAAAAGGTTAGGGTAAGTCATTTGCAAATGTCACTGGGCCACATAATGTTTCTGGTTAATATTTTCAGCATCAGACTCAAATGAAACATTAGTGGCCAGGCTCATTTTCATATGATGAGCCTCAGTTTGTTTTTAACAGCCGTTGGACAATAATAAATGTCAGAAGCAAATAAGTGACACAAACAACACTGGATCATTTCAGTGCAAACCACTGCATGAGATTCGTGGAAACAACAACAGGGACGATATTTATTTATGGGCTACCCACTTCCACACATACAAGTGAAATCACAACACGGAGCACCAAACACTACTTATCTATAATGATTTGTATGTGCATCTGTATCTTTATTCATCATCAGTGACCCAGGATGATCCCCTTCTCACTAGATGAATCTAAATAAGGTTCATCATTAATATTATCATCCCAAGTGAACCTTTGCCTCAGAGCTGCCCTTTATCACCACCCACCCACTCAGAGGGAGACCTGGAATCAAAGCACCATAGTTTTCTATTTGGCTGCATGCTGCAGTGACTATTCTGCCTCTCTATCATCTGCACAAATGCACAATGTTAATACTGTAAAATCCAGAGAACAAAATCAGACTTAAGAGCAAAGTCAGCTACAACTAACACACTGATAGCTGGGCTAATGCCAGTCCGTCCAACTAATTATCTGAGGATACAATGAGCAATATGTGTCATACACTATTTACGGGCGTACACACAGGAAGAGACTACCAGTGATGTGGTGACAACAGAGCACTGAATGTTAATGGAATTCAGGGAGTTGAAGCAGGGAAACCCTTTGGCAAAGGGCATGTACCAAACAGAATTTATTTCAGCAACAGTGGGAGTAACTGATACGGTTGACTGAAACATATTTATCGTGAGGCAGCGTCCTGTATGACTTTGGTTCCCATCATCATTTTTTTATCAAACACATAGCAAGAAGAGCTACCTTCATCCGTGACTAGCAATATTTTTAAGTTCTGATTGCTCCACTTTAAATCAGTTTGGATGGGAAACCGTGATGGACACCGGGCAAATTCCTTTATATGAAGAAGAGGGTGTATGGTTTAGACTGTCCTAATTGGTTTCAAGGGTTTACTTTCTATCATGCACTAAATTCTAAAAGCTCTGGACTTGAAAGTAGCTTACAAAATGTTCAAATAATGTACAGGTCAGAGGTATACAGGTAAGGTATACTGCCCTAGTTAGGATAAAAGACACAGAATTCCATGTGATTCCAGGTCATTTGTTCTTGTTTTCTACTGTGGCCACATTGGATTTACTTAAATGCATTATTTATGTGTCTCAACCAGGAAACGTTTCGCTGAAAGACCATTCACAGAAGTTAAGACACCGCGTAACTGAAACACTTGGCAAGTCAACAACCGAGGGTTGCACATTACAAGATGAGGTTTGTTAAGCGTTCGCTACCTGTTCACAAGTGGCAATGGGAATTAACAGAAACTGACTTCACAGTAGCTATAGTACAAGTAAATCCAGCACACCCAGACGCTTTGCACTAGTGGCTCACACTGCCTAAATCATCCGGATTAACACAATCAGCAAGGTGTCCAGTCACAAATAACAAGTGTGGTGACAATACAGCGGAGAAGGGAGCAGACCAGACACAAGTGTGTGTTTGGGAACAGCAGGGCAGGACCATGTCACAGCAGGATACTGAGAAACCCTGACAGCATGTGAATACACAGCTACAGGATGGAGGCACTGTGGAGCCTACAGAATCTACTCCCGTCTGATAATTAGCTCCGGCATTTTATTAAGTCACAAAGTTTGACAGCACTGAAAATTTACCTCGGACACAACAATGTCTGTAAAGCAGATTGAGGGAAGTGGCTCCAAGTAAGTACGTAAGTAAGTAAAAAACCCACAACAGATTAATAAAATAACGATGAATGGTTTTGGGTCGTTTCTTATTTTATTAAAACAAAAAGGACAGAACGGGACTGTATCTTCCTCTCTAATTTTTCTCCAACCTTTTATGCTGTCTCCCTCTTTGCCTGCCGATCAGGTCCAATCAATGTTGGCGGTACTGTTTGCATGCCAAGGCAGACATCTGTGCCGGCCAGATCCTCCAAAATCGTCAAATGAAAGCAAACAAAAGCTCTCCCAGGAAATTATGTGTGTGTTTGTGTGTGTGGGTGTGTGTGTGTATGTGTGTGTGTCTGTTAGAGATTGGCCATGGAGGGAAACTACATCACACAGGTAATTCTCTTTTGCACCAGATGGACCACCCGCATTAGACAAAGATCACCATCACCATTTGCTACACTAAGAATAATTCCAGCTTGCTTTTCAGCTAATCAGTCTGTCAGTCAGAAAACTGGGAACTCTGGTTCCTCTGGGTTCTGGACTACCTAGACAGTCATGGTTGTTGAATATGACCGCTAGCCAGCAAGAGGAGTACAGTACTTAAGATGTGATAATTACCATTCAGGTAATTTGGACAAAGAAGACAAATATTATAATATATATAATATAAGAAATTAATAATTAGACACCTAGAGGACTGACTTGAATCTGATTGTATTGTACTTTGTAATGAAATTGTATTTTAGCAAAACACTGTAAAATCAGTCTGTTGTCCACTCTAATTTATACTACATAATTAATTTATAAAAAAAAATCTATCAAGTAAAACATGAAGGACGGAACACAGCACTGGAAGCTATTCTCTATTCAAGCTGATAACCCATCCTCCCCTTTCATTTAATATTTTCAGTAAGAAAAATGTTCTATTTCGAAAAACTATGATTGTGGATGCAGTATTACATGACTGATGTAATGCAAAATGCAAAGCACAGTTCATGCCACAAAATCTGTTCATTACTGATCGTGTAAGGCTGTGTATTTCTAGCATCACATCATCTTGTTGGAGATGTAAGAGACTGATGGTGGTGTTATATTCTGCTGGTGTGCAGCTGCATATCTTTAAATTACGATGACATGTGCAGGAGTGGGGAAGACTGATACGCAAGGCAGAGGGAAATAAGGAGAAACTAAGGAGAAGGCGCAGGGAGATGTCGGATACAGACAGCAAGTGACAAACCCCTAAAAGACGGAGGAAGACGGAGATGAAAGGAAGGGTTTGAAAATATGATACACAATCACGAAATAAAGAGAGGAAAGCAAAGAGCGAGGGAGCGGTAAGATAGAGGTGAGGGGCACAGCTAATACCTGAGCTGAGTAACTTCAAAGCAAATGATGCTCTACTTATTATGAAATGTAAACACACACTATCATGCATGTGCATACAATTTAGTTCCTTCTTCCTTGGAAAACAAGGACAGCTGCAGGTGGAGCCAGGTACATACACAATGTAGCATGTGGTTTTTCCTCAAACGATGAAACGCTTTTATTGATTCTGTTCACACATTACAAAATCTATCTTTGCCTGTCATTTTCCATCTGAGCCACCCCCTAATCCTGCCTTTGTTGTCTGTACATCAATCTCTCCGTTGTCCTTTTTCTTACCTGTCCATTTGTATATGACTAAAACAGCCTCTGCTGTCCTTTCACTTGTCAACCTGCCAGTTCATGTGAATAATTGTTGGCATGCTCCTCACAACATGACAGTGAGGAATGAGAAACACCTGATCAAACACTTAGAAGAAAGTGCACATTTTGCAATAATTAACAGATTTTTAAGCAAAAGTGCCAGGCACACTTAATATGACTTTATGAACATGAACACCATATGGGATCCACATTATAAAGTAGTGCTCCTCTACCAGGCGCCAAGACCATACAAACTATATTAAGTCTGAGTACTGACAATTCAATGTTCCGCTGGGAAACGTTTCCATCTGTCATTCATGTAGATGTTACTTAGACACGTACCACCCACCTAGATCAGACAATGTAGCCCCAGCACATAGCAAACACTCCTTGACGGCAGCAGCCATCCACAGGGGGATGCAGATTGGCACAGACACACACAAACAGTTTCAGAAAAACTCAAAAAAACATGAACACAAGGGGTTGACCTGACCTCTAAATTCACTAGAACCCAAACTGATCAAGTATCTGCGGGATGATCCACATCTCTCCCCTCCACCCATAGGACCCATAGGACCCAAAGGCCTCCACTGACAACATCCTGTTCAGAAAACATAAGACACCCTCAGAAGGCCCACGTCCATTCTCTGATGTTTTGCAGGCACAAGGGAGACTTACACAATATTAGGCAGGTGGTCATAATGTTATGCCTGATAAGTGTATACTTTGAATATGGCCACAAAAAAATGTGTAGTTATCTTCAACTAACATTTGACTCTAAAAGGTTTAAAGATCTGAATGTATAACATAAAAAAATTCGGCGAGGTAACTCCATCTGTCTTGAGGACACCACTAAATTCGTTCCACTTTCAAGGTGGACTTCACTTATCGTATGTACAATGTAATTATATGAATTCTCTTTGTTCTACCTTTGGTTTCTATGTGTACTGCATTAGTGTTTTGCCTGCTGGGTCCCTCTGTTCTGCTCTGTAGTTATAAAGAACAAGTGTTAATGATGGAACAATGCTCTAATTATTGCTGCTTTCTCCTTGATGTAAAGTTGCTGGTTTGACAAGCAGTGGGTAGTCTGCTGCCCTCCACGGTGAAGACATGCACATTCTCTGCGTGTCTGTCTCTAAATGTCCTTGAGCACGGTGAGCCAGAGCTGAGGTGTGAGCTGTGCTTACTGCATCGTCACCGGCAGCACCACTGGCACACAGCCCCCCCTGCCTGTGACAGAAAACAGTGCAGCGAGACTTCACTGACAGAGATGCTCTGCACACACCTGCTTTCCCATAAATATCACATATCAATTTGACATGACGATACATTATGTATTGAATTGTGAGATTAGATTGTTTTTTTTAACAAGATTTTCATTTGATTCATACATTACAAAAAGGCTAAGCATATCCTGCCACACACATTTAATGTGATAGCTTCTCAAATGTAATGTTTATTGCACGGCGTTTTAGTGGAGTAATATTAGATAATGTGTCTGTCCATACCTTGTATATTATCACATATACGAAGGAGGTTAGTCGGTGCTCAAAGTGTTTTCAAGGTATATGAGAAGTTAAATGTGCCTTGTCTCAAGCTGTGATCTGTAGGAAATATCACATAAGCAGCAGAAGCAGCTTTGCAATATTAGGGGAATTCCCACATACATGCATTAGATGGTAACCAGTTTCACAATACTGCACTGAAATAGCCAATTACACACACACACAAAAAGAAAGACACGTTAACTGACACTGTCTCGAAGGTGAATTGTTATGAAACAACCACACGGAGAGTCTCCTTTCAGCCGCCATTACTGTTCTCCAGTTGGGTTGAAACCAGCTGTCATGCTAACTAAGTGCATCAAATAGAGTCTGACGAAAGAAAATTGTTATTTTGGTAACCAATGCAGGAGCTGGAAAAGGACTGCAGCTCCAACTCATGTCAGGTTGAAGAGAAAACAGAGAGGAAAAACAGGATAAATGAGAAAAGGGGAGACGCACGCACACACTATTGTGTGAAAATATACTTCTATGTGCGCTTATTAATGGTTAGGGGCTTTTGGAGACAAGCAGTTGGCACGGCTGCATGGGCTGTTGTGTGTCACGGTAGAGTAAGATTAAAAAGCAAAAGTGTGACAGCTGGTGATGATATGCAATAGCTGCCACACGACCAGGTTATAAGACAGAGGACAAGACAATGAGTGAAACAAGAGTTTGGTATAAATAGAGCCCTAATGCAACGCATCTCTTGCAATTATGAAAAAACCCTAATAAGTAGCGCATCAATAATGTGTAATTGTGTTCCACTGTGAGTGAATTCAACACTCACAACTTCCATCTGCCATTTTTTGCTCTTCTGCTTCTGCAGTGCACACTCCACTTCTAACTGGTATACAGATGTCACCTTTTCTCTTACCTTGTCAATGCTTTTACCGTTTTCGTGCTCCCTGTTCAATGTTCTGTCATCTTTTCAGTGGAACAACTTTTCATAAATGTTACTTCGTTCTTTGATCACTTATAACAAATAACTTCCATTTTTATCCCGTCTTATTTCCTCGTGCAAGGAATTCTGTTGAATTCACAGACTATTTCAGTGCCTTGTTCTGCGCATACTGAGTGACAAAATGCTATTATAATACATAAAGCTACAGTGTCAGGAGCCAGGGAGATGCCGAGTGTAGGCTTGCCTGGAGCAGAAATGTGGGTACACATTACCAGCTGTAACCAAATCAATGCTGTCCTTTCCCCCAGGCATACTGAAATGTAAAAAGAAAAAAAGAAAAAAAAAGTCTAATTTGTATAGAAAATTGTACTAATCCAAATGTTGTCAGAACATAATGGCCCCATAATAAATAGTTCTTAATAGTGGTGAGGATACTGGAGCTTAACCAATCAGTGGTTTTACATCTGTAGGAGAACCTCCCGTAAATGAGGAGCAGTTTTTCTACCGATTCATTTTCCTATCCTATCAAACTAGACTCCTGGGTTGATTCCCCTGGAGCATGGCATCAAGTTGTCAATTATTTAGTTCACAAACTCAGGGGAGTGGAACAGAGGTAAATTATAGGATAGGAGGAGTTATGGGTTTTTATTTTTCACTAACGTGACTACCAACATTCTGTAATTAAATCAGATAATAATTTTACTAATTAAGAAAGACATGGACAGAATGATAGAATGGAATAAATAGTCGACAGTGAAGAGAGGAGCCGAAGATGATATCAGTCTGTATCACGTCCTCAGCCAAATTCACTTCTGATCAGTCATTCTGAAAATGATAATCATGTGGGTATTGAGCCTCAAAGGGGCTTTAAGGAATCCAATATAATTTGAGAAGTCATCCATCAGAAACTATTTGTTATATTTCTGAGCAATATGTGACATTTGGTAATATTCATGTTACCCATGAGTTGTTCAAATATTCGTTTATAATCAAATACCTGCAAAACCTTCTGTCAGATACAGTGGTTCAGTGGGAAACGTCTGCTAACATGCTAAACTGAGAGGCTACATAAACATGACTCATTAAATAGCAAAATGTTAGGATGCTTATTAAGAGTATGAACTGCTGACATTAGTGATGAGCTCAAAGCATTGCTACAGCTTGCTACAGCCTCAAAGATCTTTAGACTTATCTAATAAGTTAGTTTAAATTGGCCAGGCAATTAGACATATTAATTAGAAGGAAGTTTTAATTACACTAAACAGCCTTTTCCAGAAACATAGGAACATGTGATGGGTCCTACTGTTTCACTTTTGTCAATTTTCCCGATTATAACTTTCGCTCCCTCTTTGGAGTTCATGCACCAGTCCAGTTATCATAAGCATACGCACCTGTGGACTAGAATGAGCCTGTTCTAATCTGTTTCAACATCAGATTCACTGCTTTTGAAAAACAATACATCAGACCAGTGGATGACAGTGAGGATTTAACTAATCTGCACACAGTATGACACCTTGTACAGTCCACATGTAATATGGATTACAGGACAGGAATGGCACAGATTCTCACACTTGCTCAGATGGCTTTCTAACTAAGAAAGGTCCTGCAAAGCGCACTGTGTCATCATCCTTTTAAAACACTGAATGCTGAAGCTTGTGTCTCATGAGACTGACACTGTGAATTTTGACATTTAAGTTCTGGTTTTGGGAAAAAGCTCTGAAATAATAATGGCACATCTAAAGTTCCGACTACTCACATGAACATTTTATAAACACTGATGCCACTAAAGCTAAGCCTAGCATGTGGACAATGGTCATGTCTCCTAGTATTTATTTATCTGTGGGCCAGAACCCTGACCTTGGATTACTCATCTGTGTCTAGATTTGTAAGCCTTTGACCGTGGAATTAAAGCATGATACAAACACATGGTCGAATGACATCTGAGGTGAACAGAAGGGCTCTTAAGAACAAAGAACAGAATAGATTATAACAGAATGGAAATTAATAGTTTACGACCGTGTAGGGAGCCGGTGCTGAGAACACTTGATACACACTTCAAATTTCTCACAGTTTTAGTGGCGCTGACAAATAGTTTGATCTGTCCAACACACATGACCAGACACGTCGCCTGGCTGAGGTTTATTCAGATGTTCAGATAAACCTGTACATGTACAACTGACGACAAGGGGGCGGCGGAGACTAGGAGCACACGCCACTTGATTTCCTAAATCTCACAGGGACAAACTCTTGTGGTAGAACTACAACATATAAAATAAACATTGTGACTATCTACAGCAGACTGCCATCTGCATTTGACATTATACAAGTTGAACTTTGAAAAATCAATCCAGTATTAATGATGGTCTCAGATGAGTTGGAAAGCTAAAGTGGATAAAGCCATTAAGCCTCAACACTACCAATTTGTGCCAATGCTGTCATTGTTTCAATTTGATGCGGGCTTTATCTGATCTGATTCCTGAGTCATATAAAACAAACTGTGTCCAGAAATACAAATCAGATCACATTTGAATGGTCTGCCTTGTGTTCAGCAATGACAGAGGGACAATCACTTAATCAGCAAGACTTTATTTTTATGATTTTTGTCATTCTTGAATGATAAACTGTGCAGACATGAGGAAACAGGTATTTTTTTCTTATGTCTGTGTACAACAAATCTACATAGGATATTTTTTGTCTGCTCTGTTTCCCACTTGGATTTAAATAAACCTCCCCACCCGTCTGCACGTTCTCTCTTTGAACTTCTTCTTTGCCTCCTGTGCGCCTGCCTGCTTCTTTGCCTGCCAGGGGTTCATTATATAACGTCTTCCTACAGGGGGACATTTGGAGTCTGCTAGGAGCCTATGCTGGTGCCTATGGAGGGGGTCGACAAGTGCAAGTGAGGAATTGGTATATGTAGGCCGACTCTCTGAGTTGCCACCGCGAATGCAGCACTAACATCGACCGCAACAAGCAGCAAAACATCTGGATGTGGTGACGCATCTGTGGCATTGTTTTCACAGAAGAGTCATCCGTTCAGGCAGAGGCAGAAAAGGACTGGTGTTCCAGGTTTTACTGAAAAATGGGACAACAGGCATAAGGCCTAGAAAGATAGACTAGAAATAGAAAAAGACAGCTTTGAATTCAGCTGTCTACATGAAGATAAGGAGGAACTGAAATGGTGTAATATTGGCTGCAGTACGCATGCAGCAGAGCACATCTATCTAACTGTTAATAGAACAAAAGAGCAGGCTTACAAAAGCTTCACTGGTAGCCATTTTAGTCCACAGGAACCCATTTATCCCATGAATTAGCACCAGCTGCACTCTGTTATTTTTCAGATGTTTCAACCTAGAACTGAACAAGCATATTACAATGTGGCTCATAGTTGGCTTGTTTTGATTAAATATCAAGATTACACTTTATTCAATCTGAGGACTGAAAAATGGCAAAACTCAATTTTATTCTCTGTGTTGGTGTATACAGTTAGTTACACTTCAAATTTGGTGAGCCTCATGCTTCCAACATACATGACCATTTTGTGTGCACATTCCCATGCAAACACACATACATACACCACCTTCTGCAAGGTCACAGAGAGAGACAGAGAGAAAAAAGCTGCTGTGGCTGTCTCCTTGCTCCAGATGAGCCTGTAGAAATCATGGGGGAGTTATTGGTCTAATTAAATTCAACACATGAAGGCTAAGTGTGCTAGAGGGAGACGAAAGACGGAGAGGAGAGAAGAGGAAAGGAGAGGACATACAGAAACAATTTAATGAAAGAAAGTTAATGTAACAACTGTCCCTTGAATGTAGCTTCCTAATAGCCTACAACATGATGGTTTATTTGCTAAATACAGTGTTTTAAATTTCTTCAAATCTTCATATGATCCTATTATAGCATGTTGTGATTCATTACTAAATTTGATTGATCATTAAACTGAATATAAGTTACTGCCTATTGTCTGTTTTATCAGCAATATCAACAGCTTCTGTTAATGGATAATTATCCAGTTACAGTTTAGGAAACCGCTCCACATTTCACATCCCTTACTGAGTTTAGCTCATTATCATTTGCAAATATATACTAGTACTGCTAGTATAATTCAAATATCCAGTGTAGATCTGTAATCATCTCTTGCTAGGCAGCAAGGCAGAAATACTATTAAATAATGCATTAGTTAGGCTGGCATAATACATTTTCAGCAACCAGTGGCCACAGTCTGAAAATCAGATGAAAATAAAATTGATTGAAACTGTTGATGTTGACTGAAACATATTTTTTGACATATTAAACTCATATAGATACTATATACTAAAGTATAGTAATACATATAGTACTAATACCATATAGAGTACAAAACATACTGAATTGTAGATAAAAATCTGACCCAAATGATGGAGTTGCTAAGTCATAATTAGAAGATAATTTGCACAAAATTATTGATTTGACTTAAAGTACATAAAAAGGTTAAACTGCGGGACCATATTTAGTGTGCTACTATGTTGAACTGAAACAAATAATCTTTCATAGGCAGATGTTACAGAGTGGTGTGTATCTTTACTCTGAAAGAAGTAGAATTAGTATTATTATTAACATTACTCAATCTTGATAATTGTAGCCGCTAAAATATATGGCGAGCACCTAAAATAAAGGACAAAGCTAACATCACCTGTAGGATTTCAACACAGATATTTGCTAATACAAACTTAAATAAGACACATTAGAATTGTTCTCCAGCTATTGTACCGAACTGCTGGACCTGCTGAACTACTGGACCAAAATCCATAATGATTCAGAATTGCACAACATAAACATAGAAAACAAAATTATTATTCTTTAACATTGTCACCACATAAAAAATAAGATTCTGACATAATGGGTGAGTGGATCACAAAGTCCTTTAACCTGGATATTCTTCTAGAAAAACACAGGACTCAGTAATGTGTAATTACTCTCAAAGCAAGTAGGCGCCAGTGTCAAGAGTCTCCCTTCAAGTGCTTAGACTCTGCCTTTCAACCACCTAACAAACACTTGCTACTTGAGGTTAATTTTACGAGACCGTTCCAACATCTGAAGTATTTATTGACTGTTAAACGTATTCAAAGGGGGGAAAAAAATGGTTAGCACTTCCATTTTGTCTTCATATCAGCAGAAGGTTATAGTTGTTAAATTTGTGCAATGAAACTTAAAGTATCGTGGTATTTATATACTGTACATGTAGAACAATAAATCTGACAGTGGCCCAGGCCACAGTTTGCCTTCATTCATTCACACCTTCCTGACCTTTACCATCATTCATTCTTCGTTCCTTAAGCTTTTACTGCTTTATTCGAGACTGAATCTTCCGATTTATATGTCAGCCTATACTCACCCTTCTCACCCTCCTCCCTTCTTCCATCCTCTCTTCAGTTTTCTAAGAATTTGTCCATTGGTAGAAAAGCTTACAAAATCAATATAAGTCACAATAAAGTTACCAGACATCATCAGTCACTTCCTGTCATTTATTACCAACAAGTCAAGAAGAATAAAACACATTCTTACAGTGGATGTCCTTGGCTTAAGCCTCCTATTCAAGATTTTTTTTTCGGTGCAATGACTGTCAGGTCTTCTTTACCACTGTGTTTGTCGCTATGCAACACAGAGGTGATGATGACACAGCAAAAATGAATGCACTGCGCCGCTCCTGACTGCATGAGATAGGAAAGAGATAAGCATTGTATGTATTTTTTCTGTAAGTTGCTGGTAGTGTTAAGTTAAACCATTATATGAGTCATATGACATATGATCTCCTAACTGTAAGCATAGGACTGGTAAAAGGGATCATACAGTATTTTAAGTTTTTTCCTGAACTGATGTAGAATTGGGAATTTGGTGACCTAACTTATTATAGTGAACGTTTGCAACTGGTTTTCTATATAGTCAGGAGAGGCTGCGTATGAAGAAGCACAGAGCCAGCACATGTCATTTTTACTCACTTCGGCAGCAAGCATTATGTTTTTTTAACCTGCTCTTTGTCTCATTATTTTTTGCATGCTCAACAGTGGAACAAAAAGCAAAAGTGAGGGGTAACGGGGGCCAGACAGAGAATTGGGCCAAAAGATGACTGGCACTCTGTTTCTTAGCTGTCTTGGTGCAGTGAAGCTGATGGTTGAGGTCACGCAGTCATCTCAGCCCCACTAGACACACAATCAATTTCCTATGACAGCCTGTCTAAGAGTGTGACTGACTGAACAACTGACTTGCAGACTGAGTGAATGCATGAACAAGTCGGCGGCTAGGCAAATGGCTGACTGGTTGTTTGACTCCCGAGCTCTACTGTCAATCCTCCAAATGCATTTTTTTTTTGTTGTTGTTGCTAAACACACTGACTTACTGAATGTCAACTTAAGTGACTGACAAGTTAGACGAGCAGACAACAAGCCACTGACCCTGTCATTCAGCTGCAATGACAATTGGTCAGGTAATCAAGCAGGCAAGAAACTGTTCAACTACCCAGCCAGTGAAATTATAAATTCATTGGTTACTGCCTATAATCAGCCACGGACTCCAACTAGACAAGAAAAGCTGACAGCAAACAGATCAAGGAGGAGTGGTGATAATGCTCCCTATTAATTCAGTCACCATGCCAAAGAGTCAGTTGGCTAATGCAGTGAAGACAGCAAACACACATGATCAGCTACGGCAGCAAAACCTGCTGCTACGCCAGAACCAGTCAGTAAGTGTGACAGAGAAGAGAGACTGCAGACATCATGCTGCCAACAGATGGCCTGAGAGAAGAGGTGTGCAGTAAAATATCTTCATCTAGGCAAATGCCAAGACGAGGAGGTTTGATTTCTCCTAAAAGTCAAAGATCCACATGGACCCACACATCTCCCATCATATATCTGCGCATTCAGATAAAACCCAACCACTGCGTATGTCATCGATATGTAGACGATGGTGCACACAGATCAAACTGATTGCCCTACATGACTCCTCATCTATCCTCTCCCTCTCTTACAGATCACCTGCTGCTAAACCCAGCTGGATACCATTGTAGGGCTAGAGTACTATCCATGTACTGCAAAACCATAAACCATAGACACACATGGAACAACGTGTAGATGCAGGTGATTTGTACCAACAGAATCAACAGCAACAGCCCCTAATTAATCCATCACACATAGATAAGATGTTCACTCATTTGCATTTTATACAAGCGCAGCGTATACTCACATAGCAGAATGGTTGCCGCCGGCACCACCGAGACGTGACAATCCTCCAGCCTAAAAAATGATTTTGCAACAGCACATGCAGCTGAGAACCTGCGTATGTGTATGTGCATGTGTGTGTGAGTGAGTGTAGGTGTGCGTGTGTGTGTGGAGGCTCGCTAAGCTGCACTCTCACTGCTACTGCCTCAGCTGGGGCTGTCTCAATGCACAGCCTGTACCATGTCGGCAGGCAGCAGGGGTGGGCATGAGTATCTGTGTGTGTGTGTGTGTGTGAACAGTGCTGCATCGCAGTGAGGCTGCTCTTCAGCTTTTCTCAGCTTCCTAAGATAGAAGGGTTAAGATTATCAGTTTGGAAGATAAATGGATGGACAGACTGATGAGAATACAGAGAAGAAAGGTCAGAGCATGAAAAAGCAAAGTCAGAAATAAAAAAGATACGACAGTAAATTTCTTTGCATCTCTTTATCTCACTGCTACTTTGACATTTTGCCCCCCGAGCAGAGAAGGAGGTTCAGTGTAGACACACATACAACCTAATTTTGAAAATACAGAAATGACTGAGGTAGAGTGATGGAGAAAACGGGCGTAGATAGACAGAGTGAAAAGATGAATAAGGTGTGTAATGAGGTAGAGAAGAAAAGAATCAACTGAGAGGTAAGAAATGAGAGCGTGACTGAGGAAAACTTGAAAGACGTAGAGGTGAAGAACTGAGCGGAAATGGAGAAGACCAGTCATCTGTCTATCCAGCAAGATAGACCAGCCACAACAATAGAGGATAACAACTTTGTGTCATGTTGCCGTCATGTCACTATCACACATCTCATCCTGTCACGGCTAGCAGGGAGGAAAAGGGAGGAAGAGAGAACCAGAGGCCTCGCTGTGACAAAAACTACAGTTCTCTCTAACTTATTTGCTATTTTGCCCATGTCTATTATTCCCATGTGGCACACACATTTCTGTGTCACAGGTGAATTATGTAAATATCAGAAATGTTCCTAGCATCATTTCCCCCACTACAGATTATCCCTACTAGGACTAATACATGTTAAACAGAGCTGAGCTCTGCACATCCAGGCTCGGGCTGGGACAGCAGATACAGCACACAACACGTGCTGATGGACCTACAGTACTGTGAAAGCTTCAGTTTTGACTCTGCGCTGCACTGTTGCACAATTGTTCCACTTGGGAAGGAGTGCTTTCACTACTTATATGATGAGTTCTGAGTGAGAAAATTAAGCGTTCTGTGCACTGTTTGCAACAAAGAGTATAAAGGGAGGCTACTGTGTGACACGCAGTTCATTCCAACAACGGCAAATACTCAAGTGTGGAGAACTTTGGTCTAATTCCCCATGTCCTTTACAACTAAAGTGTATATTGGTGCATTAATTGACATATGGTAGCTTACCTGCTGTTGATGTTGTTTTCACCAAATCCTCATATAGGTAAAATAGGAGTGGACAGTATTAACAGTACAGCCCTGCAGTTCGGATTTTGACACAGGATTTTGACTCAGGTGTAAAGCAGCAATAACCTAACTACATTTGCGGGAGTCAGACACACACGAAATTGTGTCCAGTCCGCCATATAGAACGATTAGACGATTTGTAACTTTGCAGGGATCCATCTGCGCAGAAAAATCAGAAGATTTGACTCCTACTGTACTCCTACTCATACTTCTTTCATTGCTCTCATATGACAAAGAGCAGGAGAAACAGCTAAAGAAAGATCGGTGCAGCTTCCATTATTTAGTCATGGCTCACGTTAAAAGTGTCAAACACAAGGCAAACACAAGAGGACAAACAACGCCTGAGGACAGGGGCGGCAAACGTCTCTGACTTGTCAAACACGTGTGAATTTGGTGTGCATTTCTCCATATCTACTTTCAGTAAATGTTCCTAAAACAGCTGTGGTATACAAAATATGGTCAAAGGTACGACAAATACCTGCAATGCAGTTGACGTCAATCCTCGAAATTATGCTATGACATAAATGTAGAACTTAATGCCTACATTGAGAAAAGCTTCATAATTTTGAGAAATGCGCAATAGAACAGTAGTTAGGTAGGAAGGTAGGGAAAAGCCAAAGGTTTTTTGATCTGTACCGGCAGAGTTCAGTCATCAGTTGAGGCAGACACAGCAGACACGGAGCAGGTAGACAAAACTCTGATTCCAATGGCAAGTATAAAAAAATAATAATAATACCAATAAAAAAGGAACTCCCTGGAAATCCTGAATACTATGACTGCAACAGTACAAAGAGCATCTGACAGTGGACTAGTAACAGAGGTGTGGTATATGTACTACAGGTGTAATGGGGGAGGGAACAGGTGCACAGGTAGGTGGAGAGATCAGGCGTATGGGAGGTGACTGGTGTGATAACTGACAGGTAAAGACACAATGTAGATGGTGACTGGATACATTTATAAGGATTTTGATCAGTTTCAGTGTATTACTATTAAGTTTAGTGAAGAAGTCTATGGCGGATTGCAAAGAGAGACAGAAACAGAGAGAGGGTGGAGGGGGGAGGGAGGGAGAGAGAGTCAGAGCAGTGATGGGGATCAGAAACAGGCCCTGAATATCAATGCAGCATGTCTAAGAAAATTCAGGGCTGCAGTGCACCAAAACCTGGGAACCTGGGAGAAAGAGCACAGTAGCATCACATGTGGTCAGAGCTGGAGGTACCAGTCCTGCTCAGCCAGTCCCTTCAGTCATGAGACGTGTCTTAGTTTCATGTGTAAAATTGTTAAAGTCGAGGTTTACATAGAGATTATTTGTGAGCTACTGTGCACCCTTCTTGCTGAAAAAAAAGGTACAATGCTATACACCTTTAATAAAAAGTAGCACTTGCCTCATCACTATGAGTCAGTTTCTCCCCACTCAAATATTGTAGGTAGGACAATTTTAAATAGATGCTGCAGGCACGCCCTAAAGCAAATACAGATGTATTTAACTAAAGAGGAACTGATGTCATGCAACTTAATTAAGTGACAGTCACTCAGGAAGCCTATTAGACACATTAGTATGGTGCCCTATAAATGGCCCCTTTTCCTCCCATCCATAAAGATCAATCTCCCTTCAGAGGGAATCTGTTAACCCATAAAGCGCCATGTTTACCACGGGTCAATGAGACATCTCATAATCTCGTCACTAGCCACCAGCCAGTAACCACTGGCCTTAATAATTGCAGAAGCCTTACTCCATCTCCCGAGTGCTGTCATAAAACTGGACCATGCACTGTGTCTGTGTGTAGGCACGCACACAAGCAAGCAGATAATGAGATGACTCCCTTAGGTCTCTAACCTTTTTCCAAGAGAGGTCACCATCACGCACGTCCCCTCTTACCTAATATGCTACTCACATGCTGCATGCCTATACTTTATTGTGGCAATATTGTCAGGTTATGAAGCGCCAAAGCACACTGCTGATTCTACAACAGTACGTAAAGAGTAAATAGCCTTTAAGATTATAATAGTTTCAAGGGTAACAATCCTATTTTTAAAATAGGATAGAATCAATATTGTTTTTGCTGTAGCCATAAAAATCACACAAAAACTGAGCCCTTCAGTTTTACCTCTGTGAGTTTCCACCACCTACTCATCAGGATGCGAATTTCCCCATACAAAATTTATTACACCTGCACAATGTAAATAATTAGATTTTATTAAAAAAAAACAAAAAACGTTCTCGCATACAGAGTGACATCAGACTTGTGACTTGTGCCCCTCATTCAGCAATTCTCAGTTGTAGTTCTTTGAACTACATGACTATATGCTGTACAGACAGTAAGGTGAAGGTCAAGGTTCTTTACTGTCATTAATATGTTTGCACATGGAAATGTTTCTCAGGACCAGGAGCATAAAGACATAAGAATATAAAAATAGTGCAGAAGGCTAAAATGTGCCTTTGAGAAAATAAAACAAATAAATAAAATGCTAAATAGCCTATGCATATTTATTATTCACCAAAGTATAGTTAATTTACAACACAAGGCTTTAACTAGAGACTGTACCTTCATACTCTATTAATATCACCTACGAAGTTCTGAATTACCACTCCAACTGATTACTTCATTATGGATTATTCTGAAAATTCAAAAGTCCCAGGGGAGATCTTCAGTTTACTGGTTATTTTGTCCAACCAGTTATTATATTATTATTATTATTATTACTATTATTATGGATAAAAGTAGCAAACAAGCACATTAGATCTGAACTTTTGACTGGCAATACATCTTCTTTTACTTAAAAAGCCATTGTGAAGAGACTGTAAGCATAAACAATACAGGCTTTCTTGGATATACTACCTCTGCTGATAAATATATGAAGATAACACCATCCTACCCAGAAACATGTGGGTATGTACCGTTGAGTACATTATTTTGATGGATATGTAGTGTGTAGAGTTGGGTATGTGGGTTTCGTGAAACAGAGCAAAAATTATGTTCAATTCTATGACTCATACAATCCCAAATGGCATTAATAGGCTATGCTATGAGGACCTCATCATCTTGTCCCATTTCCTCTCTTATACCTCTCTCCCCACTGCTATTTCACTTTTCTCTCCTCCCAGTCCTTATTCCAAGAGTGATGAAGAGCTTCATCCAACTCCCCAAGGACAGCCATAAGACTAATGGAAACACATACACACACACAAGCCTGATGAAAAACCGAAGACAACTACATCCGCATATACACACCCACACACAGAGCCACCAGCAGACAAGAATACTTTGTCCGGGGGCTGGGGTGAACTCAGTCAAATTTCCCTTCAGCGAAGCTTTCTGCATACCAAAAACAGAGGCAAGGTTAAACAGAGGAGACGCGGACATTACAGAATGACAGACAGTGGCCGCGGCACATAAAACTCCAGCCAACACTCACTGTCCATTTTTAAACTGCACCTGTATCCTTGGTGTCAAATACAGGAGTTTTGCCAGGATGATAAATTTAGATTGTGTCCCTTCGTGGGGACCAGCAATCTGCTACCCTTGTCATGTAAGGACAACATCCTTGACCATCACTCCCTGTATCTCCTCAAAACCTGACACAGAGTCAACTGAGAAACAGAGGATGGATTTTATATTTAATAATTATCACACCAAGATTACAAAGACATAGATTGGGAAATATTTGGAATGTAACATGTTGCATATAAATGGGTGACAAACATATATATATATAAAATGACATAAGTCTACCCTACAGAGATTCTGTAGAAAACGCTTAAGAGTCATTATGTTCTTTGCACACTGTGCAGAGGAGCTGGTAGCTTATAGTATGTGGCTTATGACAAGTAAGCCACATACAGAAATATGAAGGAATTATCAAATGGTCAATTCAACACCTAGCAACAAATGTAAACACAGGGGTTTGAAAAGGTTGTAAAGTGTGTGGTGAGAAGTATTTATGGGGATGGAATACTAAGGCTCACCGCTGAGACATCAGCATTAAACAGAGCTTTTACTTTTCCTCTTCCCCAGTTACACTGGTAACTGACTTTTTACAAAGATCACAGCCGAGTCTAGGTTGCACACATGGACTGTGATTAGCCATCATTTCACTTGCTCTTGGTGTTTCAAAGCCTAATTTCTGTTTTAATCCTTAGGAAAATATAAAAAGACACAGATCTTCTCTTATATGTTTCTCATATTTTTGTACTGATCACAAGGAATTAATAAACAGTAAACTAAAATTTATAATTATTTGGACATTATATAAGGGATAAACCATAGTGATTATTGAAAAAATAACTCCCGAAAGAAATAACCACAGCTGAATATTGTTACCGACCAATCAGAGTATTCAAGAGAGTCTTGTGCTAAAATATATTAAATCCACATTTTGTTCAAGCTCAGTCAGGGAGACCAGATCTTTCCAACAATCCATGCAAGTACAGTTGGTTCAGATGAAGTCTGAATTCAGTGCCCTAATTCTTGAAGAAAAAACACTTGCTAGTCTACGGCCTTGACGGACATATCCTTAAAAATAAAAATGAAACCTGTTCAGCTGAAAGGGCATTCAGTGAAGTGAAATGAGAAAACCTGGATGTCCAAAGCCATTAATCTAGCCAGGCTTTCTAGTTTCTCCTCTTGCTCTTGACACATACAGTACCCTCCCTCCTAAATACCCATATATTCAGTTCTTGTTCGCCCATTTCTAAGGGAAATTAATGCCTGGCTGAGGAGAGGTGTGAGGATTAAGCTGTGCCAAAAGATTAATCAGTCTCGCATGTCGCCGGACAATTTCAGATAGTTTATAAAAAGACAGGAACATAAGAAAAGGTGCAGTCAATCACGACTGAATACATTATTCCTCAAGGGAACATCTATAGGGTTTTAATTTTGTTGCAGCAGATTTTTTTTTTTTTTTTAACAAAAGGCTTTCACTTCATTCGGTGGAAAGGAAAGTCCATTGAGCATTTACAGTATGAGTAGATAAGGGAAAGATACAGCTGGCTGTTTTTTTTTTTTTTTTTTTTTTACATGTTAAATGTCATCCAGGGTTCAATCCCTAAACCTAGCAATTTGTCTTAAATACTTTAAATCACCTGTCAGGGCAACTTTGGCGTGTGAAGGTGGATAAGAAAGGTTAAGTGTAGAAGTCGTAGTATTACAAATGCACATTTTTCACACCAGCAATAATAAATGTCATAAAAGCATTTCTGTTTTGCAACTAATCAAAGATGTTTTTAATGGATATTAAACCTGTGTTGCGGATGTTACAGAGTCAGGACACAACACACTTGGAGGCTCTGGACATAAACTGTAATGATACACAAGACTGACAGCAAGGCAGTTTGAAAAAGCACGTTCAGTACAGACAAGGCATAACGCTTTAGACGTACATCAACCTTGTTGTCCAATACAATTATGGGAAGAACTCACTGTTCTCACTATCCATGAATAAACACGAATGCAACTTTCACAGTTCAAACACCATCTAAAATTGGTTTCGTCAAATGGATGGGAACTTTTCAAGGACCATGTTTTGTTTCGTTTCCTTTTTTTTTTTTCTGGTCAATTAATCAGAGCCAAGTAGTTGCAATGAACGACTGCCCGCCCTCTCTAAGGCGGGGAGCGAGAGCAGAAGGGAAGAGGAAGAGGAGAAAAGAGGAAGAGACAAATATGGAAGATCGACTGCGACCTTGAATGTTAAAGCAGCTGGAGACAGATTACCTGACCTCTTAGAGAAGACAATCCAACATATCCTCTAGCCTTTCTAGAAGAGTCAGAAACGTCAGAGAATACAGTATTATCAGTGTGTCTACAGTCAGGCCCTCTCTGCATGTCTGATGTGTGGTGGAATCTTTCTTTATCCTGTCTCCATATAAGGTTCACTGAATTACACTGAACTTGGGGTAAATTAGTTCAAAGTTGCTATAAATAAGGAATAATATATTACAAGTTGATGTTGTTCTTCGCACATATATACGGTATACTAAGCTTTTGCACCACTCCAAATATTTTACATTTCTGCATAGAAATTACTCTAAATATCCTGCCAGTAGACAAAGAGAACCCAATCAATCGACTAAACATTTCCTCAAACTGTTACCGGCCGTCTTCAGCACCTTGAAGGGATTTTGGCTCAATCCTCAATCCGGAACCTCTTCCATTCTGAGACGTTAGTGGGTTTCATAACATGAAACACTCACTTCAGGTCCTTCTACAACATTGCTGTAGACATGGGGCTCAGATATTACACAAAACATCCTCCCAGTAGTTTGTTTGGCGCTGCAGACAGGCAGAAATGATCTTTGTTGATATATAGCTTAAGTTATATTTCTCTTCCTCTCACGCTCCATAGTGTAAAATTGTTCAGTCCTGTCGAGGTCAATGGGAGATGTTTTCTAGTCATAGGAGGGAAAATACCACACCACATAATAGCATGTGCCATATTAGTCAATATTGTTAGAAAGGGCTGCAAGGAATATTCATCTAGCTAACTAGATAGAGTGAGAACAAAGTATTTAATCACTGGAAAGATCAACCTTGTGCTAAGAAAATACTCAAATTACAACAAACATTGGTCTAGGAGCAAACTACCGCACCTTTCCAAAAGTATACTCTATTAGGTGGTGAATAGGATAAACATCTTTCATAAACCCTGTGATGATTCAATCCTAAACAAACATAACACCCATCTACCCTAAAAATCTTAGATCTGCTGTGGCAGACACATGCAACTAAATGTGCACTTTCTGGGAGAAGAGAGCAAACCACTTCCTCTGAAGAGAAAGAGGTGTTTTGTTACTACAGTATATATTGTAGAACCAAATGCCACTTCAACAAAGGATAGACAAACACATGTCAAGAAATTAACAATGCCACAAAAATACACTATCCTAACTCTAACTATGGCAGTATATGGGATACACTTTATGTCTGAAGTGTGACTAGACTTACTTCTAAATACTGTTTCTATCTGTTTGCTAGCCATGTGAGAAAGAGAGTTAATGATACAAACACATTATTCTTTACCAAAATAACTACAGTAAAAGAATACACAGGAAAGTGTGTGTGAGAAGCCTTGCAATGTGATTTAGCTTATTCTTGCTATTTTCCTGTGGTCAGTGACTCTAATGATCAGTACAGAGGTGAGAATATGAGGACATACAGAATGAGGATGGTGGTGGTGATCTTTAGAAAGGATGTTTAACCAGAATCTGTTTTGACTCCATTGAAAACACACACACCACGCAGTCATGTAATGCCTCCTCTTACTTCAGCTAGTGCTGCAGCTTTACAGAGGGGAATATAACTTTAATTACCAATAAGCATTTAAACCCATTTTTCCGTTACTCCTGTTACAGTACAGTCTATGTCTATGTATGTTTATGGCTGTTTAAATATATTTAACAATACTTTGTTAAGGAAGTAATCAAACTTATTTCTCCCTGAGCGCTTTGGATAAATATAAGAAAAAATTACAATTTTTCCAAGTATGCTTAAATACAGGCTTAAAGACATATTTACACAGGCTTACACTGTGTTCATTTAGCCTTGCCCAAAAAAAATAAAAAAAAAAGTTGCCCCCTGGATTTGTCTAAGCAAATACTGTAGGTAAAAACCTCCTTTTTTTTTTTTTTTTTTTTTTTTTTTTTTTACTATTTTTGCATCTTTTAGCTAGCAAGAGTTATTTAACTCCAAGTGATGTAATGAGTAGCTTCTCATTTCTTAAACAACCCTGTCAGAAGACATCCTGCGGTCATGGAAAATGTTGGTCTGTTTGAGAAGGGTGAAATCATTGGCATACATCAAGCAGAGAAAAGTAAGGAGATAACAGAAACTTCTAAAATAGGGTTAAGAACTATCCAAAACATTATTATAAACAGGAAGGATAGTGGGGAACCATCGAGGAAGAAATGCCAGAAAAAATTCCTGATCCTGAAAACAGCAGTAGAACTCAGGGCTACGTTTAATAGTGAAAGTAAGAGCAGTTCCATACGTACGATGAGAAGGGAACTCAAGGGACTGGGACTGAACAGCTGTGTAGCCTTAAGATAACACCTAATCAGTGAAGCTAACCGGTAAAAAAGGCTTTAATTTGCTAGGGAGGATAACGACTGGACTCTGGGGCAATGGAAGAAGGTCATGTGGTCTGTTCCAGAGTGATGGGGCATCAGGGTAAGAAGAGAGGCAGGATGAAGTGATGCTCCCATCATGCCCAGTGTCTACTGTACCAGCCTGTGGGGTCAGTGCTATGATCTGGGGTTGCTGCAGCTGCTCAGGTTTAGGTTCAGCAACATTATGCCCAAAGAATGAGGTCAGCTGGCTACCTGAATATACTGAATGACCAGGTTATTCCATCAATGGATTGTTCCTTACCTGATGGCACAACCATATTCCAAGATGAAAATACCAGGATTCATCAGGCTCAAATTGTGAAAGAGAGTCCAGACCTTAAACCCACTGAGAGTCTTTGGGATGCTCTGGAGAAGGCTTTGCGCAGCGTTCAGACTCTCCCGTCATCAATACAAGATCTTGGTGAAAAATGAATGCAACACTGGATGGAAATAAATCTTGTGACATTGCATAAGCTTCTTATTGAAACAATGCCACAGTGAATGCTGCTGTAATCAAAGCTCAAGGAGGTCCAAATGAAATATTAGAGTGTGCAACTTTGTTTTTGGCCAGACAGGGTATTTCAGTTTTACAAGTGCAAAATTTTTCTCTTTCCAAAACTAGGAAAGATATTATGGGTCTGATGGTTAAAAATGGTACTGATTTCTTCAGACCTTACAATTAACAACTGTGTGTTCTTTTTTTGGTTCTATGAGGATTTGGGGTATGTACAGGATGTCGTGTGTATCTCTCTTTCCAGTTTTACTGTGCCTGTGCTTGACACATTCCACTGGTGAAAGATTTCTTGCCCTCAAAAAGTTCTTGTTGCTATGCAACTGATCTGCCTGGCACGGAGAATAATGCAAGCTCACACACACACACACACACCAAGCAGCTCTTAGCCTACATCCTGTGGTTGTTAAAAAAGATTGGGCTATTAAGCTAGTATGAACAAAACATCTTTAATCTGTATTGTTTTTTGACTAAAGAAGCCTTTTGTATTACAGCTATTTTTCTTCCCTCCTGCCAAGTCACCAAGGACTTGCTTTCTTTTGCTTTCTTTTAAATGGAAGAATGATCACTTTGAGATGTCAGTGGTTCAGTTGGACCCTTGCTGCGTGTCTCTCTCTTTCACTTTTGTGTCTGCACTACTAATGTCAAAAAAAAAGGCACAATACTAAACAATGGTTTGGAAAAAATCCAATTTATAACAATTAACTGAGAAAATAACAAAAAAAAAATGACTGTCAAGACTGAATACTAATCTATCACGTTAAACAATTAAGAGCACCCATGCATAACTACAACCACGCTTATCATCGGTCCTCATGGTCACTTACAGACACAGAGAGAGGAGAGGAGAGGAGAGGAGAGGAGAGGAGAGGAGAGGAGAGGAGAGGAGAGGAGAGGACAGCTCAAGAGTCAGAGAGAAAGACCGGGACAGCGACAGTGAAAGAGAAACTAATCTTGGAGACACCTTCAAGGACGTAATCAGAAAAGAGTCCAATACTTTTAAGTAATTATATTTATCACTCTGTCATTAGCCTATTCCAACTGAAGTCCTTGGGATGACACTTGAGTCTCACACATGGCTGAAGACTAAGGCTAAACCAGACTGTCCCAGATATAAACTCTTAATGCAATCTGCATTTCAGTGAAGCTTGCCAGTTTTTTTTTTAAAGTCCTTGCAACATCATTTATCCTAGCACGCAGTTATTTTAATAGTGTAATACATTATCAATCAAAAGCTGCTTTAAATGCTCTCTAGTGGACGGTAGCCATGTTTTTGAGCAACATGGAGAAAATAAGTGACAGTAAATGTGAAGAAAAAAAAATTAAGCCAATACAGAAAGATTAGCTTTTAACTAGCTTCAAATGAGAAAGCAGATTAGGTGAAACAAGGACTCTGTGATGAAGACTGACTGAAGAAAGGAGAGAAACACTGCCGGTTTGGGAATGATAGGCTTCGGAGAACAAACAGCCTGGTCTACATGTTAACTAGGGTTTCCCAGTTGAGCTGTGTTACACAAATATCACAGACAGGTGCTATTTGGGACACACACACACACACACACACACACATACACACAAGCTGTGCTACTTTCCACACACAGAGAACACAACTTGGTCACTCACTGGCTTGCTGCTGCAGAGCATTAGCCCATCTCTTTCACGGTCACATGAAGGGCACACACTCCCTTGAAACAGCACAGCTTGCCACAGGAGAGGAGAGGAGAGGAGAGGAGAGGAGAGGAGAGGAGAGGAGAGGAGAGGAGAGGAGAGGAGAGGAGAGGAGAGGAGAGGAGAGGAGATCATTACCATATAATGGACAAAACGCTATAATAAGGCATAAGGAAGTGATGGCAGGTGGATAAAATGATGGCTACAGTGTAAACGAAAACATGAAAATCTAAAATATTGTTAAAATTAGAAGGAAGGCAGGAGTGGCACATATGGAAAAGAGTAAAAGGCAGGTGGTTAAAGGAGAGGGAGAGGGCAGGGTATAGCTGGGTAATGGAGATGAGATGTTAATGTGCCTGCTAGTGATGCACTGCAGCAAACTGAGGGAAGGAGCAGAAAGAGAAGAAGAAGTAATAGAAGAAGAAGATGGTAGAGGATGTGATAAGACACAAACTGATAAGAAGGAGAAGGAAAAGTGAAGTAAAAGAGGGAGAAATGAGAAAGGGAAAGTGAAAATGCTGAGATTTGAACTTTGAGGCTGATGATGCAGCAAGATGATGCTTGAATAATAATAATGGTGCTAATGGGCACCATCGCTTTAACCAAAGTAACTCTGATTGTTACACATTGCTTAAGTCATTTCACTTTTAGCCAAATTACACCTGTTTAGAAATACACCTACCTCAGCATACATTTACTTCCATTGTTTTTTAAAATCCCAACACACACACACACAGTACAAAGAGTGTCTCATTAGAAATGTATGCAGTATGACATGTTTTGAAGCTACATGCCATGTACCTGAAACAACGTTAGCATGAATCCAACTTGTCGCAGAGCTTGAAGGCACCTTTGATGTTACAGTTTAACTCCTGCTGAACTAACAAAGGAGCAAATCATCTTACGTGATGTTGCTTTCTAAAGACTTAGAAGACAGAGGAAGGATGACAGAGACATTTCATTCAAAGATAGAACTGAGAAAAAACATCAGAGACAAAAATGAAAGTCATAGCCATTGGCAGGTGGCATCACACATCTAAAAATAGCATCATTTGCCAACCAAAAGCCAAAAACACACAAAAACATACAGTGTATAACAACTCTCGATTCTCCATAGGGAACATGGATAATCCCGCAGTGACATAAGCTTTTTGATGAAAAAGTCAGCATGCAGCCTGTGTTCAGTGTGTTAGTCTGCATATAAAATGTAAATATTATGCAATATCCAAAAGGATTAATGGCATATTGTCTCAAATGATATTTAATATCGTGTGGATTATTTAATGACAATGCACTCTTTTATAGGTGCGTTTATAACATAATGTTTTGGAGAGATATTTTTGGTTTTTAAACATCACAGTTTAAATCACCCATTTTACAAAAAAAGTGCAAATGATATATTGCTTTGATCCAAATATACCCGTTTAAAAATGAGTTCAGTGTTTGCATTATGAAGATGGTACTGTCAGTTTATTAACTATTTAAATGCCATGGGTATCCCATTGCGTGACATGTCTTTCATGTCCCCATGAAACTAGAACATCATTTCATATCTCAACAAGCACTTCTTTTACTACACCAATACTGAAAGAATGGTCACCAGCATTCATCAGGTCTATATTTATCTTCAGTACCGCAAGTCAGCACAGTGTAGAAGATATGTAGCATTTAGTATATCCTATGAAAGATGCTTGTTTGGCCCAAAGCATACATGGCTTTTCATCCACAGCTCTCTGCATGACTATGACATAAGAAGGTAAGAAGAACATCTTTCTAGTACTGAACATTCACATAAAACACATAGAACACATAACATCTGAACTTGCCTTTGGCTATGAGGTTTTCTTCATACATTAAATGTTACTCATACGCAGGGTGAGTTGAAAGGGAAGAAAGACGGGTGGTATCTCACTTCAGAAGAAAATTTTCAAAGTAGAAAATGTAAGGACAAAATAGCCAATGTTTAGCCTGGGTTAAATAGGGACTGGCCTTGTTACTTAGGGCTGACTTTGGGTAGTCATCCAGCCAGCACCCACGTACAAGGGCCTGTATAACATGAACATACAAATGATACAAAATGTCTGTGCAAAAACACTAATATGATTTAAAGATGACGATGGGTACAGAGCTGCCTAAATCTTTCAAGTTAAGGCCAAACTGAATTCTTCCAAAATTGACTCTAATATATACAATAAACTAGAGTAATCTAATATATCCAGAACAAGCTTTCTGGATCTTTTATCCATCCACTCAACCTATTTTGCTTTGGTTAAAGTATCACTTAGTAGTCAAATGCTTTTCCTTGCTCTTGTCACTGGTGGATTCTATGCTTGAGCTTTGAGTCTGAAAGAACTGATCAACAGTGTTGGTGGACTGTGACTAACTAAAAAGTTCTGAAATGTAAATAGGTACTCTTCCATTACGCCCGTCTTGTCTGAGTTACACTGACAAAAGTACTATTTGAACAGAATTTGTATATCCTGTAGACACTGTGTGATTTAAGAAATTACCCCTCTACATGTGTTTCATGTAAGTAAACTCAAATTTGTCTTACTCAAATTTACCGACTTCATCCCTGGTTATGATAACTTTCCATTTACACGTGATGTCAGAGGTAATTTCATAACTTCTACTGCTCTTCACTCCAAAAAACGATTCTTTGGATTAGTAAGCACAGCTCAAAATATAGAGCTTTTACTGCCCAAAAAAGCAAGTTAGTTATAAATACAGAGTACAATTTGATGGGTTGATAACTTTGATCTAAGTCTTGCTCAAACTGAAAATAAATAAAGTAGTCCCAACTCAGGAAATGAGTTAAGAGACATTTTCGCCTTACACAGAGGTGTATTCAGTTTGCCCAACTTAAAATTTATTCTGATTTAGATAAATAAGTTATTGTACTAAAAAAAAGGTAACAATTTGCATGAAAACAATTTGCTGCTTTCTTTGATAAAAGACTGCCAAGGTTGGTAGTAGGTGGTTCGATTCCACCCTATCCCTAGTCTTAACCAACCCCATGATGTTTGGTGGTGGTCGGGGAAGTAATTTACCACCATCAGGGTAATGTATCCAATGTAAAGTGACTTTTTGTTGTTTTAGCTCAAATGTTCATGTTCCCTGTACTTAAGTAATTGAGTTGGCCTAATTCGAAGTGGAAATATCCATGCAAATCGTTACATCAATTTTTTTTTTTTTTTTTACAATGAGCCAGCACATCATTTGTTGCAGTACACATTTGACAACTTTAAGATTAAAATCATTCAAAAATATTTTTAAAAACAAAACATGATGTGATGAGATTGTATTGATCCTGGGGGAGAGTTTATGAACCACCTGGCAGTTGTCAGCTCAATGTTTACTGATGTGATCAACACATTAATGAATCACAATTTTACAGAATTACTTCTATCTCTGGACCTGTGTTTGGAGAGATAGGGTAAGCCATTTAAATGTTCATTTACAGTGTAGTAAAACAGTACAGCAGATTTGCATGGGATAAAGCTCACAGGCAACCTCTACCATTATTAGACATTAGAATGGGTCCCCAGGTAAAACAAATCCTATGTGAATGGGGCTAAACAGGATTTTGTTCAAATTAAAAGTAAATAAGTACCTTTCCATTTTGACAGTGTCCTGTTTCCAGGAGTTAGGCTATGCTAAATACCCTCCAGCACTGTCTCTGAACAAATAGAGATTGCAACTGATCCACGGTGGTTCTTTTAGGTGCACTTCCAGACTGCTTCCGCAATTAGCTAAACTTTACTTCTTTCTAATCACAATGATATAAAGTACAATTTTAATTAGGTGGATGAAACCTGTTCCTAGACGAAGCCAAAACCTTGATGCAGTAATTACAAAGTATAGGAAGAACCATTCTAACAACTTAGGCACAGTCTCTATAAATGACACTGTTCACAACTCAACACATTCTGCGGTGGTCCCACCTCACTGACCATAAAACTTGGCGGTGGGAGTGTAATTATGGGCCTGTATGAGTGCAAATACAGTACTGTTCAAACGTTTTAGGCATGCCGTAAACTAAGAATGCTTTCAAAAGTGTTGAAATCCAAATCAAATCTATATTTGGTGTGACCACCCTTTGTCATGTCAGTAATAATTCTTATAGGTTCACTGGCACACAGTTTTTGAAGTAACTTGGCTGGTAGGTTGTTCCAAACATCTTGGAGACCTAGCCACAGAGCTTCTTCAAATCCTTCTGTCCCTTCATGTAATCCCAGACACGCTCACTGATGTTGAGATCAGGGCTCTGTGGGGGCCATGCCAACACTACCACAACTTCTTGTTCTTCTAGGTTTTAATGACCTTGGATATATGTTTAGGGTCTTGGTCCTGCTGCAGAATAAATTTGGGGCCGATCATACGCCTCCCTGATGGTATTGCATGATGTTTAAGTTGTCAGACACTCATTATCATATTTCTAGCCCTTTGGTGAACAAACTGCTTTCTGATAGTCAAATATTCCAAATTGTGTCTCTTGTGCACCCCAGTTTCTATGTTTTTGTGCCTAGTTGAGTCTCTTGGTCTTGTTTCCATGTCAGAGGGATGGATTTGTGGCTGCAACTCTTCCATGAACTCTTCCTCTGGCCAGATTTCTCCAGACAGTAGATGGGTGTACCTGGGTCCCACTGGTTTCTGCCAGTTCTGAGCTGATGGTTCTGCTGGACATCTTCCAATTTTGAAGGGAAATAAGCTTGATGTGTTTTTCATCTGCTTCGCTAAGTTTCCTTGGCTGACCACTGCACCTACGATCCTACAAAATCCCTGATGTTGTGCAAGTGCACCTATAAGGATTGATGCTGGTTTGAAGACAATCAGTCATTATTTATATTTCTCAAAGTATTCTCAGTTTACAACATTTTTTCCCCCACACTAAAACTTTTGCACAGTACTGCATTTGAGTGAAAACACCATACGGTATGAAGTATAAAGAGAGGCTAAAGAGAAAATGGATTTGAGGATAAATGATAAATGAGAGATAAGAGAGCAGAAAGAATCAATAAATGGAAGGACAGGAGAATGAAAAAAGATGAATGTGGAAAGTAGTAACAGAGCATGTTTTTGATTTTTCTTTTTTTACAGTGGCTGTTCTTCTATAAATTCTATGCACTATATAACTGACTATAAACTAAAGAGTCTATGGAGCAGCATCACAAAAATTAAACAATTTGTGACAACAAGGTCAGCCTTGTCACTTGAAATATAGAAACAGTAACGACTACTTCCACAAAGGACCACTTAGTACTCCTAGGCATCCTAGGTAATCAGGTATATTTCTCAGCCCAAATGTTTGTGGAATGAACAAGCAGAACACACAAATACTGCCACTGTATGTACAAAGCTAGCTCTCTTCTTGCCTACACTATTCTCTATTTGTCAATCAACGTATCAAACACTCCCAGGGTACTGACTCACTAAGCGTTACTAAAGATTTTTTGCATCAATGCTTGTCGCTTGCTGTGTGTATAAACCTTACTTCCTTGTGCGTACTCAGAGGGATGGTAAAGCTACCTTGGAAATAGTGCAAATGATTTATTGTGGTTCCTGTGTTTGTTAGCACAGGTCACTTCGATTTCTTAAAATGTAGATGTCTGCTGTTACCCAGCATTACAAGCCTACAATTTTAAACAATCTTGTGTGGTAACAATTAACTCTCATTAAGGCCTCTTATTTTTACTTCATACAACAACTGTTATGATTTTGGCCATCCAGGAAAAATAGGTGAATTAATAAAAAAGCAAATGTTAACTAATTAAGTTCACATTATTGACTTGTTTTAATGGCACCTTTTCCTCAGGGGCATGGCCCAATTATTTCATACTGAATATTCAAAAGATGTTATGTCCCAATTAACTGCAAGGAGCATTTGGGAATATAGACCTGCAGTTTTTGTGAAAGGCCTCTACGCACTCCCTGTTGATGATTACAGGCTGCAGTTGGGGCATGTCCCCCTGGAATTCCACTACCATCTCTTTGGTTTTAGGTGTCAGGAAGTGGTTCTCTCCACACCATGAGACAAAGCTGTTCACCAGATTCTTGTACTTCAACTCCTGTCCGTGCCTGATACAACCACCATTGCAGTGTCGTCTGACAACTTCTGCACGTGACATGATTCTGTGCTGTAGTTGAAGTCCGAGGTGTACAGGGTGAATAGGACAGGGGAGAGCACAGTCCCCTGTGGTGCTCCAGTGCTGCCGACCACAGTCCTGAACGTGCAGTTCCCCAACCTGACATACTGAGGTCTCCCAGTGAGATAGTCCACTATCTACGAAATGAGGTGTGAGTCCACTCCCATCTCTATCAGCTTGTCTCTCAGCAGCAGGGGCTGAATGTGCTGGAAAAGTTAAAAAACATGATTCTCACAGCAGCAATCCCCCTGTCCACGTGTGAGAGAGTCCAATGTCTCGTGCAACAACATCTTCTTGTGCAGAAGATGTTGTTGAAGCTGGCCAGATTTTCACACAGTGAAATTAATTGATTGATTCTTGTAGTTATCATGTTAATTTCAAAGCTCAGTACACAATTTGACCTTCAAATGTAATTAATTGCTTTTGAGTCCTTGGTTGCGCCACCAACTTTCAGAAAATATGGCTAGATCTGATCTAGAAATGACAGGACACACCATAAGGGTTAACAGCCCGTATGAAATGATTTCAGTAAGAAATGTTGCTTTCATTACGCAGAGCTACATGTGATCACGAAAACCAGAATAAAAGGCTAAAAGATGCTGAGTTTGCCCGGCTTGCCCAGTGAGGTTTCTGCACTACAAGTAACCTTTATGTGAGTTCACTTTGTGACACAAGTGGCATTTGTAAAGTGAAACCAGCAAGAAGAATCTGCTAAATACGCATATGATATATACCATATAGGCTAGTGGACTACGTGAACATTACACTTACAGGTAAATCAACAGATGCCAAAAGCCATTAGTGGAGATATGCAAAGTGTACTCATATCCTCATCTTACATATGTAAAATACTGACTTAACAGTATAATAGCAAATATTTACACTCATTGCTATAGAACCTACTCAAACACAAGCAGACAAGCTTAAAAAACCTCTCATTAATGTCTATCTTAATATCAACCTCTAAGATATGAATATACAGTACTTGATGACTATAATATATGTACCATTTGGCCTTTGGACTGATATATCAATAATGACTCTAAATTGACCTTTTTTTTTAGTTTTGACATTTTACAGAACAAGTGTTGAATTTAATCTAAAAATTGATCATCATCTTGACAGTAATATAATAACTGACGGTGACGCCCAGCTGAACATAATGAGCAAACATTTGCTTATTTTCATTGGTGAATACAGTAATGTAATGTAATGTAATACTATAATGATTAAATAATAGATAATAAATCTTTATAAATGTTTTAGTGTGGTGTGTCTGTGGTGGCTTCTACTCCAGCTGGTATGAAAATGTACAGAAAATCGATGAGTTACAGTCTTGAGCTGTGGGCCATTTTAATATGATATGAGCTTTGCAACTTTACTGTTAAATTTCCCATGTGTACACTTCCTTCTTTGCTGCTCTTCTTTAATCTCCAGTCTTTTTCTCCATCACCTTGTGCCATGCCTATATTCATGTTGCACATCTCCTCTTTCTCCTTGTAGCTGCAATCATTATAAGAAGATCGTTAACTAAGACTAATGACTGAACTGAGTAGCCCCACGACCAAACTGGGGCATCTAGCTATTTTAGGAAGACTTGGCTGGTTAGGCAGTTCAGTGATATTCTGCCCAGAATCAACCTAATCCTACGGCTCCATCAGAAACAAAGACAGCAGGCAGCGTGCTTGTATTTATGTGCAGAGGCAACTCTCTGTAAGCATTTAGGTAGCTCCTCACTGTGCTCCGTCCTGCGCTGTTCTTTGGTGCACTGAGTGCGTGGGTTCATTGATTGTATCTCTCTCCTGGCACTTTAATGGTCGTGGTACACTCGTCTCTGAACCCAGCATTAGCATGGTCAAGTTATTTCCTCTCAGGGCCTATTTCCACTGACCAAACAGGATTTTTCCGTTCACTCCTTCAAACTTGTGTAAGAAAACGGCAAGCTGTTTTTTTCCATGATTTCCTATAGACTGCAGTGGCACAGGAAGCAAAAAAAAGTGGCCACATTTTTACATTTAAAGAGGAAGTTACACTTTAATTTTCATCATTTAATCTGTAAACTTTGAATTTCCACTGATTCCTCTTACGTGTTTCCTGCCTGAAGATACAGTTGTTCTAGATTTAAGTGTCTCCCTCAATAAAATAGCACTCTGTGATATGTGCATGTGCTTAACCCAAATGTTGTGCTGACGAGTGACACAGGAATTCAAATGAAGACTGGGATTTTCAACTAAAAAGCAAAATCTATAAGTAATGAATATCAATGTTCTCTTACAAAGGAGCTGTAAAGAAGAAACACTGGAGAGAAGGTAGGAGTTTGAGCATTTGAACATGGAAGAACAGGAAGAAAAAGAGAGGGCAAAACCAGGTGGGAGTGCTCCATCATGAAGCTTTTTCACCATCAGTAAAGTACGAGGGGATGACTTACTGAGGAATGTTCTACACACACACACACACACACACACAAACACACACTCTCCACTGCAGGTAATTGGTGTCATAAAACCCAGCCTGTCAGTCCACAAGAAGGTAGTAGTGCTCTCTAAAATCCCAGCCATACACCTCACGTACTCCCTGCCGTCCACCCCATCCCTTTAGGTGTATTTGTTGCTGCACTTTTGGAGCTCCCGCTGTTCTCATAATGCACAACTCAGTCATTAACCAGTGACAAGCACCCAATGCGACGGAGGACTCCTAAAAAGAGACACCATGCTGCTGTTTGTATTTCAAATGCCACTGTTGATGTCAAAAGTTAAATGTTATTAAATCTTGAAAACTTAGTGTTTTTGCTTACTAGTTCCTGTTATTTGAATAAAGCAAAGCCCATGGGCAAAAGATGACATAAATGAAAAAAAAAAAAGTATTTTGTTTTACTAAACAGGATCTGTCCTGCAGTACACCACAATATTACAGTGTATAACTGCAGTATGGCACAGGATTATAAATCCTTTCCACAGAACATATTGTCATTATCTCCTCAAAGGCCACAGTAGATTGCAGCAAGAGAGCTGTGTAAAACATTATGAGTGAATGAGGTCCTATAACAACTACACTTTTAGTCATTTAATCAGCTAAAATATATTCCGCCAGCACAGTCGTTTGGACTTTTGACTCCAGTGTGCACATGTGAGGGACTCTGTGTAAGAGTATGTTGAAGACTCTCTCTAGAGATTTTCCAGTCTCTTTATGTTGTCACAGGGTTTGGCACTAGACTTGCTTGTCCAGATGTTCCCACCATACCGTCTCTCCCTCTCCCTCCTTATTTTAAACGTCTGCCGACTCTCGGAATTTCCATATTCAGTGATGAGAACCACACTTTTAGACTTTCCATGTCTTGCTGCCGGCTTCCTCCTCTGTAAGATGCAAGACAACTGTTGCCCATCCACCCACCCCGTTCGCCTTGTAACTGATGAGTAAGAGGAATATTTTCCCTGCAGATAAAGATGAACCTAACTGAAGCACTTTCTTATTAAAACACACAGCAAAGACAGTGTGTTTACAAAAGAGGAAACTGTCAAGAGAAAGGATTAAAAAGACAAAGACCCCCAGTTTCAAAGGCAGTCTGATATGCTGATGCATACAGTAAAGTTTACTGTTGCCACAGCAGTTACAGGGCATTTGAAGTGGCACACACTAAAAGATTACAAGATTTGAAGTAGCACATGAAGTGTACATGTCAAGTGCAGTGTAACCGATTCCAACTAATCCCCTTGTGCTCCATCTACAGTGACACAATCAGGTTCTCAAACTGAACAGAAATGGCATTGTTTGAGAAGAGTTTACTTACAGTTAGACAGCAGAAGGAGGAAATGTGGTGGTGGTGCTAGGTACAGCCTTCCCAGATATCCCTTTTGCTGCTGATGATGGCTGTAGTAGCAGCAAGGCCCGTCCGAGACTAAATATAACCTAGAGAGCTTGTAGCTGAAGAAGACTGCAGGCCGAACCAGGCTTTTCCACGTCGCACTGACAGTGTGTTTGCTATAAGTGAACTCATTATGAACGGCTGAAAAGCTGCACAGCACAGGAAAGTACAAGAACAAGAAGCTTCACACTAGGGCTCTCTCCCCAGAATAAATGAAGGGAGGGAGGAAGGCAGAGAGGGAGAGATGGAGAAGAGAGCGAGAAGGAGCCAGGGAGGGAGAGAGCTGGTGGAGAAAAGGACCTGCTGACCTCTAGTAATGACAGCAAACACTGACACACAAAAAAAAAAAATCTTATCAACTGATACCCAAATGTTCTGTTGCTCTTGCTCAGCAGAAGACCAGCTGTATTGCATTTTCAGTGGTTTCTTTTTAACCAGACAAAAAGAAAAGTAAAACGACTTCAAAATCCTTCCTATTCTCTTTTTGGGATGTTTTCAAAACCAAAACAAAAAAAACCTCACAGCTATTTTCAGATCTCTTAAATAAACGCTATGGTAAAACATCAGCCTTTAAGTATGTAAAGCTTATCAGGGTATTGAAATATTTGCAATTAAAAGTTAAATAAAGTTAAATTAGAGTTTGTTTCTGTTTTCTGTTCTCTCAGATGAAAATAATGAGACCCTAAAAGGCCACGGGGAAAGTATTTTGCTTTGTAAACAAAAGGCCAAAAGGAACATTCAAATCTTGTTAAGCTGTTCTCTCTGTGAGTGTCTGGGCATTCAAGAGTGTCATATTCTTTTACTTTTAGACCATTTCCAACCTCAACACAAAACAGTGTGTCTGTTCACCAACAACTACACAACTCTACACACTGCGCTTAAAGTCTTAACAGAAGAGGATGACACACGAGGCAGAGTGGAGGTCTTCCCATGCCCCCCTGCCCTTTCTGTTGGAATTGGACATCTCCCACAGGCTGGGCTGTAAATAGACAGTACCCCCAAAACCATCACACACACAACACATATGCATGCACACACACAGTACTATACTTAGATGCCTACTCTAGTCTGGCACCATGTACACTAACTGCCTCATAACAGAGCAGGATGAGGCACATCACCAGAGACTGAGCCACATCTTCCCACTGACTAGAGGCAGATAAAATGTCTGAAATACGTAAAGTAAAATACTCTTCAAATCCAACTTAAAGTTTTGGACACATGGGCCTGCTTGATAAAGAGCAATAGCGCACCACATGCAGTGCAGTTTCCAGCATCCCTGGCAAGCTCATAGAACATCTGTAACAGTTAATGTCTAAACAGATCACAGTAATAGTTTATGATATGTCAGTAAAGGCCTAAAAGCCCAACCACAGAATAAAAACAAGGTTTTATGGAGCTATTTGTCAGAAGCAAGGCACTTCAAAGATTGCGCATTAAATTACTGCACTAAGACACAGTGATGGCCAACTTACACCAGAGTACAATAAACTAACGTACTGCACTTCAGCTGGGTGTAATCGTTATGAACAGCTCGAGACGAGGTAGCATGCACAAATGTTTACACACAAACTTGCACAGACATTTAGATGCCTTGACGTAATTACAATCAGATCCCTGCGGCCAAATAGCATTCAATAATGTTTAGTTCATTAGTTTATCAGGACATCAGTGAAATTAAAGCACACGCAAAACAACCCAACGTTGCCTACAGGGGGCCGAGGGGCAGTGAAGAAAATACACTGTCTCCCCTAAGTTTGTGCACGAATGTTACAGTAAACTGCTTACAGTGATACCCACCATCATGGATCTATTTAATGGTAGTCCTGCAGCGGGCACTGCAGCCTTTTACATATCACAGTAGACAAGCTCATATTTGTACAGTTTATCTTCATAATCGCAGAGAGATCATTCAGAGAGCACTGAGTAAGTGTAGAGCAATGCGAATAGGCAACATTTCAGCCATCTTCCTGAGATGAGATCAAATACTGCCCTGTCAGGAATTATGAGTGATTGTGTTCAGTCTGCACAGTGCATTTTAAATTAAATGAAATAAAGTGCTGATTCCTCGAGAGCTTCAATTTGTTACATTCTGCATATTAAATGTGAAGTAATTGTAGATATTTAACTACATTTCCTCACAGTTTTAAAGATAAGGCAGTAACAATTTGACATAACCTTACATTCATATCTTATTTTTGATTTTGGTTATAAGTCCTTTGCATGAGAACTATGCGTATCTCTTTCAAATTCAGCTTGAAATCTACAACCCATAGAAATCTGCCAACACTTGGTATTTGTCCTCATAATGCTGTGCCAGGAGTTCAGTCTGGCAAATGAAATGTAACATACTCAGTTGGACTATGATCAGGTGATTCACTTGGCTGGTCAACATTATACAGTTGAACTATTACATATAGATTTTCAGACACAGGTCGACTCGCCTTTGGTGCTTTCACATCGCCAGAAGTCCTGGGTCGGACCTCCCACTGTGAGAGTGGCGTGTCTGTTTTTCCTCCCTCATACATGATCATGCACATTGCAGGTAAACAATAGGCAGCATGGCCTGATATGTGCCACCAAATCGCTTCTTCTCCTTGGATGCAGAGCGCTGTCATGATTGTTAAAAAAGTGTGGGATATCACTATACAAACTGTCCAGTCAGTGCAATTTCCCAAACATGACGTAGGGCTAATTCACCTATGCGCTACCATTAACGATCGTGTAAGCACACATTTGATTTGTTTAATTGATAAAAATGAACAAAAATCTCTGCCCTTCAGAAATCGGTCTTCATGGGAGTAGACAAAAACTCTATTTTTGCTTCTACACTGATACAGTTTGTCAGGCCGTTGGGTGCCAAAATCAGAATGTAACAGACAGATATATCAACATCAAAAACCCGGGTCTACACGGCATTCCTTTTCACATTGAAGCCAAGCTGATAAAACCCCGGGTCAATTGCTGGGTCACGCTTTTGACATATGTTTAGGATAATTACACTGCTGAATTTTAATAAAATAGAGACTGTGCGTAAAAATAATGTGTATATTAACACTCTCAAAGCAGCAAATCCAAATGTAAATGTATGTCAAGAGAAAAGATAATAATCTTATTTAGACAGGGTCCTGAATATGTGGGGCATATGAAGCCACAACTAGCCATCAGCTACCCTCAGGTGTCAATTTGATGTTGAGGTTAGCTAGCACAACAACTGAGGAGGGAGAGTGGAATAAGGAAAATATAGACACAATCCCATATCTGTCTTGTTTATTGCAATTCATATCATTGTCTCAATACTAAACAATGTCATCACACATTGCAGATTGTATTCACATCGTGCCAGGCTATTAAAAATCCAAAGCACAGGAAGCATAAAAAAAAAAAAAAAAAAAAAAACGCTCTACAACTACATCTACGACGCTCATCTTTACCAAATTTATACCTGGTTCTGCAGATTTTGTGAAAGCTATTGTTAAAATGTCAATAAACATGCAAGCTTTCAGTTGTTTAAGTGGTATTTAAACAAACAATGCACAGAACTCAACAGGGCGCCTCTTACGTAAGTGTGTAGCTGCATTTTTAATAAGAGCCATCATCAATGGCACACTGATGTAGTGTGATGGATGTAGTGTGGTGGACTGAAAGACTACAGATACAAGACAAACACGATTGCCAGAAGTGTAGTGAACACTTCTTAATATCTTTCACCCTACAGAAATTTCACTGCACAGCTTTAGTGGAATTTAGAAAGTCTGTGTCATTCGGTAAGCACTGGTTCATCTGCAGGGCTTAATGTGAGTTAAGATAACAAACAATACAAACAATGTTTTCAACAGCAGTGCATGAAAAGTGGAGCTTCATGAAGTGCGTACATTGCGTGTGACAAAGACTACAGCGAAGGACAAGTTCAATGCCACAATATTTCTACACAATGATTAGGACTGCTGAATGACCTTCATGCTGTACGTTACTGGGAACATCAATGTACGACTGCACCCCACCCATTTTGGCGAAAGATCAAGGTTCTTCACATCTTAAGTCCCACAAAACAACCTTTAATATGATAACCCCATGACCTGCAGCACAGTGCAGCTTCAAAAGCAGTTCATATGTCATATAATATTGCCAATGTGTATCTGACAACGAGACATATAGTCCCATATACCTATCCTAGTTCATATGGTCCTCAATCTTGGCCACCACTAACCACATGTACAGCTGTACGGATACATGTACTGAACTCATTAAGTGGTGACCTCTACCTCTCTATCTATAACATACAGGACTATAACATACAGGACAACAGACGCAGTAAATACAATACTTGTTGTCAACACATCTTTAATACAATATACCATAAAAATACAAAACACTGACAGAAACTTAATTCCATGCCTGTTGACTTGGAGGTTGACTTCTTCCTGCTTGCAGTTACTCAACCAGCAGCAAATACTATTTAAGGGCTTGCTAACCATGTAGCAACTTAACAGGCACACGTACTCAGAAAAACCTCATGGCATCTATTATTTACCAAATAAAAAATCTATATGGGTGTGTTGCAAAATGGTTCTGGTTAGAATAACTATTAGTTTTGAGTTTGAGGTCTCTCTTCATGGTCTTCACATCCTAGCTAAGATTGTGTGAACAACCATGATGCTTCTGATTGTTAGGAAACTCTTAAAAGACAGGAAGTAACCAGTGGTCTCCGGTGACCAACATTTTATCGTACTGTCCTACCAACCTCCTGTCCTGGTGGACTTTGTGGGACTTTACAACATTACAGTGTGTCCCAACAGGCATGGGTCACAATTTGGATGCCTGCCAGAAGGTTTTGTCACTTTATTGCGAACATATGCTGTTTTGTCTTTGCTAAAACCACGCTTTTGATTTCATCATATGGTCAGTTTTGTCTTCTGCTACATTACAAATAGCAACAATAAACGTAACAAAGCAAGCATACAGCAGTTCATTTCACCCTCTAACTAACCAAATATGTCTCTCACAATACTGGGGAAAAGCTAGGTCATTTTCGAGACTTGGAATTGGGAATTGGTTTTATGACGGATCTGCAAAACAGAGGAGCCTGATTATTATCAGTACACATTTCTTGTCTCACTTTAGTTCCACCAATTGCCTCTTTGAATTTTTCTTCTGTGATACAAGCATCTAACTACTAATTAAAGCTATATGGCTTGTGCTGCATACTGACTACTGACCTTCAAAGTTTTATTGAGCTCAACAATCCTAGCAAGAAAAATGTCATCCCACACAATGAGCTTCCAGACTTTTCAGAATATAACAACAATCACGCTTTGAGCAATAAGCTATATTTTTCAAAACAAGATGGTCTCCGGTACACTACGCAACAAGAAAACTCACTCTCTTTTCTAAGGCCCAACAGACATGCACAGTGAAATCTGGGGGAACAAAGAACAGCAAGTCAGCAGGAAGGAACTTAGGTGACCATTCAGGAGGTACCCGCTGTGTCTCATACAAGGCAGGAATTTTAAGCCTAAGCAAGGGTACGAAAGAAAACACACCCACATGGATAAAAAATACAGTGCGCGAATAAAACATACTCAGAAACATGATATAGAGATACAGCAAATGAAAGCATCAAAGCTCGCTCTGTTCTATCACGGTATATGTCAGATTGCTGGACGTTCATCACTTACATTGCTGTAATGCTGAAATTCCTCAAAAAAAACCCCGAAATGCCTTGAGTCAGTCCCCCTCAAGGCTTTGTTGAGCAAAAGGTTTAACCTGAATGCTCAGAGCACAAACAGCCCACTGTAAGTCCACTAATGTGAAGTTTACCCAGGAGTCTAGATTATTTAACAGCAAGTGCTTAAAGTCCACTTTCGCCAAGACTCAAAAATCAGGCAGCTGACAAGTTAACACAGCGTTCAACTTACATAACACGCTTAACAGCAGAATTGGGTAATGAAAACACAAAAAAATGTGGCTGCTTATTTAAGGGTATAATAGGAGCTACAATTGTCACAATTAAACACACAACACATAAGACTATATCTCTTTCGAGTAATATAACAGCAGTCATACTGGCAAATGTTCCAGAGGCTGTGGGGCTTCAACCTCTGACATCAAAATCGTGAAACATTTAATAACTTTAACATATAATATCAGTTCAATTTAGGTGCTTTGATAAAAAAAAATCAGTCCTTCACAGGAAAATGGCTTCATTCATACAGTGAATGTACGCTTGAAAATCCTGCCCACACTATTGACAACTATCCAAATGAAGAAGGGAAAAGTTGTGTCAGTTTGTATGAATCAAGAATAACACACAGAAGTCCCCTGACGGCCACAGTGTAAACAACTTAAACTGCCCATCCAGTGCTATTACGTTTTTTTTTTTTTTTAAAGAATAAACTAACACCTTACAACTGTCAAACTGAATCCTTAAAAAAGGTTGAAACTGAGAGCTGAGGTCTCAAGTTAACAACGATCCACTTTATCACTGTGATTATACCAAGGACAACGTGCATTCAATCAAGACGCTGAGCGAAATGGAGAGAGAAGATAAGAAAGAAGAGAGAGAAAACACACACGAAATAATTACAGGCTGATTTTTCATCCATCTGGCCAGAGATTCTGCGAGGGCCATAATGCCTGCAGTAGTGCTTCTGATTGTTGCAGTGAGAATTGGTCACGGCTAAATTAATTCTAACACTGTCACGATATGAAAATGACAGACAGAAGGAGCACTGAATGTGCAGCAGTAATTAACAGCCCTAAATGACTCATTACACTTCATGATTTCATTAACTAAGCAACTATTTTACTTGTGACTGGTGTTTGTGTCATCATAATCAAATAGAAATTTTCCTTCAAAATCAACTTAAACGCTGTTTGGGGCATCATTTTCTGTTCAGTTTGTACTGAATACCCAAATTTGCCACAATTGGATCAATCCCTAAACCACCATTTAAGAATTACACTGCCTCAAAAAGACATTCATAATTTCTCAGTTTCCTCAGTTCTATTCAACATTCAACAATCTAAACACCTCTCGAGACTTCACACACTCAAACACACGCGCACACATACACACTAAGATGCCGGCTCTTGCAAGACTGCAAATCCGAACAAACAATGTAATTATGTATGCATTACTCACCGATACTGTCAAAGGAAAGTGTACCAAGGAGCTACGGTTGAAAGGAAGGATAATAGGGACTTCAGACTCTGATTTGATATTCATAACTTCTACATAAAGGAAAATTACATGTTTTCTTCGCACTTTTCATTCAAAACCTAATGTTTTTGTCAAACCATGACTTGGTTTCCCTGGGAACACCGAAGGGTTTGACAAATACCTGAAACAATCTTTAACCTTCTAATGTAACAGAAGTAAAATAAATAAATAAATAAATAAAGGACGTGGCATATGACAAATTTCACAAACTCTGGCTGTGGCGTTGCAGTCGCTACCATGTGGCGTTTATATCAAAGTAGGTGAAGAACTAGACCGAACGATATATCGCAACAGATGTCAGCTTGCTAATGGGTTAACATTCAACGCAAGCGAGTCTGTGTTCCTGTTGCCATGGTTACGCGTTTTATAAACAGGCTGAGCAAGCACATTAATTTAGTGAACAAACAGTTTTGCTGAAACTACTTAGTAGTCTTTATCAGGAAATAATGGACTTCATGCAGCCAATCAGAATCAAGTATTTAGCCTGATCATGTCATAATTCCTGATAATGGATTATCCCTTACTTCTAAATGTGTTTCCAAAATCATTAAATCAGATGAAAAAATATTCTGTCTGTCGCACAGAAACGGAGATAGTTAATGTGTTTCTCAAGTAATGATGTACCGTACGCTCACGTCCCAGTTCATTAGGTTTACTGGTGACAACAAATGTATCTTAATATGACAGTCCTGTAGCAAATCCACCTTCATGACTGTAATTTATGATGAAACAGCGTAAGAGAGGCATCAATCCAATTATATAATCATTTTGGAAGATGTAGTTTGTGGTGCTGTTAATACTGGATTAAAAACAAAAGCGTTTCTGTTATCTGGCATAGCCAGACTTATTTCTTTTTAGAATATGAGTGGTAAATGTCATGTGGATTTTTACTGTGGGTCGTGCTTCAACTTCAACCGGCAAATTCATACCTTGGATAGTCCAACAACCAGTTACAGCCATATACATACAGCGTAAAGACCACACAATATTTTGATAGGGTAGGCAGATCCTTGCCACAATCAGGACACAATCAGTTCTCCATGAGAACTAGATCAAAATTTCCTGTAATTTTGTGGGTGGTGGACATTCAGACTGGCTTTTAGGCTGATTCAGCCTAAACCACTGACTGGTTGTCAAATAATGGAATGTGTCATCACACTAAAATAAGGTTCAATAACCGCAGCCTCCAATTTGAAAACCGGTTCAAGCAACAGCTCTCAGTAATTTTAAGCAAATGCTGAACACCATATCCTTTATGAAGCTAAGATTTAGAGCAGGACTGTGTATTAGAAAGTTTAAGGTTAAATAGTGAGCCTAACTGATTGGAAAGTCAACATAACACGGTGAAAATAATTCATGTTCTTTCTCACAAGCATCAATATGAGTATGTATGAAAATATACATTAAAATAAATCTTCACATGACACAGAGTGAGACACTTCCAGCTACAAGGCTATAAGATGTGTGAGTTGGTTATCATATTACAAATTTGTTTCATCTCAAAAACGACATCTACTTCTGATTCGAACGGTTGGGTTTTTGAGGATGATGAAAGAAAGCTCAGCCACCTAACTCACAAAACAAACTGGTGCTATTTGAGTTGCAGGCTACAGCTCTCCCTGTACTGTACAGTTTATGTGATAGAAAACGGGTCGCCCCTATTATACCATTTACAAGTCTCCATGTCTTTAAGTTGTTTGATATGAAGTTAGAAGATGGAGCATACGTTCACACACACAAAAAACAGCGGTAAAAAAACAGGACACTAATTGGTTGCATCCATGCCCTCTGCTCCGCTGCATACCTGCGGCAGAAAGCACGTCTCTGTGGCAACGACAGCAGACTGAATGGGTAGCAACAGTGTGTCATTGCTGCCGACGCATCTGACTACGGATGCCAGGACATCTCCCATTATCCCCGACACCTCATCTGACAGCGGTCTCCTAACAACCACGGCATGGGCGCAAACTTACAAAAACGGGGGACGCAAAAATAAATAAATAAATAGAATGTAAAGCTCCCGCCTCCAGCCCCCAAGAAAATTATTTAGGGGATATATATATATTTTTTTTTTTAAATCGGAAGGCAGTCCTACCTGTGTGTGCTGATTCAATGGGTAGAGGAGGTGGAGGAGGAGGAGGAGGAAGGAGGAGGTGGAGGAGGTGCATCAGGATGAAGACAGATGCCGCATTTAGAAGACCAGAAGATGAGGGAGATGTGGCGGCGATCCGGAGTTCCCTCCTTCAGTCACGACGCACAGCTGCTCTAACGCGAAGGTGAACGGGGAGCCCAATTGTTGCGCAATATTAATAGAAGCGAATGGGAGGCTTTACCGAGAAGCCTGTCTGTTTTATTCTATTTTATTTGTTTCAAAACGACGTGGATTCAACCAGCGACGAAGGAGGTTTAACAGCATAAAGACTGTCTTTACTGTTAAACCTCCTTCGACTATAGTCACTATAGGCAAATTGAAGTAAAACTAAAAGGTCCTCTTATCACCATTACAAAGAAAGACATGAACTACGAAATCAAATGAAGGTGAATTACGACATACATTAAACACGTTCAAAAACATTTAAAAACGTTCTAAACTATTTCTAATCATTCTAAACGTGACACAAACCTTATGTAACCTTTCAAATTAAACTACTCATTACAGCACTTACAGAGAAGGTGCTAATTTACACATCTTTATTTTTTAAATTGAGCATCATCAGTTTACAAACTTTCTAACTTTTCCATATTTCGTTTTCGACTTGTTTGCCCGAGTTTATTTAAGTTTACGAATCTTATCTTTAAAAACATTAATAAAAGAAAACAAACAGCATTTCCCTGCCTTGGTTATCTAGCTACATTCGAGACAAAGGTTAAAAGGTCTTAATCAACACCAAGACAAACTTTTAAAACAACACTTACCGCAGTTTTCAAGACACATCCGCGTCCCACAGAAATTCTTCAAATGTAAAGTAAAAGAAAAGAAAAAAATGCGTCTTTTGTCTAATCCATGTCCATAGGCCAGACTCTGTTGGTTAAACACAAACAAAGATGGCCGCCAGAAGATTTCAACTGTCACATAATGTTTGAGGGTCAAGGAAGAAAATAATGAGGAGTTTGTTACATTTACTTTAAACAAAAATAGAAACAACACTTCCAAATAGATCCCTGCCCCCCCAAAATCCTAACTAATGTGATATATGAGTTATCCTTTAACGTAATGTGTCAACACCTCTGGATGTTTAATTAGTCGTGCCCAATAATCACCAGGATATGAGTCATTATATTATGTTAACATACAGTATGTGGCACTGAGGTCACATTATGTGGATCTCAGCTTATTGGCATATGAGCAATTTGCACAATGTGCACACAACCTGCTAGCTGGAGGACGCAATGCAAAGTGTTCAACTTCCAAAAAGCCAGCGAGGTAAAGCACACTGTTTATTTAGTTTTATTTATTTTATAATGTGAGTGTTGAGTAGGTGGGTATCCTGGGAAAAAAAAAAAAAGGAGGTCGAGCCTGGATAAACGTGATGCTTATTTATTATTACTCTTCAGCCTTGAAAATAACACACATTTTCTGCACTTGAGATGCTGCAATCCACTAGTCTTGCAGAGTATTAGGTGGCTGGTGAGTTGGCCCACAGGGCGTGCACTTTCTCCATCCAAAATTACAACCACAACAACTTTTTCATCCTCTTACCTACTGTGCATACTTGTTTGAGGTCGTATTTGCTGCTGTCATTCTGAAGCGGGCATCACGCAGGGCGCTGAAAACTGATTTACTGGCAGAGATTTAGATTTTTCCATTACGCAGCACACGTGTTGCCAGGACAGGTTACTTGGAAACGGCCCTTACTGGCCCACATATCCTTGAAAACACCTGTTTTAATTCGATGCTATAGGAAAAGCAACGTTCTTCGCTGTCACTGCAGCACGCTATAATGAGCCATATTGTCCGTCATTAAAGTTGGATGACAGCCGTCTTGTTCCCCTGAGCTGCATAGTGGATTCCTGTAATGCCTACGAGCAGATGGGTCGCCGACCTGCTCTGTTACTCAGGCCAAGGTGTGTGGAAGCACAAAGGCAGCAGCAGGAGCAGATGGATGCGAGCAGGATGAGACAAAGATGGGTGCTTAATATTTAAAGTGAAGCCGCGTGCTGCCCCACCGAGGAGGGAGGAGGATAAAATCATCACACTGAATTATAGAGACGCCCAGATCACAGGTGAAAGGGCTGAAGAGGGGCCCTGTGATCTTCAGTCATCCAGGTCATGCTATGTCTAAAGCAAATGTCACTGTACATCACTCACAGATGTTGAATGAATGGTGAAACGCTTTCAAAAATACTAATAAAAAAAACAAGTCCAGTTCTCTTTCTCTGTTGATTCTTTGGTTCCTTTTGTCTTAATCATTTCACCTCAATGACGGCATATTTGAAACTTTACTACATTATCGTAACAATTCCTTTAATATCTCTTGGTGTATGAATTACAGAATCAGACTGTTTTATTAGATTTTTCTGTAGTGTGTTGAAACCTTTTTATCCGTCTGTACCACAATATAAAATACGAACGCCTCTCCAGCCCTAAGCAAACTAAACCATTGTCGTTTAACGTCTAGTTTGCTGCCTATGCATGTGAATTAATGTTTCAATCAACTCAAGCTGCTGCTTGCTCACCAATGTGTCCATCACTGTGAATAGACACCGCGGTGTTGCTGACGGTGATTTGAGCACTAGCCGCATAGCGGAAGATTAATAGCATGTTCATGTGTTTCATTCCTACGAAAACTGGGAGACAATTTAGAAGACGGTGTGAAGAAGATGTTCTGCAGCAGCGCCCCCCAGCTGAGAGTTACTTCAACTTCCAGCAAACTGTTCTCCCTCCTGGCCGCTTCATTAATCAAAACTCGCACACACGGTGAATTTTCACTTCACTGGCCACAGACCAGTGGGAATCAGGTTTCACAGACAAAAGATCAACACCGAGTCTATGGATGTCAGTACCTCTGAAACATCCCCAAGAAAGCCACGTCAGCCCAACGCTATGTCAATAATCCTCGACATCCAAACCAGACCTCACGGTCAGCCAGCTTATTAGAGAATAATGTAATGTTCTACACTGACTCTCTAGTGGGCTTCTTTTCTTTCTTTCTTTCTCTTGGTTAAGTCTCAATCGTAACTATAATGCCTCTTGTATACGTTCGAAAGCATCTTCACTCAAAGGTGACACCATTTAAATCATGTCTACGTTGCATCTGTCTGTCAGACTGGCGGTAGGAATTTAAACACTACTACCGAGGCATCTTTACAATAACCAATGTATTCTGCAGAATGGGCCAGAGGAAAATTAATAGGCCTACATATTTCCATGCACAGCTAGTTACTGGGTCAGCTGCAGCCAGGACGGATGAGATGTGAGCTTCTCATCACTCAAACCCGAGACTAGAAACGAATCATCGTCAGTTTGTGACACAGTTGGCCCACATTCAGTATGGAGCCTTGGCATCTACGTTATCTGGAGCATATAGGATACTTATCATACCGCAACTGTTGCAAACCAACAGAGCCCGAAATAGTTGCTATGTTGAGGATAGTTTAAGGTTGTTGTTTTTGTTTTGTTTTTTGAAACCAGGACATTAGAGAGCTTTGAATCTACCCACTAAAGTGGCATCACCTTCTCATTTCCAACATAAAATCTCTGATACATCTTCTAAAAGGAATATATTACATTTTGGCATTTAACACATGATAAATTGCAGAGAATTTGAAAAGGAGAAAGATAATACTGCAATTCAATGTGAAGCCAATACCAAACACTAGTTAGAATAGCTCAACATAAAGACTGACAACAAGTACAATTCATCCGTTAAACAATTTGAGGTTTTTAAAAGGAATTCTGCATGCTGTTATTTATCCTCCAGACTTCCTGGAGCTCTGATTGTTCTGTGACAGATTAGATGTCAAAAATTAAATGTTTACTGGGGAGCTTCAGATGCCAAGTTTTATTACGTTTAACCTTTGTTTTTAAGCTTTTTCTTTAAGTTAAGGTAACCTGGCTGCTAGCTGTAGGTAGATATATTCACAGTGGAATAAATTTGTGTTTGTAAAAACACCAGTTTTCATTACATTTATTTCTAGCCTGGCAGACAGCCCCAAGTTCCCACACCTACAAAATTTTAGTAGGGGGAATTTCAGTCCACAGTCGTCGTGTTTGGAATTCTGTGCAGTTACACATATATGACAAAATGGCTGCCACGAGGGCAGTGAGACAATGTGCGTTGTATAAAATATTGCCACAAAATACTTGATAGCGATTGAGGCAGTTGTTGCGGCTGCGGCTCCGTCGCATCAGGCCACAGGTCCGCCATGCTCTAGACACACTGCAGCTTGTGAACCAGGAGAAGGTGGGGGTGGAGGACAGCCTGGGAATCCTGTTGTGAGGATCATGTTTTCCGACTTTTCCAGTGCATTCAACACCATCCAGCCCCTGTTACTGAGAGACAAGCTAATAGAGACGGGAGTGGAGTCACACCTCATTTCTTGGATAGTGGACTGTCACACTGGGAGACCTCAGTACACCAGGTTGGGGAACTGCACTGGACTATCAGGACTATTGTTAGCAGCACTGAAGTCATGTCATATGCAGAAGTTCTCAAACGACACTGCAATGGTGGGGTGTATCAGGGACGGACAGGAGCAGAAGTACAAGAATCTGGTGAAAAACTTTGTCTCATGGTGCGGAGAGAACCACCTCTTGATCTAAACAACTAAAACCAAAGAGATGGTAGTGGATTAATCAATAAATGGGGCACATGTACGTGTGTAACAACTTGAATACTCTTATTCTATCCATCATATCATTTGTTGATCTGATTGGTTGAAGGACCATCCTGACCAACCAACCATATTAAGTTGAAACTGAAAATAAAATCTAAATGGTGGCTTTCCAGGCTCAAATTTGTCAAATTTCATCTTTCCACTAACAAAAGTAATGCTCACTGGTCAAAATGACTCAATCATATGAACAATGCTTGTTCTTCTATAATTGAAGCCAAGTTGGTATCACGCAGACATGTTGCATCTCTCTGTCATACAATGGTTTAAGTGAAAATAAAAAAAATAAAAAACACAGATTCTTAGTCACCTTTGATTTATTCTGCTTGTCCCTTGAAAAAGTACATTATCCATGTGTTGCTCGTATTACTACAGAAAGCTTTCGTCCCCCTGAGGTACAACAGCCCAAAAAAATCTATTTCACCTTTTAAATGCCTTTCTATTGTCAAAGGATTCTCAATACACCTCACACAATAGGTTTATCTGTTAAGTTCAAAATGATTTGTAACCACAATAACCCAAACTGCTTTTCCAATTATAAGCCAAAGCAGTAATTACTGTGGACTAAGCCTACCTCAAATAAGCCTTTCACAATCAGTATCATAATAAAGAAAATAATCCATTGGTAATATTGACTGTTAATCGAGTTAGACCATTTCCTGGAATCTTTACTTCCAAGAATATGTGTGTGCGCGCGTGTGCGGATTTAACTAATGCAGTTTCAACAAATGCATTTTTTTCTCTCCAATAATAACCAGTTTCCATAAGCAACCTCTTCACATGTTTTCATTCACACGTGACCAGCAGATCTATTCACGGTCCACATTAAATACAGGCCAACTACACATTTGCAGAAACCGACGCAGTTGCTGATGAATGAAAACAAGAGGGAAAGAAGCCATCGGATGGACAGAGAAAGAAAAGTAGAAAATGACTGAAGTCTTGTTTAATTATGATTAAAGCACATATCTAATGGCATTAAAGCACATCAATGATATCCTAATAATTCTGTGCGTGAGGTTATCTTAGAAAAAAAAAGACATGTGATGGTGACTCCCCCATGGACTAAAAGTTGTGAACTTGACAGAAAAGCCTGCTTTGCATCAGTACTTTATATATATGTATATAAAAAGAAGCATCTACACACGCGACACCACTTCATGTTGTCATAAATTCACCAGACATAAATGGGGCTGTTGGGGAAGTGGTAGAAAACTTAATTCAAAGGGGATCCAGGACCTGTCTCGGACAAAGACAGGACTAAGATGGGCTCCTGTGGATTTATGCCTCAGCGGTGGTGGGAAGAACTCGCACGAACAGAGTTTTGGTGTCAAGAGACTTTACTGACGAATCAGCTGGCAGCTCTGGAAAACACAGAGAAACAAATAGTTGCACAGTCTGCTTGTATTTGATTAATTCCATCAAGATGCAAAAAAAGAATTTGAAAAAAAATTCATTCACTGTCTTCCCTTAATCATTAAAGAAAATCCAACCAATCCAGACTAATTTCAAATTTATCTCATGAACACTGTACTGCATGTCGGTTATTAGAAGAAAAAAGAAAAAAAATGCAACTGTGAAGAAATGGCTTCTTTAATTTTTTTTTAAATACTTGCTCCCTGGTTAATATAAGTAAATGTTATTTGATACTTCGATAATATTTATTTATGATTAGTGAATTAACAACCAAAGTATGTGAAAGCAAAACTTAAAAATTTTATACATCGACGGATCAATGCAGAATTTAAGCCATAACTTTTACAATCTGCCTCCACATTTATACATGTGCGTCGGTGTGTTGGCATCATTCTGTAATTACACTAATTGGATCATATTGGAGTTGAAGCTAATAAATGCTGACAATCACTTTTACTGAAGTCTCTGCGCCTGTGAAAATATACAAGATGTTTCAGTAGATGATGTTTAGGAGGCAGAAAGAGACGAGACGTAGATTTGCTGTGCTCTGTCATCGTGATGCGCAGTTACACCACTCGGGAGGTGCACGTTTGTCTCAAAGCATAAATCAAGCTTTACCCGCAACATGTTGCAGTGCAATGTTACACATTCTCCTTATAGCGGCAGAAATCCTCCTCAGCGTGTTGGAGGGACAGCAGTGCGACAGTAGAGTGCTCATCGCTCAATACCTTGGGCTAAGATGCGATGTACGATATATTTTTCTCTTGCCAAGGATTAAAACATAATTTTCTTAAGTTGGAAACTGGCACAGGAACATTTCTTATCAAGGAAATGTTCAACAAGGAAGGTAAATACTACTCTAATCTGATTTCCTGCTCACTGCATCCCGTAGCCTTTACATCAGTTTGAGTCTTATGATGGACTTCAAGTTCAATAATGACAACGGCATTTTTCATCTTACCCTGAGTGAGGTCCTGGTCCAGGTAGAGTTTGAGACGTCTGCTGCGGAGGCCAAAAACCTTGGCGGCCTCGGAGAGCAGCCCCGAGTGGTCGAGCACATTCTGGCCCACTGGGTTCTGCAGCAGGAGGGTGCCCATGTCACCAGCCTGGCACTCTGGAGGAAAACATCGTTACAACGTTACCTCGTTTAAAGAAGTAAGAAAGTAGGAAAAATCGGCTGCTTAGTCGGAGTAGCTCTGCCTCTTTGTGACTGAGAGGGTATTGGAAAAATCCTAAGCTTAGCCATGGGAAAAGCGCAGAGAATAGATCTGGGCTGAGCCTCACTGATCAATCGGCGAGTGTTGGTGTAGAGAGGTAAAGCGAGAGGGGTTGAGTCGGAATGACTTAAAGGATAAAAATGAATTATAGCCAATTTCCTCCGGTCCAAGAAAGCTGAAACATTAACAATATACTGTAGGTGATTCTAGTCGTGGAAATAACAAAATCCATTTCTTTGACAGCTCCAGTTACCAGATGTCAGGAGCAACTTAGAAAATTAAAGCTATGTTACAGTTTAAAACAGCTAAAGTAAAAAGTTTGACTGCACTGTCAGGCTGAGAGTTAGAAGACGAGGCTTTGATAACAAAAAGAAATAAAATAAAAAATCAAGCTACAGTCAGAAGCTTATCTCAGCATAAAGTGACCAATATTTTGTATTCTGGTTTTTATGTGGATTTTAAAAAGGAGATACAACAAGTACATTATTGACTTTTTTTTTTTTTTAAATGGCTAGCCTTCAATTGTTTCTAGGTTTTGTATGAAGATAATTTAAAAGGTTGTTTGCAGTCATGTCAAACTAGCCTTTTTAAATAAGCTCCATCTAAAATACGGTTGCAGGACTTAATATAAAAGACCAACACAGCTTCCAGTGACTAAGAAATGTATATTACAGTGTGTGGGTCAGACTGAATAGTCCCCAACAAACCGATTTCTTGCAGCCATCAAACAGCTGCGACTGCACCGTTAATTATAATGACACATTTAACACCGAGAGGTTGATTATAATAACAAAATAAAACATGGGAAGCATTATGCCCCAACAGTGAGGAGGGCTTGTTGTGTCTGACTTCTACTGATGCGTTTCTCACCGGCCGGCTGCGCATTGCAGAGCAGCAAGTTCACGTAAGGACAAAGGAGGGCATCGGAGGTGGGGATGGGCCCGGGGGAGGACGAGCCTGAAGTCACCAACAAAGTTTTACCGCTCAGAGCCTGAAGGTCTGTTTTACTGGTCAGCTCTGTAATAAAACACAGCACAAGCACGAGAGCAAACAGGAGAGTTGTCAGTTCATGATTACCTGGGTTACTGTGGAGCCTCTGAAGTGACAGGAAAAGCATACTAGTGTAAAACAATAAATGATTTCATGCTTTTGCTTCAACTTTCAGCCCGAGACAAAAAAAACACACATATTTCTGTCCCTTTTACTGCCGTTTCCTTATCCTGCCTGCTCAATTTCTTAACGTTGATGGCACGAGAGTGCGTGAAATGTATCACAGTATATGATGAACATTACTTACGCCTACAATATAAGCTTCAATATATTTGTTTTCAGGTAAGTTTACAGAACACACAGATCATCACATCATTGTCATATAAGAGTTAGGACATTTAGATTTGTGAGAATCTAGAAAATTACACGAATAAACAATTAGATGTTAATTACTAATAAAGATAAATAAATAAAATAAAAAACTGAAGAAAAGATTGGGGATGACAGAAAAAATGTTTTACATAATGCTTTTAGTACTATTTTACTTATTTAACTATTATGTCTATTTATTCTGTGTATTAGATTTATTGACTTTTCTGATTACTTTTTAATGTAACTTTTTTTACAGGTCTATATGAGTGATTTTTACATCATTTCAGTTTTTACATGAATTACTAGCAAGAAGGTGGAGATGTGATGACCACAGGTCGACGCTTCCAGTTGTGTCTACTCTAATAAGGATTCATTAGTCTCATTAAATAAATGATAAATGGCAGCATTTGTGCCTTGGTGAGCAGCCAAAACTCGTTCTCACCAGTCCCGCCGTTGAAGTATTTGAGCGGAGCGTCGTTGGTTCCAAAGATGACGCTGCACGCTCTCTTCAGCTTATCCAAGCTGAGTCGGTTATCCCCTTTGGGATTCTCCAACAGCAAAACTCCCTCTGAACAAGAAACCAGCAAAACAGGATGTCTAACTCAGACAAACAGTTCATGAAGTGACTCACAGGTAAGTCAAGATGGCAGAGTTCATGCTGTACGAGCAAGGACACTCAAACATCTGAAGCCACGTTGAATATTTTAGAAAGATTGTGTTGTTTGCATGTCATGTCTCATCCATCAGCAAGGAAGACTTTGCTCTGCTTCGTTATACAAGCTCTTACTGAATCATTCTGGCTGGGGGAAAAAGACAAAAAACAAAAACAGGTTCCCCATGTTTTACCTTGTTCTTTGTTGTTGACCTTCACCTTGACGTTGATGTATGAGCAAGCTGGTCCATTTAGAGGAGCTTTAGCAGCGGAAGACCCTTTTACTATGGTTAACTCCAAGTCGGAGGACTTCAACTGTGACAGAGAAGAGCCAAAGAGTCACATAAGACATGAATATTATTTATGTTGTCAAGTGAAGACTAGTTTAAAAATAAAAACTAAAAATATGAATTATGAAATGATACCTGTAACAAATAAATGTGAAGAGCAGCAGTATTGTTTCATTGAAATTTTAAAGATACAGAACACGATAAGATACACGTTAAACTGAGGTCATAATACAATAAACAGCAACCTGAGTCGTTTCCTCTATGATGATGCTGGCAGTCTTTGGCACAGGGAAGGGCAGAAGTGGAGCCTTGGTGGTAGCCAGAATAAAGTCAGTGTGAGCCTGGATCACAGAGTGCAAGTACTCCCCCTCTGGCTGGCAGCGGTAGTACACCGTTATCTCATCAGATGGCACCAGACGCCCCTAAGACGAGAGATTCAGAGATTTGCTTTATTTAAACAAACAACAAGTGCAGTATTTAAAAGGAAAAAAAAAGAGGGGGTATTGGTTTCTGTACTGAAGGGAAGATTTCATGAGTCATTTGAGAGACTATACTAAAAGAAAAACAATTGATGGGAGCAAGGATGAGAAACGCAATTCAAGTAACTCTCTTCAAAGCTTCTTTTCTCTTTTTTATAAGTTAATGGCAACGGGAAGAAACAATTACCTGAAAGGTGGAGGGTTAAAAAACAGAAAAAGTGGAAGGACGGACTAAAGGAGATATCACCAGGATTCAAAAGAAGAAAACAGACAATATGGGAACAAATAACGCGAAAGGGAACAAGGACATTTTTGCTAGATGAAAGCTCATCTATTTTGGCTATGTGCGCTTCCAGCTTCCACTAACCTTGGCACATTCAAACACATTGATCTCATCCTAATCTGCAGCCTGCAGATGTGCACATGTGTGCACGGCCCTACACATACACACTGACAGTGTGGCGTGCGCACACGTTGACAAACGCACCCCACTTGCAGTATGTAGCTCAAGGGCAGAGGAGCAACATTAGCTGGATAGAGCGGAGCAGTCAATCAATGGAGGAAGGTTTATAGGCTTTTCCACGTCAAGGTACTGACCCTACTTGGAGCATGTACAGTATGCGTATGAGTGTGTGAGATAAAGCTACAGAGATCTCCAGCTGGTGAGAGGTGCATTAAAAAAAAAAAAGAAAAAAGATGTTGTTGACCTATGCTTCTCATCTTTCCATCCCACACAAACCGTGCTCACACGTGAACACCCACAAACTACTAGCAAACATGTACAAAAATTAATTCCCATCCACAGGGTGGAAAATTCCTGACAGATCTCACTTTGAAATAACTGGAGGAATTTAGCCTGGCCGGGAGCCAGCGCACACCACTGCTATAGGGGGACGGAAAAAACTGTTTGTTGCTTGTGAAAACAAGGGGCTGTTGGCTAATCCGTCTTTACTCCCCAGACCACTTCAAAGCTCCAACATTAGAATCTGAAAGGGGCCAGACTGTAATTAAGCTTCCATTAAGCCTGCCTTATGATGGAGAAACCTCTAACTGTGACGCTGCAGTGGAAAGATTTCAAAACTGCCCTGACAATAGCATGGGACATAAAGAGGAAGGGGGAGGACGGGGTGATCAAAGGGGGACAAATATAACGAAAAATATACACAGAAGTTTTTGGGTCTATGGTGTAGGGCTCTGCTACCAATCAGCTGAGTTTTTGGACAAAAACTAATCATATTTGTCCAAGTTGAAAACTGGAGCTGGCTGGAGGGCTGCCACCTCGCATGTGAAGGCAGTGGTGTGTGTGTGGTAGATGAACAGGCAACTTCACAGTGTCTGAGGTTCATGAAGAAACAACACTGTTCAAAGAGGCCAAACAAGGGAAAAGTTAAAAATAAAACCCCTCACGCTGCGTCTGTGACGTGTTCAGCTCACCATGAAGCATGCTCGGCTACGTGCACTGGCCGCTTCAACTACGTCAGGTCCTACTTATTACACACTGCTTTGTAATATTCTGTACTAGTGTGTTATGTGTCACTCATTTCCAGAGCTACTCATGCTCCTGAAATAATGGCCACACCTTCTTGCGTAGTTTCTGAATGCGGTTGATGACCTCTCTGGCAACGCCTTCGTCCACCATGGACTGGTCCGGGGAGACGTCCAACAGCACCAGGACCTAAAAGAGGCAGGAAGAGGACAGTGTTAGAGTTAACTAATCAAAGATCTGTTCAGATTTGACTCAGGCGTACAGGACTTCTTCAAGGTGTCTTCATCCAAACTGACAGTCTATATGAATCAAATCGAAAGTTTATATTTTATAAGTTTATAGCTAATAATGCAAATAATACCTAAATATAAAACCTCTTCACAATTGGATTCAGACATCAGTGAGAGAGGCCTCAAAATCTTGATTTTCAGTAGGTTTAAAAGGAGCCCATTCAACATAAGTTTTAAAAAGATCGTTGACTTTAAAGTTGTGTTACTGTCTTTATTTTACGTTATTGTAGCAAAAACTCTGGTGCGGAGGTGGAGTTTTCGGGTACAGTCATCTAACTACCACCCTCAATTGCCTCACGTTGCCTGAGCAGGTGGAGCTTACAGCCTCCTTGCACATAAATACAGCACCTGCACGAAAGGAAATAACTTCCCAGGCCATAGTCTCCGCATTCAAATGGGAAAACAGAATAACTACCATTGACTAAGCTCCTTTCACATTGAACGAGAAACCGCAGGTCGACCCAGGTTTTTCATGCCATGTTTTGGACCCAGGTCGAATGACCCGAGCAGCTTAAAAACAGAGTAAAGTTCTGGTCTACTCCCATAAGAGACCGATCTCTGAAGGGCAGAGATTTTTGTCCAACCTCTCAATCAAACAAATCAAATATGTTGTTGTACGATCGTTAATGGAAGCGCATAGGTTCGGGAAATCGCACCGGGAAATTTTGATGTGATTAACGTATGCATGACTGTGTGTACATACAGCTTGTATAGTGATATAGCACACTTTCTATCAATCATGGCAGCGCACCGGCAAGACCGTGAGATCCGCGAGCTGCTTTGCATCTGTGGAGAAGAGGAGATTCGGTGCACTTAAATGTGTAATGATGACGTTGATGACATTGTTGACCCGTTGATATATGAGAGGGAGGAAAAAACAGGCACTCAGCTCTCACAGCAGGAGATCAGACCCGGGACTTCAGTCAATGTGAAAGTAATGTGAAAGCACACCAAAGGCAGGTCGACCTGGGTCTGGAAATCCTTTGTCAACACGGTATTTTTGATGTGAAAGGGGTGTAAATTATCACAAAGGGCTAGCCTCTCTTGAATCAGACTTATCAGTCGGTCTACAGTTCATTCTATAGAATCACACTGAGGAAAATTTTCCAAAGAGATAAATATATCAGGGTTCAACTTGTGCCAAAACTGGCTCCACCGACTCTCACTAATGGCCAAACACCAACGAATGCCCGACCGTCGGCTCGGTGTGTCACAGCCCTTCAAGTCAACATACGACATTTGAGTCTAATCACGCACAGCCCACAATTACGACAACAAGAATAGTAGCAGAGACGGTTAGAATTTCACGTGACGTTAAGATCTTATAACGTGCAAACTATATTAAAAACAAGCAGCAGCGATGACAATACTCTAAGTTTGAGTCACTTAAATGACAGTCGTGTTGTGTAAGACTGACACTTCACCATAGGAAGAAGGAGGTAAAGAGATGACAGGGTGAAAATACACTGAGAGCGAACAGACACAGAGTACGAGAGGGAACAGAGAGACGGACAGATGGAAGCTGGAGAGTCAGCGAGAGCGAGTGAGGTACCGAAAGAATTAAAAAGCCAGCTCAGTAAACTGGTATTAAGGTGCAGCCGTGTGGTGTGTGCACGGTTGGAGGAGCACTGATTAGAGAGGGCCTGTGGGAAACGCATACATGCTGGTTTCCACTTAGCCGTGAAATGATTTCACACATCACACTCGCATAAATGCATTTACAGTATACGGCAGCTCAGTGCAGAGACTGAGCAGTAGCAGAGTAATATTTGTTTTGTTAGATCCAGGTACATTACAGTCTGAGGTTCAACCTAACAAACAACAGGAGACAGTCTAGTAGTTAAAGAGAGGAGTCACGTGTCTGTGCCTCTATACCTTTTTGGTGTGAGTTAACAAGTGACTGTAATTTTGCGGAGTGGAGAAAATATAGTCATTTGGTGAAAAACACAAATGTTGGTCTATTTTTAGTCTATTTAAGTAAAAAAAAATCTTAATATACTCTTATTTTACTATATAATAAATACCGCAAGTATAACGGGTTCGGTGAAATGAATGGAGATAAAATAACATGTTTTGGTATGACAATACAGTGCATTATGGCCAAATAAACCAATGAACTAAATGAGGTGAGAGAAGAGTGTTGCATTTTTATTACATAAATTCATTAAATGTGACAAAACTGAAAGGTCTCTGACTCTAAACCAAACCTTTTTAACTTTAAAGGAGTAATCTCCACCATCAAATACTAAATTCATGTGGTTTAAATACTGAGCGTACCTGTGAGTCGGAGTGCGCTTCGTACTGTGCAGCTGAGCCAGAGCTCTGATCGAACGTGTACATCAGCCTCAGGTCCTCCTCGTGAAGCTCGTGGCCATCCACCACGATGGATCCTTACAGTGAAAAATGAATACAGACAGTTACTGCCAGAAAACAAAAGGATGACCGCAGTTATACAAGAAGTATAGAATAACATTTAGCTGCTCAAAGACAAAAAACGTTTCGATAAAACAAATATGATGTTTCTACATAACTCAAGGACATGGAACTATGGCCTGTCTCAGACCACTTTAAAACGATACAATCTATTCTCCATTTAGTGAATAAGCCTTTAGCGATATGTGCTATAATAAATGGATTGTGCATATCTCTCCCTATAAAGTAAAATAACTACAAAAAAGTACACCTGGGGCGTTAAAATGATTCAGACCATATTATACTTCTCATAAAAGTTTGCAGCCACTTTTGTCGCTACAAAGGTATCCCTATAATATTTACAGAAAAAAAATTACACCTCAAACAAGTATTTGCCGGATGGTTGCAGAAGATTAAAGACTACAATGGTGATGAGAAAAAAGGGTCAATTAGAAGTGGATTAAAGGACATGGCGCTATTGTTAGTGATACCTGTTATGATTTAATCAATGCTGGCTAGGGTTAGGGTCAGAGTTTACCAAACAATTTAGTTTCCCATTATTCTGCTAATTACACTTCAATAAACTGCTAACAGACTGTGTGAAATGAGTCTTTATGCATCTCTTGAGGATCCTTATGGAAAAACCTTCAATTACAAATACATTGATCAATTGTTCTCCCTCTGCATTTGCAACACACACAGATCGTTGTTTAGAATTAACTCAAGTCTGGATCCATCTTTGCTCATGTTCTTTCTATCCACATCCACTGCAGCTAGTTCTGAGCTTAAAACAATACACCAAACTCAATCTACTCAAGTTCATATCTCCATTTTGCCACTGGCGGCAATTACCCACGTCTGTGTTCTGACTAAAAACCATGACCGCGTATCTCCTGCCCTCCTCACTTCCCCACACCCAGAGGCTGGGTGAAACAGTCACTCCGTTTCTGTCTAATCTGAGATTTCCACGCTTTGATTTCCCGCGCCCCGTCCTGCCTCCTTGTTGTTTTCAATTCACTCTTAACCTTTTTATCCTTCTGTCTCAAAGAAAATAATGGGATCAAAGGTATAGGTAGGGAATAATGGCCGTGAACTTTCAGTTTCTAATCAAATATCCACCCTCCCATTTTAAAGTGGAACAAGATTTTATGAAGACACAGACTCTGTTAGTGAGAACTTGCCCAAAAGGTTAAAACGGGATCCTCAACTCCATGTGAGTGGTCAGCTTTTCCATGACTCATTCATAAAAGAGAAAGTCAAGCTCGATTAATGGACTAATCTCTATCTCTCAGATAAGATTGTATTCACCTTCTTTTCTGAAATCACCCAACATATATAGCGTGGCATTCATTCTGCCACATTAAAAATGGGTCATATACACTCCCACATCATACCTTGCCTTTGAATTTCAGATTAGTGAACTGTAACATGTTGGTGCTGTGCAGTTTCATCTATGTGTTTCCCCTCTCTGACAGTTTCCTCCCATCCATCTCTTTCCTTCCATTGCTCATTCTCCCTTTTTCCTTCCAATTGGCTGGACTTCAAACATCCAAGTGATTGGAAATCTTAAGTTCCCACAGCCCCAGTTGACCTCTGCAGCTTCCTTCCCCAGAGGCTCTGGGGGCTCTCCTCGTCTTTCTATAATTGGAAAGACAAGATACCTTGCGCTGCTTTGATCCCCGCTCGAGGTCTAATTATAGTTTCAGAAGGTTTAGTGTTTGTGTTCTCAGGATAAACTGGATGCTTGTCTGTGTGGAGCAGACTTTTTTTTTTTTTTTAATAATAGCGGTAGAGAACCAAAGTGTGTGTAAAAAGCCAAAGATGATGTAAATTAATATAAACGCCGCCAATGTGCATTTACTCTGCTGGGATGTGTCTGATTTTATGATTTGTGCTCATAAATGCACACAGTCGTACCTGTCTTCTGGAAGGCCTCGAGCTGTTCGCTGGTGAGCTCCTTGATGGATGCAGTGACGGCTTTGAAGGCCCCCTTTAGTCTCTTGCCCAGCACCATGTGGTCGGGCTCGGCTCTCAGTCGGATACCGTACTTGTCCTTGTCGGTTGAAAGTGTCAACTGTCGCACATTGAGCTCCTGAGGGGGGGGTAGAAAATAGTCTTAGAGGGAGTACAGTCACTGCCATGTCGCTGCCCGTGGAGACTGTTAATAACACTTAACATGTACAAGGGTTATTAGATTCGGACATGCTATGCTAGAATCAGCTAAACGGCATCAGTGAAGGCAGTTTATCACATGCCATATCCTCAGAGTAAAGCACAGTATTTCATGGATTTTTTTTTTCATTTTAAATGCATGCAACAAATAGTCCAACACATCTACTCACAGTGTCAGAAAAGTAGTAATTCAACTGGATGATCATTGTGGAGGTTGTAGTTTGTGAGTGTTGGTTACCCACGGTTTTGCGAAAGGCTCAGGCAAAAGAAAATACAAGTGAAACTTAAAATTGACTTTTGCACCTTAATGCAAAAACCTTAATTACCCAGGACATCTACTGCAAAGGGTAAATCAAAATTGATCATGCTGCCAATGAGTCAGCCATGAAATCAGTTAACCAGTAAATAAGTCCAATAATCCATTCCTCCAACTGAGTCAATATTTCTACCTTTCAGCACAAAGCATTGTTTATTCGAAATGATGAAAAGCAACAGAGACACTATATTCGGCTACGCTGACACCGACCCTGGCCCACCAACCGTGGCTTCCTTCAGTCAATCATACAGCTGCGGGATGTGATTGAGAGTCCTACGTATTTGACTTACTGACAGAGAAGCTACTATTGTGGACTGAGTGATAAACGTTAAGGTCAGCGTGACGTAGAAAATAGTCAGTTTCAAGTTGAGCTTAGGTTATTTAAAACAACATTCAGTCAATTTCACAAAAAGATGGAGTTTTACCTTGAAGGTAAATGTGGTTTTGTGCAAGTGTGTGTGAGATGACCCAGTGCATTACAATGAAGTGAGGTTTCTGTCAACCCAAACAGCTGTGTAGTCCACAGAGGATCTCAGGGTCAGTAGAAACTTAGTGGGGTCATCAGCATGCTTGTCAGAGAAGGAAAGCTGACCAAAGCTAAAATTCAGATGGCTAGAACAGCTCATCCCGTTCTGGGAGTAACCTCTTCCCTCTAAATGTCAGGAAAAGTCATTGAATTAAAAAAAAAAAAAAAAATTGTATTTTGCCTTAAGAAATGGACAATGAAGTAGTGATTCTCTGCACCCCATTTCAAACACATCCACCGTATAAATGTCCTCAGGTCAGTGTTTGACATAACAGTGGTCGAACCAAAGGAATATGCCAACAGTATTTATTTGTCTGTATTTCCAACCAAGCCTATTGCGCAGGTCCACAGATTGTATAAAGATGCTCCTCTTTTTGTGGTTCCATTGGTAGATGGTACTTGGGCGGGCGGGCGGGCACACACCCTGGGAAAATACCGTCAGCTTGACCAATGCCAGGAAGTGAGGACGCATTGTCCATATTTATATACAGTCTATGCCTTAGACTAAATGATATGTTACATCATCACCAATCAATCACTTGCAAGTTCAATCAAATATTTTAAAGTACATCAGGTGTAAATATATTTTAAATGCTTTTAGTTTTTCCACTTTTATACTCACTAAATATAGATCTAACAGGGGAATGGGCCTAGAATCGCTTTATTTTTAGTTGACTGTTGGCAGTGGGGAAGTAAAGGAACCTCTGTAAAAGTAAAAGTAAAAGTTGAATCCAGCCTTAAAGTGGTTTAAGTTTTTTTTTTTTTTAAAAAAAAGTCAGACACTGCAGACTCTTCCATGAGCTGCTGGCACCTTAACTGCTCTCCTTTCTGATCAAATAAACCTTGTTTACTGGAGGGGAGCTAAAGCCTGGCAAGGTTAAATGATTCCTCCACCAGAAATGAAACAGAGCAAGTGATAAGAAGTGGCCAGGAGTAAGATAAAGATAGTAGGATCCAACAGAAAGCCTTTCACCACGTGTGCCTTAAATCGTAAAGGTTGTGTCAAAGATCCTCAACATCGATGCATGGGATCAAGAGGTGGAACTGATTTAAGATCCAAGACACGTTAGTAAGTTCTCAAAAGTGAAATAATAGAATTCCTAGAAACAAAAATACTCAACACTCAAAGGCAAAGTGTTACTGGCAGTTTAATGGTCTTTCTGATGTGTGTCTCTTATTAAACAATACCTGCATGAAACAATGCAAGGTTTGGAACAAATCTGTACTTTCTGCTGTCTCAGCACATAGTGAAGGCGGGACATAAAATACACTGTATGTTCTTAACTTAAAATTGTGCATGATTATTTGTCAACATGGACATTTTCCCTTAGAGGAAATCCACAAGATGTGTGAGGGAGAAACAGCCTCTACATCAGTAACTCAGCACATTTGTAACCTGCCGACACTAGAAGACGAATTTTAACGATGCAATAAACAAGTAGTAAAAGAGATTAACAATAATATGTTTACTGCACTAGTGAAAAACAACATAATTTGCATGTTTGCGCTCTGTATTTGATGAGTGAGGCATCTCTGGTAGATCAAATGTGAAATTATTTTCCAAGGCATCTGCTTCACCTCCATTTTTAAATGGAAGTTAGAAATATCAATTACAGCTGCAGATACAAGCAGCATGTGAAGATGCACTGCCTCTGATGTTCATCCCCCTCCACCAAGAAGTCAACATACAGAAGCTTAATAGCACTGATCAAAGCAGAGTAAATGAGCAGAAACCAATTTCAGCAAAAACTTTTACAAAAAAAAAAGTACCTCCTTATTTTACTAGTCGAGTAACTCAGTGTACTCTTTAAAAGTTGTAGAATGAGTAATTTAACTGCACAGCTGTGAAAAATTATTCCTCTGTGAATATGTAAGCAAATAAATAATACAACGGTCTGTTCACTTACTTCAATGATGTATTTCTGCAAGGACTGGATGTCTTTCAGAGCCTCTGGGTCCTGGTGAATAACTACCACCTCCTTCAATGGGTACTGAAACAAATAACGAAACGCTGAAGCAGTGCACCGCGTCAAACTGGATAACACACGACCAAATACACGTAAAGCTACGTTTTATTCGTGACATGGCAGAGAAAAGATAGTTGTATGAAAATGTACCCTTATAAAAACACATATCTGACCTGTTGCAGAGTTTACTCAACTTAGCAAGAGTACTGCTGTTGGACTCTAAAATATTCTGTCTATATGTGTATCTGCATTAACTGTGTTCCTCTTTTTCTTATAAATAAATGCTTGATTAGATCCACACGTCCTGTTCAGAAGAAATGCAGAATGTGAAATATGTCTGGAAGCTTTGGATAAATCAATTAAGTGAAACATGGGTTAGGATCAGTGTCTCTTTTTTTTCCTCCATTTATTTTCCCATTCGGTAGTTACACTGCACCCATTATACCGTATCGAATCAGTGGATGGGGTAAAGTTGGTGACATACCTTGACAGGCATTGTCTTCCTGTCTCGGATCACTCTGCCCAGCTCAATCACAGACTGCATCTGAGAGACGGCGCTCTCAATGCGCTTGTCGATCACGCTCTCCCTGCAAAAGGAAAACCATGGAGTATCACCGTATTATTGTAGTTTCCATCAAGTCACGGCACCGGTCATGAGTGGTTAAAATAATTGGGGTGCCATATGACACTGATCCCTCCTTATAACAAGACTAGCACATCTTCTCAGTAATTAATCATTATTCTTTCAAGTTCAAGGCCCAGTGGCAGATGTAGCAGGTGCAGCATTTGTATCGTAAGTCACCGACTGAAGCCCCCACCTTCTAATTAATTCACAAATTACAATGGTTAATCCATTCAGGAAAATCGAGAACAGCAGGGTGTGTGACACACATATATAATGTATATAAAGACAGACTTCAGAACTATCAGTTTAACCGAGTTTAGCACAGGAACACGCACTAATGAGGTACACCGAGACTTCCACCTATGAATCCAAATTAGAGCTGCACAGCCACTGGTAATCACACATAATAGCGATATTATCCCTAACTGTCTGCAGGCGCACAGACTGTATGTGTGTGCATGCACGAAGCTTGTTCATTTGCTCATGCAGCGCGCTCCTCCAAATGTGCACACAACAATGGAGTTAAATGAGAAGGGAGAGACACCAGGGACAGCCAATCATTTAATGAGGTGATTGAGGAGCAGCTGTTCCCACCACCTGATTGGTAGCTGACCTTTGGGAGCAGGGTGAAGTAGTCCCATTTGACAGCATGAAGGACAAGTAGCTAATAAAGCAGCAGCACTGAGGGCTGCCTAAGTGACTGGGGAGATTATATGAACCATTACACAAACTATTTTCCTTATGCTAAATCAAATGGATATTTAATCATGTCAGAACTTTTTTCATAGTTAAAGATGATGCAATTAAGTTGGGGCAATTAGAAATTCCTTGCAGGCGTTACAAAACCAATCATCCACCAAGCCACACATTTCACTAAAGTAATTGAGGGAATGAAATGATCATATTTTGTGTGCGATATCCATTCTGCAGGGCTGACAATCACAACGGGGTCTGTGCAATACTGCGCGGGTATTACTCATTCTCTGCTAAAAGTACAAAACACTCTGACAACTCTGTCTAAAAACAAAAAGAAAAGTTTTGAGCTTAAAAAAAAAACACCAACAGGGTTCAAGAGATGATGGCAGTGAACTGCAGAGAAGCAAAAAGTAAAAGCAAAAGTATCTTTGCTGATTGACTCATAGAAACAATCATTCCGTTAAAATAACACTTATAAATAATTATTAAAATGTGTAAAAAGCATTCCTGGATCAGGAGTAGATAGGAGTGAGATAATACTACTAATAATGGGAACATGGTGAATAAAGAAATCACATAAAGACAGAAGCCGTTTCTCTGTTATGTGGAAACTACTGCAGATGCCTGAGCTTCTTGAGCTACTCTGAGGAGTTCAGAGTGTGATACAAGTGGGGTAGAGTAAGGCCACGCACTCTGTCTGAACCTGATCAGGTTCCTGGGAGAACGGAGGCAAACCCAAGAGGAGGTGGTTGAGGGGCTGTTTCTGTAACAATTAGATCTGCTAAAGAGCCTTTGAAGAAGACGTCGTATTTTATGTAGAGGTTCGTCTGTAGCTGATGCTGCGTTGGACGAGGTAGAAGAGGGGGTTAAGCAAGGAAATCCTCTAAAGATTTAAAGAATGAATGACTGTTATTATCAATTTAAACTTACATTAACTAAACATTTGGCCAGTTAGCGTCGTGGTTATAATTTCTGCAAGACTCGAGTTACCCAAGCAGGTCATTCCAAAGCAAACAGTACTTATTAATTCATCTGACAACAACAACCTTAAAAGTGATTTTGAGAATAAATTCCAAAATTCACTCCCCATTTATCTCTTTCTGGGTCTCCCCCAACTCCTGATGGCACTGCAGCTGTTAATAATCCACGAGGTTATCCAACCGCTATTCACCAACTATGGCTGTCTAATGAGTGGTGATGAGAGGAGCGAGTGTGAACCCGGAGAGTAACGTCGTGAGGGGGAAGTGATTTTGCCAACCTGACTTGAGGCAGCATGAGATAATGGATGCTGCCGGTGTCCTTCTCTTCAAGAGAGGCAGGGTCAATGAGGTGACGCAGATTTTGGTACATCATCTCCGTAATGAAGGGTGTGAAGGGAGCCTGAGAGGAAGGGGGGAAGAAAAGCAAGCAGACATGAGAGAGAAAACGAAAAGAAGATCGATTATTAGAAGCTCTGCACTGTATTTCATTTACATCTGAAAGTCAGAACCTTTTTTTTTTCTGGCGCCTTGCTGTGAAGGTTCAAGCGCAATTGTGCCTTTGTGAAGTTGCTTCAAACGTGATTCTCCTCCATTTCAGCCGCACATAATTAGTTAGCATAACTCACAGCTGATCCGTATTCATATGGGTTAGGCTAACTGGCTCTTCGTGAGACTCGCATGTGAGAATGTGGTATAAATAAAAACACATACTGCCCATGAATTATTCATAGCCATCACAAACACACCACATCCATACCAGAATTATGTCTTGGTTTACTGCGTACACCAAAGCAAAATCCATGAGAAATCTGCCCCATACATATTCTCTTTTCTCTCACAGCCTCTCACACACACATAAACTGAATGACTCACCATCAGCCTGCACATGGAGAACAGAACACTGAAGAGGGTTTCCAGCGCCCACAGGCAGTCCTCAGTGCCACTCTCTCCCTACGAAGTTCACACACACATCAATAAGTTCTTTCCCGTTGGAACAGTAAAAAGATAAAAATGCCGTTGCATACATCCATGAATGTGCCCTCAAAGTCAGCCGAATGTTCACAAGGAGGCCCACAATTCACAGCTATGAAATAATGATGAAGACACTCAGAAATGGTTTAAAAATCCAATGGGTGAAGTCATGACGGGTTTGTTCGTATATACAGTCAATGGTAACTGAATGTCAGGTCCAAAAGTTTCCCAGCAGAACTTTGTATTGTAACAAGATGGTCAATGGTTTTAATGTTGTGGATGACTGGTGTATATATCGCTGTATGAGTAGAAATTTAAAGGTGTCATCTCACCTTCAGGCGACGTCTGTTGGTCCTGACGTACCAGTTGGTGAGCATGTCCACAAACTTGACCAGCCGAGGTACAACGGTGTACAGGCGGTAACCTGAGAGAGAAACAGTATGAAAGGGTGGAGACTTATACTTATTACATATATAGATATTTTTTGTGGATAACGAAGAGTCTTCTTTTGTAGTTATATGAAGACTATAAGTGCGTGCATTGGTGTGGACTTGGTCCTGATTCTAAACCTGAAAAGCCAAATGTTAACCTCAACGACTTGCTAGTATATACGTTCTGCATAGCTCTTCATGCCAGCAGGTGGCAGTCTCTGTAACCATCATACAAAAGGTAAAATCAGAAGACCTACTATTAGCTGGGAGGCTAGGAAGACCTAAAGAGGGAGAGCAAAACACTTTTCTTTTTGAGTCCAAAACAAAAGCTACAAACATAACCCATTCAATGATAGGGTAAGATGAGGGTTTTTTTTTTTTTTTGTTAGAGTTAGTGCAAATAGCAGTCAGGGACTTTTCCGAGCTATTAACCTAAGTCAGTGCCATGTGAAATAACGGAAACACTGCTGTTTGGGTATGTGTGTTTCAGTAGTGCCTGTCTCACCTCCCATCTCCGTCTTGAAAAACTGGATGAGGGACTGTGTGAAGGACTGAATCCATTTGTCCATGATGTTGTCACTTGGCTTCGTCGTGTTTTCATTGTACAGGAACTGAATCTGATCCTCCTAAGCCATGAGTAGCAAACAAGCACACACAAAAACACAAGCAGAGACAAATTAAAAACAATCAACATTTTCAGCAGCAAATGGACGTACAGTAACATTAATGTGTTGAAACTGAATCGAAGAAGCTTAGGTCGTTTATATTTAGACATGCTGATGTGTGCCATCTACAGGCAAAGAAAGGTGCTACAACTTTGACACCTTTGGGTGAAGAGGTAACACTCTGAAATACAAAATCTCAAACTGGAAATGTTCCAGTTCATCGTGGCCGCCTGAAAGCAGCCACACATTCAATTTGTTTGAATGGTGCTCTTTTAATCACGTCTGACTGGAGAATTAGCAGCACCAGCCGCTAACCATCCCAGTGACAGGAGCGGTGGAAATGAACATTTATTTAGATTTCCTTTTGGATATCATCTGGAAAATAGCCTAATTTTGAAACCAGTTTATTTTTCAGTATCAGTTTTAACCTAAACAAAGGGCTGATTTAGGGCAGTACCATTTTCAGCTCCACTAAGTGACAGTCATTTTCACCAGGGTTTCATTCAAATACAGACAAATTACTAAAAATAGCAGTGCAGCGGTAGAGGAGGAATCACTGTAGAAGGAACAACGACTTTGATTTTCATTACATTACCTTCTGCAACCTTTGAATGTTCTGCACCAGGAAGCGATAGGCATTATACCACGGCAGGAAGACATCCTTCAACACATCCCGCACACCCTCTTGCTTGAAACGCAGATTCTCTGCTCTCACCACAGGAGAGTTGATGAGGTAAAGTCTACAGAAAGAGAGGAGTTGGTGAGCAGGCGTCAGTGAGAACATGCAGTGTATTTGGGATATTTGGGATGTTTTTTGTCAGATGTGCAAAAATGTTTAACTAAACTGTTAGACATCATTAAAATTCATTCAGAAGGAGCTGGCAACAAACACATCTGTAAAACGGTAAGCTGCTGAATATCAATTTGTTGACAGTGGTCGTTTCTCGAGCACCAACATACAGTACAAGAGACAAAGCTTAATTGTGTGTGCTTGTACGTCATGACAGTTTCTACTGTCTACAAATAAAAAAAAAAAAAAGACGAAGCAGTGAATTAATAAATGTTTAACTGCTGAAAGTCTTTAGCTCAGTCTCAGGTCACTAAGAGCAGTATTTGGGCCACTAAAGGATGTTTCTGTGGACTGTAACTCATAGTGCCATGGTTATGGAAGTGGTCGGGACTGGCCCATTGGGTCCCGGTAAATTCTCAAATAATTTCATAACCCACAAGCGGGGAAAAAAAACATCACACATGGTGATGTGAGCAAATGTCCCCATGGCTGGTTGCTTGTAAAACTGCATTTGAGCATAAATACTTTGTTCATCCAAAGGCAGAATCACATTCCAAATTCTTTCCAAGACAGTGGTCAGAGACTAACTTAAATGCTTTATCTACAGAAACAAGAAAATACCACTGGGTACTACTAAAGGAATACTGTGCAGCAGGATGCATTTCCTAAATGTAAAGCATTTCTGCTCTCCAAGAGGGATCTCTTTCCTCTAAGAAAAGCTATCCAGAGACGCAGCTGACAAAAAATTAAAAAAAAAAAAAAAAAAAAAAAAAAGATGCAAAACAATTTAATAGTTTGTGGCAGACATCAGCACACTAACGAATGGAATACTTTATTTTATATTTTGTAAGCAAGCCGATATGATGCAACCTCTTGCAACACAGATCCTGAGTGATTTTAATAGCAGCGACTCAGACATTCATTTGAAACAAAATGAAGAGCACACACAACCATCAACAGCTCAAATACGTTTGGACACCTTACAATAAGCAGACACGGCTGAAAAACAACCAAAAAAAAGTGCACGTACTTTGCTCTGGCGCTTGTTTACTTTCCAGTTCACAGTTTTTGCTGCTAAAACCTTCATGTAGTTTACTCACAGAGGATATACTATAAGTAAAGATTTAAGCTAAAAGAGAAAATAGGGGTCTCAACCAGAAACACATTGGCACCTTTTCTCTTTATCTGTGCAGCTCTCCTCATGAGTGTATATGTGACCATATGGTGCAACTGCATAGTGGTTTATTTATTAAGCCATATGGCCATAGAACTCCTACAGCTCAGGGCAAAAGAGAGAATGTATGAAGAGGGACGTGAAGGCACGTGTACACAGTGAATATGAGTGTGTGCGTGTGTGTGTGTGTATACTGTATACTTTCTTGTTGAGTGTAGACAGTGATTTAAACCTTTTAAAGAATGCTTGCTATTAGCATACGGTACTGTAGGTTAGCACGCAGCCCCGCCACCGGCACACAAGCATTTCAGAAACGCACACTCGCTTGCATTCACAGAGCTGACCTGAGGGCATCGGCTCCATAGCTCTGCACTATCAATCCTGGATCTGGGTAGTTCTTCTTGCGCTTGCTCATCTTCTGTCCATCGCTGTGGGAATGAGACAAGCAAAGGCATTAATCCACACACACACATGCATGCATGCACTAAAGTGCATGTTATAAACCATGCACTTGGTATTCAAATTAGTGAAGTCCTTCCAGGTCAGCAGGCCTGTGAGCACAGTGGATTTAGACCTCGGGGCTGAGGACAAGCAGCCTTGTTGTAGAGCAGCTCAGAGGGCTAAAGTTACAGCACACATACAATGCTGATTATGAGAAACAGCAGAGAGATTAAGAGGGGATGAATGGGCCGGTGAGTAAGGGGGGAGAAAACTAAAATAGTAACTGTGTTAAAAAGAATGGAGGGGGTGGTTAGAGACGATAAGTGGAAACAGAACAGAGATGTGTTGACTGAAAGGATAAGCCTGGAAATATTGTGTATTTTGTCAACTCACCTCTTTAAAGACCAAGAACAAACCTAACATTTAAAGGTCCCATATTAAACCTATTTTCAACAATTTCATATAGGTGTCAGAGGCCCAACATCACTGTTTATAAAGTGTATTATGGTCCTGTATTATGGTCGCTCTAGTGAGTTCTACTGAGAACAGGCTGCTTCTGTGCCTGTACCTTCAAATGCAAATGAGCTGTGTTTTACGGTGGATTTATGACTATGGCTGGTAGAGATGCAGTTGTTCAACCTCACCAGTCTGAACCAGAATCTGACCCAGAAGGAGAGGTTCCTGAAGAAGTTCAGATGTTTCTCAATGGTTGGTTAAAAATATTGTGTCTGAATATGTTACTTATTTTGTTTATATGTGTTGTTACAGTTACTATCATGTTGCTAACACTAGCTTCAGCAAACTGTAAGGGTAATCGTTGGGGTTAGAATGAACCATACACTTTCTTAGTTTCTAATTCAATAAGCTATATTTTTTTATAATGTTCACACTTTTCACAGTTTTTTTGGACAGGTGATCCTGTGGAAACTGTGCAACCATGCCCACAGAAGCTGAGAATATTTGCTGCTTGGAGATACAGTAGATAGCAATCTCATTGCTAAACTGAAAACTAATTTGTCTAATTAGGCTACTTACAAATTACAATGACATTTTCTGTATGTTATTCACTGTAGTTCACCAGACGGCTACACAAGGTCAATGAAGACCTTTGCTGGTACATTTCCAGCAAAAATAATATCGATTCACTGGATCTTCAGAGGCTCAGACAAAGGCAGCCAACAACAGAGCAACGGCCGTGCTCTGCTCGTACCTTTACCATGTGTGTTTGCGAGGGTTTGTAAGGAGAAAAAATGGCGCCAACTCTGCAATTTTAGAGGGCTGGCTTATCAATCTGGGAGCGGGTCAAAGGCAGTATGCACAACTGGAGGGAGTGGTTATTTCCCCTCATGATGTCACAAGGGGAAAAATCCCACATCCGCCTGTTTGACATATTCACTAAAAATAGGAGCAAGTGGGAGAAGTGACAGATTTTTTTTTCAATTCTGGGACCTCATACACAGGCTATGCTATGCTATGGTGTTAAAAAACCTCTATAAAGTGAATGTGGCATAATATGGGACCTTTAATGTATAGTCAAAACCCAGTTAATAGTTGCTTACAAGTCTGCACCACAAAAAGCCGTAGTTTCTGTGACCCTGGCAGATACATCTATTCATGACTTGGAAGTTTATTTCGAGTGAAACCCACATCCACCATCCTGCATCCATAAAATCTGCTCAGTTTACTATTTTGCTGCAGGAAATAGTCCTAAATGTACCAACAAATGTATCATTTGATCCTCAAACTACACAATTGTGACTTGAGAAATGATTAGACACAAAAATATACTATTTGATTTCAATGTTTTTACATTAGACACATTGTTGTTTTTGACCTTTTCTAGGGATTTGTTGATACAAGTCCTTTAATGAAAATGAATCTATTTGCAAATTAAAAAGGTGAAAGTGGTTTGTTACCTTGCCAACACCAGTCCGTTAACAATGACATTCTTGAAGGGCGGTTTGCCAAACAGCGCCGTGGACAGCACCAACAGGGTGTAGAACCTACAACAAGAAAGAACAACAAGGTCAGTTTAACTATAAAACTGTAACGAGACATTTCATCTTTTAGATTTTAAATATTATTTTTACGTCCATTCACAGGCGACTCATCTGCCTTTCTGTTCATTCTTCCATTCATGCTACATATCCTACAACTAAGTGTCTATGTTGCTACTCCTCGTTCATCCATAGTTTACTGTACCATCCTCTGGTCTGGTCGATGCCCTCAGCGATGAAGTCTGCTGGGAAAGCGTCCTCGAAGTCCTTCCTGTTTTCAAATGGGTAGTGAACCTGGGCATAAGGCATGCTGCCACTCTCAAACCAGCAGTCAAACACCTCCGGGATCCTCCTCAGCACGCCCTTACCACGCCGCGACGGGATTGTCAGGTTGTCAATGCTGGGAGGAGTAAGTGTGAACAGAAGAAGTGACAGGGAGGAAAAAAAAGAAGAAGTGTAGTTGTTGACATCGATAGCAATCAAGTCAAAAACTGTTTGATAACTGTTTTATTTTTACTGGTGTCACGTGGGAACGTCCTAAGCATTTCTACACAATATGGACACACAGGTCTGTAGGCAGCAGACCAGAACAACAACTAATGATCATCTGTCGTGTTGAGAATGAGATTTAAGAAGAGTTTGCCTTGTTGTGCTGACTCCCATTAGAATACGCTTGGGTTAAAACTTTGGATTACTCTGTTAAGAGTCAAAGGTATGGATTCATTCAATACATAAACTCACTTGTTCGGATTTAGCTTACGAAAGCAATAAGTGTTTTTTTTATTAAAGTCACCTCAACTGAGGAAAAACAGCTCAATATTTTCATAATTCCAAAGTGTGTGAAATGCCAAATCAGCCCAGAACAATAATATAATCAATTTATGGCTATGAATAATAAATGAGTAAAATAAAATATCAGCCGTTGATGAAGCTGATTTGGTTTGTCTACTGCTCTGCTGCAGTACTCTGAAACCCTGAGGAACGCTGCTTCAGGGCCACTTGAATGGAGGGGGTGTTATTGAACATACTGAAAAAGAATGAACTGCTGAGAACATTCTGAGTAGTTTAATGCGTAATTTCTGCAGATTTTTATGTATAAGATATGTCTAAAATGCTCATCCATGTGTTCAGAGCCATTATCTTCAGTGGCTGCCAACTTCACTTCTTATAATGTGGACTGATTACAGGGTGTCCAGTCTAACTGATCCATACATATTTCGTATTTACAGAACTTCACGGCTCAATGTTTCCCAGTTAGCTAAAATGTGTTGGAATACAACTGCTGAATTGAATGGATTTGTATTCATGCTCCAAGTAAATCTACATTTCATCAAGTTAAACTTTAGTGAACTATGACACATTCATGCCGCAAGTCGTTTTGATAGCGCTAACACGACATGTTCCCAGTTGGGTAGTACATTAGTGAACAGCCTGCAGCTACTGCGCCACCTATTTAGTGAGGACTTTCTGCGTGGCTGAGCCTCCTCCAACAACATGTACGAACATATCCATAGAGTAACGTTTTCATTTTGTTTCGAGGATTTTGGATCAGTATTGGTCCAGATATGGACATGGGGGTCGTGTTGGGGCGGAGCTGAAGACATGGGGGTCGTATTGGGGCGGAGCTGAGCTTGAGACCAGCCCACCCAACTCTCTGCTACCTGATTTTGAATGTCTTAATATCGATGTTTTGGACTGATCATGAATGACTTGCACCTCCACCACCACTTTTTATGTACAAGTGCAGTAAATACTGCATAAGTGAATTATCACTGTCATCAATGTACATATATACAATGTGTATTTTAAGCTGCTTTTAAAATTTCTCAGTGAACTATGCAGAATATTGCAATATATCGCAATATCATAATATCGCAATAATGTATCGTATCGTGACTCAGGTATCGTGATACGGATCGTATTGTGAAGTCCTTGCCAATACCTACCTGTTCAAAGCGGGAACACCCTTAATTATGCAGAATTTTAAACCTTAATGAAAAATAAATTCACCCCCCGTACAGTTGTCATGAATAGTGAAATAAACCACTGAGACCAAAATAGTATTTGTTGGGCTTTTTAACATGGGGGTCTACGGGGATTTGCTCCCTTTTAGAGCCAGCGTCAAGCAGCCCCTCAAACTGCAATTCTGTGCACTCCCTCATGGGCTACGTTGTTCAGACTCGGAGGTTGCCGCCTGGCGTCAACAAGTTTCCGATGAGCACAAGCCACAGTTTCCTACTCTCAGGCTCTCAGAACTGAAGATGTTACTTCGATGAGTGGTGAAACATCTTCAAGAAATTCTATTAGTCCAGTTGTTCTTGTTTTCATCTTTCTTTTTTTTTTGGATATTAGTTTAGATTAAATAACTTCCAGACCTGCAGAGAAACCCAAACACAGGAGCTTGACGAAAGCAACCTCATCCCCAGCCACCCATTAAAGATGGAAGCGATTAGAGGAAATTAGCGAATGAAGAGTAAAGTGGTCTGTGCACCACAACGCATGTCTGGTTCAGGCAAACAGGTCACTGACTCACACACAAGCCCAGACACCGTTATGAAAACACATCATCGAATATGGGCCCTGTACACATGTATCCTGTGAATTTGAGGCAATCCACTGACATAACAGTAACACTCGGTACACAGTTGGGTGGCTTCTAATCTTGGTAGCTGATCAGCGACTCACCTTTCCCGATGCAGATCAGTTACTTTGACTCCAGTCAACTCCTCCAGTTCGGCCATGGATGATACACACACAACCTAAAGAATACACATACACAGGACATCACGTTTAAGGCAAAGCATATAACTGTATTTCACTTCAAAATACTCAAAATAACAAGATGCAAAAATAGCACTGGGCCCAGCTTTTCAAATGTGAGAGGAAGTCTTGGGCACTGTTGAGAAAAGTCAAACATTTATTTGATTTTGTGCAAAGTCAGACTGAACATTTGTACATCTTTGCAGCTGTATCATTACTGGCAACAGATAATTTATTGTTTCCCCGTTGGGTCAACATTACAAAGAGCCAGATTCTGTTTTCGTCAGAACTTAGCGGTACACAGAAGCGCCCATCAGTACCATTTGGAGAGGAGAGGAAATGTTCACTTAAGAGTTATGGTGAAATTGTTTTTTAAAATAGTTTTTTTTTTGTAAACACCTAACTGTATCAGGGAAAGAAGGGGGAGCAGAAGACACATTAGGAAGAAAAACATGAATTAATTCAGTCCATCACAGAGACGTGTGATGATAGAGAGAAAAAACTGGGCTAATATTATACAATCTTTTCTTCTTAGAAAATAACACAAGGACCCAGATGTTTGTTTCTTAAGGTCCTGTAACCATCATCTACATTCCTCACCACCAGTCTGGCGTCTCTCCAAACAGAGAATCCCAACTTGAAGCTGAACCTCTGATCTCAGTTCCACGACAAAGGAAAAATAAAGGACCTTGTTCTATTAGTAAGTAGGCAAGTTTTTTTCTGAATGCCTGTTTTGAACCCTGTCTAGTCCTGGAGCTCTCTCCATAGAGCGATTGCCTGTCAGACATTTAATCTTATTTTTCCTTGGTTCCCATCACTCTGCCTCTTCACCTTTGTCGCCTTCTCTTTCTTTTGCCGTGTACAGGTGGAGCAGATGTTGTTCCACTGTCCGTCGTGCTATTGGAGCAAACAAAAGCACCATCCTCTATCTGTTATGCACTTTCTTTGTGCTGAATTTTGAAACCTTTATTTTTCCAGTAGATTTCCAACCCAGTGGGAGACAGAATTGCGACGAGAAAGCGAGGCTTAAAAAGAGCCAGTCTTAATGGTGATGGTGTAATTCTACAGCTATTACATTGTACAACCAACACATTTGAAAATGCTATGTTAAAGCAAAAATCATGTCTACAGCCACATTAACAGTAGCACATGTTTAATCTGTAAATTGCACAATTTAATTTTTAGTCAAATTAATAAAGGTTGATAGATGATTAATGTTTATCTTTAGCAGAAATACAACAGAAGTCCAGTCTAGTTCACCTCCTCCGTTTTTAAATTGTGCCTGTTCTTAGTTATCTATCATCATACACCGAATGTACTTTGCTTGTTGCATTAGAAACCAAACTTAGATGTAGGCCTACTTATCTCACTTCCTAAGTAACTTTACCTTAGAAAGTATGGTAAAGTGTGTTATCTGGTCTCCTCGGAGAGTTAACCTGTAGGCTCTGCTCTAGTTTTACCACAGCACCAGGTAACATGGCCCAGATACAGCCTGTTACACCACCGTCACATACAAAAGCGCACGCGATATAAAGAAACACATCCAGAGAGCCATGGACAGAGACAGATGGAATTATTAAAAAAAAAAAAAAAAAAGGAGAGAAGATGCAGAGAGAAAGAAATCATACAACCACGCGAGGAAACGCAGACACACAATCGTACAGTTTTAGATTTGCATGTGTGATTTGCCGCTGAGGGGTGTGTGAGGGAGGCACCAGGGAGAGCAAGTGTTCTGGAAACAGTCACAATGCTATTTCCAGCAAGCAGGTCGCTGGCTGTCCCTCTTTCAGCCAGGGGACCAACACTTCATTTTTCAAACGCTCAAACAACCCAATTCTGACATTTCTATTCAGTTCAGTCTACTTCAGACAGTCAGACGAGTTTGGCGAAAAACAGCCACAACAAAACAAACATTTTACAGTTTGACTCCAGTTTTCACTCTATTTCCTTCTCCTCTTCATTTTTCTCATGATAGTCCCCTCCACTTATTTTCCGCATCCTCTTTTCTTTAACCCCCAAAAGCTGTTTGTCTTAAAGACCCTTTGAAGTTGCCTTAACCAGCATGAAGGGAAACCAATCACATTTTGGTTTTCGTGTTTATTTGCTGTTTACATTAATGAATCATTCATGTGTTGGGTTTACAGAGGCGCTATATGACGGTGCTTGAGGGGAGTCGACTGTGACTGCTGCATGGAGTCACGCTACACTTTCTGCCTTCACACTGTGGTCACTTGGCTCTGCCATGCCAAACCGTCTCTCCTACACAAGCCTCCACACACACAGAGAAGAGCCAGAATTGTGAGTGTCAAAAAGAGGTCAGTGTCAGTTTCGCATGACACAATTTATGAGAAAACTTGATTTCTGTGCTCTTTCAGAAGACAAATCTTCCCCAGGAAAGACACGGGGCTATTTTCACACAAGCTTATTCCTACTGTAAATAAAAGTGAGTGTTACAGAGTGCAACTTTTCAATTACAGCCATGCTTAGCCCAGACTGAAGGCATACCGCTGTCAACACTACAATCAGCTCCCTAATAGAAGAAGAAGAAGATGCATCTTGGTATTTGGACGCGTTATCAGAATCTATTAAAGCGTAACAAGTGTTTCTCTGACCTCCTCATAGTCGTCGCTGACCCAGAGAGGGATCGGTGTGCCCCAGTAGCGGTTCCTTGAAATGGCCCAGTCACGAGCGTCTCTCAGCCAGTTCCCGAAACGCTTCTCACCCACAAATTCTGGAACCCTGTAGAGAGACGGAGAGATTAGTAAACCGAAATATAGAGCACGATTTCAAGAAGTCTGGAAAATTATGTCTGGATGTGCAGCAGAGTGAGTGTCAATTTTTACTTAAAAATTAGTGTTTAACCATTACAGAGACACTTTTAATAGACACTGTTTTCATACAAGACAGTCTGGCTGGTTGCATGGGTCCATTCAATCAATCAGACTTAATTTGTACAGCACTTTGCTTTACACAATAATCCTAGCTGCAAACTGCAAATTAGTAGAAATAGACATAAGAGCACAAAGTTAGACTAAAAACAGTAAAAACGCTAAAAGGCAAACAAGAGAAAAAGTGATAAAATTACGCTAATAACAGAATTAAAAATGCTAAAAACTATTAAACCTGCTGGTCTGGGTTGAGTAAAACAACACCTTCTCCTTCTTGAGAGCCTCAGTTCTCCAGTTCCACTAAATGCATTAGCTAGAGGTGCCACCACAGGCTTGTTGTGCTGCTAAGTTTAGTTATGAAAACATAAAGCACACTGGCTCCCCTCGGGGATGTGCCCTCAGCCTCCTGTTCAGTTCATTTCGGGGACTGAACATCACAGACGACCTCAGCTGGCACAACAACGCCACCAGTATAATTAAAGAAGGCCCATCAAAGGCTGCGCTTCCTGCGGAGGCTAAAGTGAGCTGGCCTGGGAGCTGCAGTCACATCACATCTGTCCACAGGTGTGCGGTGGAGAGCATTCTCACATTATGTGTCACTGTGCGGTAGGGAAGCTGCTCGCTCGCAGACAGAAACCATTTGTAACGAGCGGTGAAGTCGGAACAGCGGATCAACTGGCTATGGGGGACGACAGCAGACGCAGGAAAAGGGCAGTTTAGGAACCTCGGTCATGCACTGTTCACCCCCCTCCACCCCTCAGGAAGAAGGCTGCGCAGACTCAGGTGGAGCACCAACAGACTCAGGATCTATTGTGCAGGACTTAATTTAATTCCTCTTTCGTGCACCGCACGTTTTGCAATGACAATAAAAACCTTTCAACCTTAAACAGTGACATCGTACTTCACCACAGAGAAACGGCCGGTGTTTGTGTGACAACCAAGTGAGCGCTTTAAGGAATTATAATCAACTGTTGTAAAAACTGAGGCCTGTGATGCAGTATATACCAATATCTTAGATTAATATAAACCAAGGCCAAATATGCAGCGACTAGTTACATGAGTTAATGCATTTAAATGATGATCCATGCGAGACGTTTTTGACACTGAGCTTTAGAACTGGCAACAGCAGCTAGAAATGTCAGTGTTTGCTGTACATCCAACGGTGCGCTCCCAGCTTCAGTCCATATGTATAATGTCTCTGGACATCCCACAGCCAGACATGAAAATACTTAATAACGAACACTTTAGCCCACAGCCGGCAAGATATTAGAGTTTTGTAAATCAAATTTAATACTTCTTAATATCTTATAAGACCTCCAACAGGGAAACTGTGCATATTGCTTTTCACGCACCAAGCCAGTGTATTCATTTGCAATACACTTTATACAAAAACAATATTGTTGCTTTATTTATCCGGCTTCTCTCCTACTGGAAATTCCGTCTTATTATGAAGCTGGGCTGCAGAGGTTAACATTCCCTCCGAGGCATCTTTCTCCTTTGTACCTCTTCTCCTCCCTCGGATGATTTCTAGCTTTAATCCACTATCTCACAATCTCTTCCTCTTTCTCTCATTTCTTTTCTGCCCACTTCTCTTGGTGTGCCAGGCTGTGCTGCTCAGGAGAACAGAAGGGCTGGGGTTGGGTTTTGAGGGTGGGTATAAATCGTTGTCAGGATCCACACACTAAGCAAAGAGTTCATCAATTCCCATTTGTGGAAGGCATTTCTATTTAGGCCCCTAATATATCAATTTAATGATTTTTTTTTCTTCCACAGCTCACCACCACCCCCCATCTCTTACCCTCCTTCTCTGAGTACATGCTAAATGTAGAATTTAAAGTGTGCTGTCTTGAGCTCGGGACGCAGAAGTTATTTAACATGTACAGGCTTCTATTATAAGAGGGAGACAGAGGGGCAGAGGTTGTGGTTAATGAAGGGGACTGAATAAGAGAGTGCATGATAAGGAAAAAAGTAAAGGAGGACGGGAAACTGAGGGCAGTGTTGAAGGACAAGGTGCGACTAACCGGACAGTTCACCTACACCCTCTCCTGCCACCAACCGTCCTATCACACCATAGCAACTGTAACTACCCAGGGCAGATCTGTCAGGTTTTGATTTATGTGCTTGTTGAGTAATGACGTGTCCAGAGTCCTGGTGGAAAAACAACTGGCGACAAGTCAATTTCAATGGAAGCCAGGGACATGAAGCTGCAAAATGACATCTGATCATTGTCACTGTGTGACGATGACCTGGTCTCAGGGGGAAAAGCGACAACCAGTCATATGTGTTCGTTTCAACAATTTCACGTTTCCCTAAATTGTAAATTTCTGAAAATTGATGGGTGTAGTTTGACATTCCTTTTTAAATGTGACAGATGAATAAAAGAATAGAGACAGAGAGTGAGCGATTACTGGGTACACATTTTTAAATTAACAACTAATTATGAGAAATTTCTAGCTGCTAGCTAGAAATGATAATAGAGTCTAACCCATATATCGGATCGATATTTGCTTTGGTTTTTTTGTTTTGTTTTAACTGGTATCGGCATCCAACACGCAGGTGTGCTCACAGATACAGACAAGATTTACAGGCAGACGCATCCACAGACAGCCCCGTGCAGCCCATACATTGCCCCTTCCCTGGAAGCTGGACAATGCTTGTGCTCTACTTCTTTTTACCCGTTTATTTTGTATGCTCAGAAAAAGCGTCAGCATGTTATCGGCCTTGGCTGATGTATAAAAAAAAAACAAAAACAATATCAGTCCTAAAAATAAAACCGTATCGGTCAATCTCTAAACGATAGAGGTCAATAAAAGTAAATCTGTCTTAAATAAATGGAAAAAAAAAATTGTGGTACTTGGCAGAAATGCTGAGATTGAAACAATAAGATAGAAGAAAAAAAAAGAAATCTCTAACGGAGCCAAAAATGGTCCAATTTGACAGATTGTTGTCTTAGAAAAGGTCAATCACAATGTGTCGTATCCTTTATTAAGAAATAAAGTGCTCAAATCGTGTGACAGAGGTCAAGGTGCTGAACCACGGGCCTAAGAAGACACCAGGTCCCTGATGAGCACTCATTAATTCAGTCGTTAATTTATTCTGTCAGACAAGCATCTGGAGAAATCAGACTGAACTCTCTCAGTAGATACTTAGCCTGAGTCTGCACAGCACCATCTCCAGTGAAGACAGAAAAAAAAATGAACAAATCACTTTGAGAATACGGTAACTATCCCTTCAGGCTTTCTGAAGGGCTCCGTTAACGTCTCTCATCAGCTAATATGAACTTCATATTGAGACACTTAACTCTACAAGGATTTTACTTTACTCATTAGGAAGCTGGTGAGACGGCAACTCTGAATTAAATCTCAGCTTCACGAAGATCAAGGTGTTTGGCTTTTGTTCCAGATAACTGAGAGACATTCATTGAACTGTGCTCGATCCACACATGTTTCTATCATTTTGACCATCCTGCTCTAGTCAGTGGGCTAAGCTCAGTAACAGAAACAGTCTGGAGTTTATAACAATCCATTTTAACAGCACAATGAATTACATCGTCCACCGTGATCATACAGTTGAATTATCACCCGTCTGATGCTGTTCCAACATAAACTGAACAGTCAGAAAGATTCAGTGCAGGACTGTTATGTAACAATTCATCTTCATCTTCATTTCGCAAGTGGCAAGTGTATTTAGCTTTTGTTATCTTACTCAAGCTAAAAAAACAGTTTAACGATGTCATGCTGGGCTGTGGGACCTTGCAGACGTTGCTGTTTTGTGAAAAATGAAAATAAGAAGAAGAATTCTGAGAAATCAGTAATAAAAATACTAATTTGTATGGAGTCTTTTTTTAGGTGCATCTAGATTAAACTGATCGATTACAATATAAAATAAATTGTACACCTACAATAATATTAGAGCGCTCAGTATTCTGGAGGCTGCAGAGTGTGATGTGGTTGACCCATGTTATCCTGAGAGGTGTCATCATTTCCCAAACCTTCAGATTCTTATTAGACCGTATATGTAGCTACGTGCACCAAATAAACACAATTAAGTGTATATACCCCTTAAACAGAGACGTTGGCCTTTAAAGCGAGTGTGTGTGTGTGTGTGCGCCCGTGTATCTTTGTGTACACGTGTGTCTGTGCGTCTTCACCTTCCTAGCGGCTGGTCATTCATCTCGGTTTGACAGTCCCATTACCAGAGGCAGCTACTGTGGCTCAGAAAAGAGCAGTGGGAGCACCGAAGGGTAATACCACTTAGCAAAGCCATCATGCTGACGCTTACTTCATGTTCATGTTCTGCCATTACAATTAGCATCATGCAAATTTTTTTTTTCCGTCTATAAAACACCAGTCCTACGTGTGTCATTGCCTTGAGGAGGATTTTAACCCCATGTAATGAAAATAAAGTCACCGCAACGACTAGCTGTTAAAATCCAATACCGTCCCATTTTAAATCACTACCTCCGATGATAGCCGTCCTGCAGAGACAGGCTGACAACGTGACGTACTAGAGGTACTAGGGAAGAGCAGCGTCTGTAATTGTTTTGGGACTCCATCCGCTGCCTGTCTCAGCTCCAAGTATTTAAGGCCAAGATGCTCATAGCTGCCACTTTACTGTCACTTAGCTCCGAGCTAGTTGTTTCAGAAAGCACCTCACCAGTAGCATTTTTCATTGTTGCTCAGCAGATTATCCACCATTTGCTCCACTCGGACAAACCAGCTGGGGACAGCTTTGTAGATGAGGGGTGTGTCAGACCTGAAAATAGAACAAATTGCATTAAAGGCTGCAGTATAATGAATTTAAACATAAAAAACAATGATTTATTAACAAAATAACATGTGAACTTTCACTCATAAAGCAAGCCATGTATTTGGAGGGATGGAATAAAATTAGTTTTTCCAAAAATAAACTTAACAATATAAGCATGATGATTAGAAACAAAAGTTATGATTAGAGATCGATATTTTGAACGTAGTCAAGTGTACTCGCATTTGAGTGATTTCTTTTTTTTTTTTTTATTAAATTGTATTGAAAATATGCTACATAGACATAGTAGGGATCAGCTCATAAGAGGGAAAAATATAGTATAGAATAGAAAAAAATATATACTTATACATACACACACTAATATATATAAAATTGAACTTACACTGATATTTTGCAATGACTCATGTTCACTTTATTTTCATGAACTTGTACATATTTCTTGATATATTGCTGGACTCTGGACTCACCATGTGCAATAATGTCTTGCTGTGCAATACCCCATATTCAATGTTATTATAGAGCAACATCTTGGAACACAGGTTCACTTATGCTTGCTCATATTGTTTTATATATATATATTTTCCCTTATATTTTTTTGCATTGATGTGTGTTTTCTTACTATAATTGCCTGCTTACTCTTACTTATACTCATTGCTGACATCGCTCTTTGTTCTTAACACTGGTACACTTTACTTAACACTGTACTACTTTTGTAGCATTTCGTCTGAAATGTCTCTCCTTCCTGTTTTATAGCTGTTGAGTGGTTAAAGACTGTATCTTCTAATGGCAACGAGAACACATCTTTACATTTTTACTGAGGTTAATTAATCCTGCTCAGGCCTGGCTGATGCATGATGTGGACTTCTGAGTGGTTACAGTGTGTGGGAGTAGCCACACTGAGGTTGTCTTTGTCAACCGATCCTGGACAGACACCACGAAACCTCCACCGATCGCATCTGAATGAAGAAGAATCTCACATGTCTACAGGGGCGTTCGAATTTCTCACCTCCAGCAGAAGGGGTAATTATGACTGCAAGTGCCAACAGAAACGAGGCGACCCTTCTCCTTCAGCCACTTGATGATATTCTTGTCGGCATCCTGTAACAGCAAACACAAATCATGTATTACTAATGCAGCACAACCTAATATCAGCCAGAGAAGCCACGTTTCAGCATCATCTTTGGTTAAAGCTCCACATGTCTGGACGTGGTCATGTTTTCAGAGCGTTCCTCATTAAATGCGTGTCCTAATGCACCTCAACATAATGACACTGTGTATTTTTCTCATCATCTCTTAATGGAAGTCGTCCATGCAACAACCTTTTTACTGTCAACAGCAGTGAACGTTTACTCATGTCAAAATCTTTAATAACACGGGTTGTTTTTTGTCTTTTTGTGCTTCGTCAGTGTTTCACATTAGAAAGAAAAACCAACATCTCATAAATACATTCTCAAAACGTCAGCAACACCACAACAATTTCTGTATCTTGGAAATGAACAGAATTAAACAGGGCTTAAATACAGGCATTTGTTAATATTTGAACATTAGATCCAGTTAAACTTAATATATTAGCGTTTTACATTAAATCATATTATACTATACTGTATCAGTATATTAATAACTTACATATATAATGTGCATACACACTCACTTGCCAGTTGTTCAGGTACACCAGTAAAAACAATTGTGTTCTTTTATAACAGTCCTCCACTTTATGTTGAAACAGTTCGGGAAAGTTGGCGATTCAACTGTAGGATGTAGTTTGTGGTGCTGTTAAACTGGATTAAAATGGGGTTGTTAAAATAATAGAAACATGGTATTTTAAACAAATATTGAATAGGATAACCTTTATGAAGCTTGGATTTTAAGTGCAGAAGTAGTGAGAGTGCATTTGTTTTCCCTAGTGTCCCTAATGACCTTGAATGTGATCGTATAATGTAACTGCAACATTTTATAGGGTGTTTCACGTTTCTCGGTTGTTTCCTCCCCCTTCTATGTCTAGAGTTCAGGAGCCATCCTGCCACACTGCACCCTCAACAAGAGGTGAAATAAGCTGGTGTAAAATTGCCCCTGAATCCTTGAACACATCATGGCTTTGTGCACCCTTGCAGGAAAATCAAGGTAAGCTCGCAGCCAAGGTGACAGTTTGCTCATGCAGCTATGATAAATCTCAAAGTGCAATGAAAAAGGTTGCGTTTCACCATGCAGCTCATTGTTTATGACAGGCGATATAATCTACAGTCCGCCCTGTGCCTGATTAAATATCATTTCATCTGCTTCTACCTAAGCTCAATTGACGGGAAGCCACTGGTCGTGACTTCTTAGTAGAGTTTTTCCCAGCAGGAGTCAATGTTACTACTCCCTGAACCCAGGCTCATTAATACATGAAGATACTCTTCTGATGTGAAGAATCACTGGAACACCTGGCCACTTGATATACTCAAGGGTTACTTGATAGGCTACTAAATTATCACACATGTGATTTTCTTTGCAACGAGGTGTGATTTTATCAGTGGAGTCAGGGTTTCATTTTACTTGTGTTGAATCATCTGAACTATCCCGACTAAACTATTGAACTCAGTTTGCATACTGAGGAAAATAATCTAGATACTGAATAGCAATCCAAATCACATGGCTTTTTATTTTGTTCCTCTATTTATTAACACAATGAAGAAAAGTGATAAAAAATATTTAAATTTAATGATTATGTCGGAAGAGAAACTAAGTAAAGAGGCAAATAGAGAATATACAGTAAATATTTACTACAGTGAGAGAGTAGAGCATAAGAAAAAGGACAAGTCATTCTCTGGAGCGAAGAAAAATCGTCACTGCATCATTTTGTATGCACTCACTTAAATCTTTATTAAGTAACAGTTGGTCAACATTAGTGTGAAAGATCAAGAGTTGACAAAACTTTCAGAACAAACTGGGGTTACTCCAAGGACCGATCTTAACACAAAGGCTACCTTGTGTACTGCTTTGTGACGGCAGCGGGACCCGAAATGTGATCCGAGAAAAAGCAGTGAAGACGAAATGTGAGCCACTGTAGTAAAGACAAGCGGCAGAGTTCTAACAGCGGGGCTGACTTGGCAGGAGAAAGAGGGGAGGTAAATTTAGCGAGAGTGCTGGAGGAGTAAAAGAAGGCAAAGAATGAAGAAAAGATGAGGACTGCCAAAAAACAGGGAAAGGCAATCAAATGTAAGGAAATTTGTTTCAGAAACTGACGTCAAACTACGTAGTTAGAGGGGCTGGAAATGACTGGGAGGTAAGGAAATGTTGAAGGACAATGGTTGCAAGATAAATAGTAGGATTAAGAAGGGCTTGGTATTAAACCTCAATAAACCTTTGGTAACAAGAGAAGTTCGTCTGCAGCACAGAGAATCCAAAACTGTCAGAATGTATGAAAATCTATCAGCAAATAAGGTTTGTAATCTTTTCTTTTGATAGCATACTTCCTGATATAAATGGAAATTAAAGGAAAGCCATCAACTCATTGTACAAGTTAGTATTTCACTGAATAGATCTGTAGGGAAAGTCAAATGATACAGTGTTTGTCCAGCCAAATGTTTTTAAGTAAGGCATCAAGAGATGCCGTTCAGTCATCTGTACTTGGGTGTGATTTTGACATTAGTGTCAAAATATATCCAGGGTCTAGAAGCAAGGAAAAGAAAGGAAAGGAATTGAGTCTTTTTAACTAGTATGAGCTGATGCCTCCAGGATGCTCTGCAGATCTTCCATGTGGACATTTTTGACTTGCCGCTGCTCTCGACCAGGATATTTAGGCATCTTTGGCAATTCCAAGCCTCTGCTCTTCCCCTTCCAGGAGCTTCCTGTAGGTTGCGATCTCAGCATCCAGCTTGAGCTTAATGTGCAGCAGTTCCTGGTAGTCTTGGAGGTACTTGGTCATCTCCAGTTTGGTTTCACAGAGCTGAGCCTCTAGCTGAGCAATGATACTCTCTAGGTTGCCCACCTTATCCATGTGGGACAACTCCATGTCTTCCAGCTGCTGCTCCAGGGCGACGTTGCGAGCCCTCAGACCGTCAATCTGATTCTGCAGGTCTGTCACCTGGTTGTGGAAAGTCGTGATCTCTTCTTTCATGGTTTTCATATGTTCTTCATTTTTGCCAGCGTGCTCTTTGAGGGTGTCAAATTTGCTTTTGTACCACTTCTCAGCTTCCTGGACATTGCGAGCAGCGACAGCTTCTATCTCTGCACGCATGTTGCGCAGATAAGCAGCCAGGTCAGGACGGTCACCATCCAGCTCGGCAGTAACCTTTGAGTCCTCAATCTGCTTCATGAGGTCTTCCACCTCTTCATCGTGCAGCTTCTTGAGAAACTCAATCTCAGCCACCAGTTGCTCAATGCGCCTCTCCAGCTCAGCCTTCTGCAGTGTGGCGTTATCAACATCCTGGCGAAACTCTCTCAAAATCATCTCTGCTTCCTCTTTGAGTGTCAGCTCCTCCTCCAGTTTTAATCTCCACACTTCTACCTCTTCTTCGATGTAGCCACGTTCAATGTCAGCTGCTCCCTTCTCATTAGTCAGGGTCTCAATCAGCTCTCGCACCTCTTTAAACTTGAGCTCATATTCTTCTCCGATGCCTGTGGGGCCCCCCTTGTAGCGGCTCTGCAACGCTGCCAGCTCAGCTTGAAGAGAAGCATTCCTCTGCTCCAGCGCCTGGACCTTCTCAATGTATCCTGCAAACTTGACATTCAGTTCCTGCATCTCCTCTTTCTCGTTGGCATGCTGCTGGTGTATCTCTGTGCCCAATTCGATGGCAGCGCCACGATAACCTGACCGTCCACGGCTGTCATACGAGGATCCACGGCACCGGGAAGGTGAGGGGCTCTGAACCCTCACCCTGCTGCCAGAGCCGCTAACTTGCAGGCTCTTCTGGGTATAAGATGCAGCTCTCATTTTTGATTTGTTGTATAGTTTACAGAGAAACAGCTGCACTCTCGGCTTCTCGTGTAGCCCAAGTTGTGACTGACGCCCGCTCAGATCACCCCCGAGTTTTTATGCGACAATAAAGAATGTCTCAGACAGCCTTGAAACTTGCAACACTTCAGAAGCGGATTATGACAGACTTTCAGAGAACTGTGGCTGCACGCTCTTTATTAGCTAACGCTATACTGTTAGTGGCCCGGCAGGTCAAGTCCACTCCCCGGGCCCTTGCACCAGGATGTGAAATAGCGATCCGAACATGTATGCCTGCCATTTTTAAATCATTATCCAGTTAGGAAGCTTATGAAGTTGGGTGTGACAGAATGGAAGATGGTATCTAGTATGCTGGTAAACAATGACAGTGTGCTTTGGCAGCACATATTCCAACACGTCTCTATGAAACAGCTCTGATGTGGATTCCCTCTACTCAGTACCACCAGGGTTTCTGCCTGAAGTGTAATTTAAATTTAAATTAGACAGAACAGGATTAAAATCTTGTATTTGTTTCTTGTGTACTCCGTTCTACTACAAAAAAAAAGGGAACACTTCATGCAAGTACTTGGAATGAAAGAGGAAAAAATCATAATGGAACGATCCATTTTCAAGATACAAACACAGGAAATGGAGAGCGGTCATGGAAAATGAAGTTAACAGGAAATGAAATGTTGAATTAAACCAGCTATCAATATTATTGAGGCATTTATCCCGCGTATCATACCAGTGGCTCTTACCGTGGTTAGAAAGCCTGAAATCTAATCTACATGTAAATGTATGATGTGTCACTCACTTTGACATACTGTCCCGCAAAGTCAGTGACCTCTGAAGTGAAGCAGCCCGAGGCGTCCACGGGGCAGATAGGAGCCTGGTCCCTCGCGATGATGTTGTATTCAGTGCACACCCTGTAATCATCCTGCAGAGAGAGAATAACACAGCTTAGAGAGTGTTTTATTATCCAGTCAATACATATTTCTTAGTTACTTCAGACATCAGTGGAGAAAGACAGGAAGTGCCCAGGAGGACCTCAGTTTATGAGGCACTCGCTCAATTAGGTGAGCCACAGGGGCTTTATATCTTTTTTAATTCAACAGCACAAGTATGTGTACTCAAGTCATGACCTTGTCGTCAGTTTCACCAGTGTAAAAATATGTTATGACTCCATATTAAACTCCTTGTTGTGCTGGACACTTTCTCCAGTGTTCAAGCAAACATTATTGGTATGTGACAGCTATCTGCGCAGTGCCCAGCTGTAAATGTAATTTGTATTGAAACACCTTGTCAAGATCCATGACAGATGGCTCACAGAGTCCTTTCACAACTAGTCGTAACAAAAATAAATTTAGGAAAATGTAGTTTGGCAGCGCTTTTCCTCGTTCTGTATGTTGTCAAAGGAAATGCATTCGCGTGTAAAATATATGGCCACTAAATATGTGATCCGTTCACCAAATAAAATTAAATGCTAATGTGAGTAAGATGCTGACATAAAGGATTTAGTTAACAGCTCCGTAGGGAGCGAACTGAGGTGACATAAGCAGAGAGAGCTGCAGAGAAAGGCCGTGGGTATTCGCAGCTGGCTACAGCCACAGGGACATCCATCTGCCTCCGACAAGGGCATCTAATCTATTAGCAATGACCCAATACCTCTGATGGCGCTACTACACCGGTCCCTACACTTTAGTACCTTTCAATATAGATATTTAATAAAACACACTTCAATGAAAATATAAATCAAAGTAAAAAAAAAAAAAAAAAAGTGCACAAAATATATGAAGTATGCATGAGGTTTAAAGCATTTAAAACTGTCAGACGAAAGATAAAATATTCTACATTTATTTGATCAAAACAGACTAGAAACGCTAAAATGGTCCACCAGAGAAAAAAGCAAATTTTACAAGGTATGTTACAACACAATAAAACTGAATGACTTATATTGGTAAAGATCTATAAATAATGCTGAAAAAAAAAGCATACTAGAGGTAATATTTCAGTTATATTAGGTCCATTTATCAGTTTTTGTTTTATACCAGATTGCACACAGGAAGTGTCGTATACTGCGCTGTGATTAAAGGAGGAGAGTGGGTGTAGTGGGCCTGATGGCTGGCAAGTGGAGCCACATTATAGTGACAGAGGAAATCAAGATAAACAGCTAGAGCTACACCCAGAACAAATGGGCGTCCATTCTTCCCTCCCAGGCAGTAAACACTTACAGCCCATGAACTCAGCACGAAGTATCTCTGTAATTCTAAATATTCTAATACTCGTGCATTGTCATATCCCTGCAAATGAATACTTACGGGAGCTGCTGATTGTGTATTCGGAATGCTGTGACAACTTTACGATGTGATAGCATGTCAGTGTTGTGCTGACTGTTTATTTCACTGCCTCCAAACTGACCAATTAAAGCAAGATCTGGGAAAGTGGGCCTGAAACTCATTTTCTGTTAGCACAGTTTTCCCGTCACCTTACCCTACTTTTCTGTGCCTTCTGTAATATGGAACATTAGTGCAAAATAAACCACACCATCTGCAAAGCAATCTTGCAACTGAGATCAAAGAACAGCAAAGCGAGGAAAAGAAAAAATACATCACACTCACATCTCCAAAGTAAGGTGCCTGGTGGACCACTCCTGTGCCCTCCTCCTCCTTGACGTAGTTATCCAACAACACCTGGAAGGCTCCTTTCTCCTCACACTGAAGTCAAACAGGATGAGGAGAATTAGATCAAGACAGGGCGAGTGGTGAGGGGACAATTTGTGGTCAGACAGGTAATTAAAGGGAGACACAGATTTGTCAATTTGTACACTGGGAAACAGCCATGAACAAAAATACTGTCTACAAACCTTGGTGAAGTATGAGAAAAGAGGCTTGTATTTTTTCCCTTTCAGCGTCTTGCCCGGAAACCTATAACACATTAAAACAAAAAGAAGGACCTTAACATGATGCGACACGGATGTCATTTCCGAGGTACGGAGCCATTTAAATATAGTTGGCATCTAACATGAAGTGTAAAAAAAAAAGTGTTATTCACTGAAAGTGCTGGTATTTAAGTGATGATGCACATACAATATTTAAAATTAAGTTAGACATCTTTACTTATAAAGATGATAAATGTAATTATTAATAATGTTTAGAAAATAAGAGACTTCTATTTTTTATCAAACCAGGCAGTTTGGTGTGACTGTTGTTGTAAAGCAGGAACTGTACTGACCCACAAGAGCCACAATGCAAAGCTTATCAACTGATCCACATTCAAACTGTCACATATGGTCTAAAACTTCTGGTGCTCACCACTTGGGGTGGATCAGGCAATTTCAGGGTTTGACCCCCTGGGAGGAGGCCTCAGAAAAGACCTAGAATTCACTGGAGGGATAACATATCTGGATCGGCCAAGGAACACCATGAGATTTCTCATGAGGATGTGCTGTTGCCAGGAAAAGGGACATGTGAATACCGTAGTTGTTGCCTGTTGACACCGTGATGGATGATAACCACTGCTGTTGGCTAGGCTAGTTAGCTGGTGTTTTACTTCCGTGGCTAGGCTAATTAGCTGGTGTCTGTTAGTGTTTTATTTCTGATCCTAGCAGAAGGGAGAGGTGTTGGTTGAAGCGTAGTTGCATGTCCCATCACCTCTCAGCACCTGCTGCTGTGGACTTGGCTAGGTAGCATTTTATTTCTGATCTTGGCAGAAGGGTGAAGTGTTGGTTGAAGTGTAGTCATATGTTTTCAGTTGGACTAGGTTTCTAAATGAGTCTTGCCTCAGATCATGGCACAAGGGAACATAAAATCTCCCCCTGTGTATTAATGAAAAGGGACATCTGAATACCATAGTTAGCCTGTTGCCACCATGATGGATGATAACTAATCTTACAGAAATAGATTGTGTTGTCGTTGTGGCTCTTCCAATTCAGAATCCAAACCCTCACTCTTATGATCCATGTAACCACAAACCTGACAGAACAGCTTCAATCCCCCCAGGAAAACAGAAAGTCTGTGATTCCTCTTTAAACACTCCCAACGTAAAATACTTTTACTCGGTAAGGACAAAAACTGCTTCGGCATCTTCTGAAATCTCTATTTAAGGGTTATGTTTGCGTTGGCAGCGGACTCAGTCGTGATACACCGTTTTTGTAATCAGCATTCAAATAAAGACATCTGTGCATGCGTGCTTTGTCCTTTTGGGAGAAGAGGAGGCTCCTATCCAGGGTTCAACATGGCTACTTTATTGCCAGTTTCATCCAATATATGGTTTAACGTGGGATAAATCATGCCTATAAAATGTGCTCCGTCAGGTTTCAGTACACTCTGTATATTCCATTATTCACTCAGGTGCTTTCTTCATCTCGCTTTCTCTGCCGTTTACTTTACTGCACTCTCCCTGTGCTCCAGAATCATCTATCTGTGCTGGGAAATTGGGAATTTCATTAACTTTTACAAAGCATAAAACAACACTCAACACGTTCTGCTGTCAGCAACTTTATCTTTACCTCCATTAACTCTAGAAGACAAGCACAACTCAGGAGAAAACGTTTTGCAGTAAATGCAAAATACAAGTTTGGCATCTACTAAAAGACAGCACGTCTAGTAGTGATACCAAGAACCACAAACTGCTAATATTACAGTGCAGTTCATGCATGATACAGTGCAGTTAATACATGTTTAGATATAATTTTGACATACACTGATTGAGCATAACATTACGACCATCTTCCTAATATTGTGTACGCCTCCCTTGTGCCTCATCTGAGAATAGACATGGTCCTTCTGAGGGTGTCCTGTGATGTCTGGTAACAGGATGTTGTTAGTGGGGGCCTTTGGGTCCTATGGGTCGAGGGGAGGGATACTTGATCAGTTTGGGATCTAGTGAATTTGGAGGCCAAGTCAACACCTTGTGCTGTTCTTGATGCTATTTTGAGTTGTTTCTAAACCATTTTTGTGTGTTTGCGTGTCAGGCTGCATCCTGCTGGGGATGGCTGCTGCCATCAATGAGTGTCATTGCTATGGGGTGGGGGTGTCTGGTCTGGTCTAGGTGGGTGATATACGTAACATTCACATGAATGCCAGGTCCAAAGTTTCCCAGCAGAACACTGAACTGTCGCAAGATGGTCAGTGGTTTTTACTTCTACTGTCAGTGGTCATAATGATGTGCCTGATTGGTGTATATATCTGTAGTTATACGACCACACAGGTTTAAAACATTGACCCTTATCTTTGATTCAATGTTATTTATGTGCTAATTGGAGAAAGATGCAGGAACTATAACTATGTCTGGGCACAGACTTCTACTTTAAGGGCTCTAAAGTGATTGACTCTTAAACTTAATGAACAAACGCAGGATGTGATCATCATTATTCAATCATTATTTCTTCATCAATTAAGCGAGCAATAAGACTGCAGTTCGTTTCAAGCAAAAATATCAAAACCTGGCTCGGCAAAATTAAATGGACCAAACTGTACTTAAAAACCTCATCACTTACACATTTACTTAATTTGAGGCATAAATATCAATGCCAATAGAAAATCATTGAACACTTAAGCAACACAAAAATACTACAACAAGAGTGGGTTGTATTAACTTCATTACCACATTAGTTCAACAGAAAGATGACATGAGACAAGGAGCATAGTATAAGGAAGACTATGCTTTTGCTACTGTGGCCCTGATCAGTTTGCCGCCTTAAAACTTTTGTATTTTGTTCTTCAGTGTTTAACTCAGTTTGAGAGATTTTCTTTTTTTATGGTGTATTTAACTTGTTACTCTTGATGTCTGTGGGATTTAGATTTTTTTAAGCAACTCTGATCGTAGTGCACTTTGGTCAACTAATAATATCTTTAAATGTGTCTCCATGTTATCATCTATCATCACCATGAGAGAATCAGCTAAAAAATCCTGATAAAAATAAACTAAAGTCCAAAGTTGGTAAATGTTTAGTTATGTGATAGTAGTATGTTGGAAAACTGGTTTCAGTGAAATCATTATCCTAGCAGCAACAAGGGCTTGATTTAGGCTGAAGAAATATCTTCATTTAAAGTATTAGTCATTTGTCCTTTTTATATTTTCTAAGGCAGCTCTTAGGGTCTTTTGTACTCACCTGTCCAGGACAGTGTACTCGCTCTCTGACTTAAACAGGGCCCCCAGCCTGGACTCCATCATGATGTAGGTCTTGTTTGTGGAGTTCTCTGGGACAGGAACAGAAAGAAACAGACAGTATTTGTCATTTACTGGTCTTCACATTTTCCTGCCAGTCCTGTGCACCGAATAAATGTGTTCCACAGCAGCATCTTGTGCTGCTGTTAAATCACTGTAATTGAGAACCAAGCTCATTTCAGGCCACGAAACAGCAAGAACGACAAAGTGCATCAACCAGTCGATTAATTAGTTACGCAATCGACTGAAAATGAATCTGCGACTACTTTGATGAACGAATAACTGACTGATGTGATAGTTGAGTAAACATCTTTAGCTTTGGATCACTGGCTAGAAACAAACAAGACATTTGAAGATATGACTGGTGGCACTTCACAGACCAAACAACTTACTGATAAACAAATGAAAAGTAGACAGGCCTACTCATCTGCAACATCCATAGTCTATTGCAGTGTGTCCATGTAAATATGAAAGTACGGCCCGAGTTATGTGCCCTTGCAGACCCACACGTGAGCAGCTGAAGACACCACGGACGAGTAGTTGCTCTTATCGCACTGCTTCCTAGTCTGCATGAAGGACACATACGCTGTTGGTGCCCTTGTAGCGCACAATAAAAAAAGGAAGACCACACAGACCCATGAAATTTAGGTCATTCTGACCCTTGCGTACTTGTATTTTACATCATCCTCACATGATGTGGAATAGCTGGTTGTTTCCCCTCAGACTTAAATCTCACAGTGCATGTAATTAAGTGGGAATGATAATGCTGATTGATATTATGTGATTTCCTTGTCATTTTTCAGAGTCCGTCTTCCTAGTAGCCACTACACAAGGATTTATGTTTATTGACCTGAATTTCACATATGATAAATGGAAACTCATCAACCAGGGTTCATATCCACATCACACCTTACAGCCATTTAACCTGAAAGTCAAGTCGTCACGATGAGGGGGAAGGTGAAGACCATCGTAACAAACTCAGCGTTTGCCACGTTCTGTTGGATAAATCCTTGACATTTTAGGAAACCTGAACCTTCTTGGAAAAATGACCAAAGCGAGGTCTGAGGAAAATTACAAAGAGGAGGAGACATTCATAACCGCAGGGACAACAGTTGTGAGGCAGGCGAAAACCAAATGGCCCGAGACGGTGAGGTGCAAAAACAGAGAGAGAAGGGGGCAGCATCAATAAAAGATGTTTCTTCCCCTCAGTGGTGTGACAAATGACTGCACGGCTCAGACCTGCCGCTGCTGACAGCCCTCAACTCAAACGGTGACAAAGGCAGCGAGGGAAGGAGACAGACATAAATAGGGACAGAAACAAGAACAGCGAAGGACAAAAACAGGTGGATGTGAAGGCAAAGACACTGATAAGGAAATGAGGAGAAAAGCTGGGATGAAGACAGAGGGAGAAGAGATAAAAAGAGAGACTGAGCTGATACACACACAGACACACACACACAAAAAAAGAACATTCATTGGTATTCCAAGGCGGTCTCCCATGCAGCACAGCACAAGGCAGCAGCGCAGTTAAATGACTGACTGTGGTTCAACAGCGCCTCCTGCAGGATCAGCTGGACTATGTCAAGCTAACAGAAATCTAGGTCACAATTTAAGAAACAAAAAAAACAGTTTCTCTCACAAGGAGCCATATACATATATTAACATATCAACAAGGCCGATGCTTTTTTATTTAAGTGACCTGGTTTAAGGTTTGTGCACATTTCCAGGTTTAAGTCACACAGCGATGCACTGTACCGTCATGAACACACACACACACAGACTACAGCAGGCGCAGACATTTTGACATGTCACAGAAGGAAGGTGAAAATGGCTCAATAAATGTTGGCTGATTTACTTTTAGCTTCTTCTGATTATGATACAAGCGCCCGTGCTTTTCCTGTACGAGTGTCTGCCGCTCCCTCCTGTGAACTAAATATGTTATTGATAAATTTGTATCTAGGAAGCAAAGACTGGACACTAGACTCTTGATCTGAAAAGTCAAAAAATAAAAAGGTCTTGCAGAAAACCAACACAGGCTTCTTTCTGTAACCATTAATTACCCAGATATTAAGTGATTAAGTTTTAGCTGAAAAACACACTTAGCTGCCAATCTACTAATATTTGTCTTGTCATAATTTTTAACATCCCAAGGTGACATCTTCAGACGTCTCTGCCCACAGTCTAAATCTCAAAAATAGGATAATAAAGGGGAAAGAAAAGCAGTTAAAGTTGAGACATGACACATTGATAAGACCAAACGTGTCAAAAATGACAAAATCATAGTTGTATATATATTTCTGTAAAGTAGTCTCTTTATCCAACCGATCACTGAAGCTCTAACAACAATACAATAGATTATTGGGATAACTGCAGTATAAAGTATTAAGTCTTCCAAAATTCCAAGTTGAACACCTCTTTAAAATGGTTTCAGAATATAAATTCATATCTTTCCTACTTGTGTGTCATGATGACACACAAGTGTTTTTTACCCCAGTCACTGGGGCAATCAGCAATTTTTAGAGATTATCATTTAACTACTTTGAAAGAGTGGAGCTAGATTGTGAGGTATGTGAGGTAGTTTAAATACAGAAATGTATGATTGATCTTTTTGTTTAACAGATGCAATGGTTGAATTCATTGAAAACGATCAACCACACCTAAAATCAAATGTGATGCTTTAAATCAGATACTTGTACAGAGTCAGTCCATGTTTCATTAACAAGGCAGCTGCTGAGCTGATGAATGGCAGCCACACAGCTGTTAGTGATGGCAGTGGTTACTGAAACATTAACGCACCAGTCTAAGAAATCTGGCCAAAGGGAAGATGGACTTGCAAGAATGTTTTAATAGACTGTTGTGTGAGTTATAGTTATTTGTTCCAAATAAACACTCAGTATATACATGAAGTGCTGTAGTCTTGAAACACACAAACATCATAAGAAAGGCAACTGTTTTAAGATTTTTAAAGTTTTAGGAAACATAATATCTCACTTTCTGACTTTGCTTTGAAACATTTTTTGATTTAAGTCCAACTTGAACCTGCAAGGGAGGCAGGGGGCTCATTATTGAGCTGTTAAGAAGTTAGCACTTAAACAAACTTGATAATGCAACCTGAATATACAATCTCCAAGAAGAGTTGACAATCACAAACACTTCACGTGGGCGAGTCTAAATTCACTTAAGACAATGTTTCTAATAAGCCTACGTCGACATCAGTCTTAGCATTTAGTTACTGCTCGTGTCTGTCTGGTTTGGAGTTGGTCATGTGTCAGCATTTAACAACGACTGTTTCCACAAAACTACCAGCACTGGTGATTCACATAATCCACAAGACAGAGGGTCTGTTTTACTTAATGACTTGAAGGAAGTTAAAACAACAACAGGAAACTCTCCAAAATCCTGACAAGACGCTGTTTGCTGCAGTGAAAGAAAAAATAATCTAGTAGTAGGTAACTATCAAAATATAAAATATTAATATGAGGTGTGAATAGTGGGTACTGAGCATGCAGTTGATTCCAGGGTTCAAGTTGTGATCTGATCTTAGACTTAGATCAGGGCAGAGATAAATAAATAACTTAGTGTCCTTTGGGTGAGTGAGATACTTCACTGCTCTTTGTTACACATTTTCAATCACATCACCTTGTACACACAACAAACGGTGCTCTGCATGGCTCTAATTTAAGGGAAGATAGCTATCCACTGTTTGTACAATATTACATTCCCCCATACGTATTTACTCATATAGAGAGTGCAGAACTGAGATCCAGTCACAAGTGGTGAGTCTAAACGCATTTTAATGCTTGGTGTGAATACTCGAACGGCCCATTTGTAATATCATAACAATTAATACCAAGTGTGAACTTGTCCTACTTGTCCTCTGCTTGTATCGACATTAATCAATGCCACAGAGAATTCAAGTCAACGGTTGTTTACATGAACTCATCCCTGATTTTGAGGACCTTGCTGTGAGCTTTGTTTCTCACCTTTGATCTTGACATATAACAACTCCGGGTTGAGACAGAGGGCCAGGTTGCTCGGCAGAGTCCATGGCGTGGTCGTCCAGGCAATCAGAGCAATATCCTCGTTCTCAACCAACGGGAAGCTGACGAACACAGAGGGATCCTGGACATCCTGGAGAAAAAGCATTAAAAACACAGTCTGAGTCAATCTTGTCTTAACAGAAAGACAATCAGCACATCTTAATTTGGAATTAAATTAAAAAAATCATGACCACAGCAGTGTTGTATCACACCAGCTTAAGTGCAAGGCGGGGGAGGGGGGGGGTTGTGATTTATGCCAACCTTGTAGTTCTGGTGGGACTCGAAGTTGGAGAGGGGGGTGTTGCAGGCAGTGGAGAAAGGCATGACTTTGAAACCTCGGTACACCAGACCCTTGTCAAACAGTTCTTTGAACACCCACCTGACAGAATGAAAACAAGCTCTTTAAAATGAAGGTGAGACTTACAGCACAAAAACAAGAAACACAAGGTTCTCATTGCTGATTCTACTGTATTAAATGTGGTTTATATATCTATATATGTCTACATATACATATATGCAACTGTCTTGAATAAACATTGCTGCACTCTGACAACATGCATTCTAGATTTGTACCAACAGAAGTATTAACTAGCCTAACCCTGCATGGCTGCTGTGAAAATGTGAAAGCAGCCATTCGCCCAGACAAAAGAAACACATGACTTCTATCAGGTTATACTATAGTCTACACTCAGTTTGGCTTCTGATTTCCTGACATCCATACCAGACAGTCTCCATGAACCACGGGTAAAGGGTCTTGTAGTCGTTCTTGAAGTCAATCCACCTGCCCATTCTCCTCACCGAATTCTAGGTACAACACAGAACAATCAAAACTACGTAATAATAACAAGACAAATGTCTGCAGTTCATTGGGAACTATTGTTTACTACTATTTTTATGGTGTTGCCATGTCGCCATGTTTGAGTTCACGCTTACCTCCCATTCAGTGGAGTATCTCATGACAATATTTCGGCACGCCTTGTTGTACTCAGCAATGCCCATCTTGGCCACATCATCAGGTCCTTTGATATCCAACGTTTTATCAATCTCGTACTCCTACAACAGCACACAGGACAGAGTTTAAAGCTCTGAACAGAACTTGCAGTAACATCTCACCTTAACAATGTTCACGGAAAAGGAAGTTGAGATGAATCCTTACCACGGGCAGGCCATGACAGTCCCAGCCGAAGCGCCGGTCCACATGGAAGCCACTCTGGTGGGCAAAGCGGGTAACGATGTCCTTGATGGTGCCAGCCAGGATGTGACCATAGTGAGGTAGACCTGTGGCAAAGGGAGGGCCATCGTAGAAGGTGTACCTGGTTGATTGAACGCAAAAGTAAATCTTACAAGCCAAGTTCTGATTGACAGGAGACAAGATAACTGTCATGCCTTAACTCCAACAAAGTGTGCAACCCATGATTAAAAGTAACGGGGGTGTCAATCAGAAAGCAATCAGTCAATCAGAAAGAAAGCGTTACTGTTGTCCACATCTGAACCACGTCTGAATGTGGACAAGCAAAAACAATGATGAAGGCAGCGGCTTTATACCAAAAATAGTCTTAAGGGACCAATTTATGGGAATTGATCTGCAAAAACTGAATATAGTATTCATAATTAGGTCTTCATAGGTGTATAATCACATCATTATATGCATTTGATTCAGTCCGATGTATGGGTCTGGCCTTTGGCAAATGGGTCCCTCCGTACGCTCGATTCAGCTCAAGGTTTCCTCCCGTTAACCTCCTGAGACCTGAACTTTTGTTTGGTATGCGTTTTTAAATTTCTCCATTTCTCTTTATCTGGGATTAGCAGGACTTAAGAACTACAAAAACTAAGCATCGTCTTTGAACAGGAAAAAATATGTCCTCATGTGTGGACAGGGAGATCATTTCATTCAATATTATAATAAAGTTAGCAATGTGTAACAAAATAAGTTTATTTTCATGTCTGAACATGACTGTGCAAAAGCAGAATTGCAAATAATGAAGTCCCAATGTCCTCAATTGAGTACTTGCTAAGCAGTGAAGTTATAGTTTAATGGCATTGATATAATTTGCCTGTAATTTTAAACTAGAAAAGTTAATGAGCATAAACAAATAAGTTTGATGAGGTTTTGCACCTTGTCCAATTAGCACAGAAACAAAAACATCTTCATGAGGAGAGGGTCCTCGTCCACAAAGCCAAGCGTACTTGATACGCCAGGATGGACAAAACTAAAACTGGCTGTTTATTAGACATTTTGTGTTTTTATGCTGAAGTGTTAACCTCCACTGGTTCTCATATACACTCTACAGTCGTAGACGTACAGTTGTAATCTGCTAATTCATCACAAAACTAGCCACTGAAGTCCTAAACACTGGATCTTTAAATGTTGAAGGTCTGTTTGTGACCAAAGTTGCTCTTCACTACTGCCATTTTGCATTTTATTATTAGCAACAAAATGTCACCAAGCTACATCTGTTGTCGAGGCCTCATCAACCGGCGCAGTCTTCATGGCCTGGAGTGCTGAATATCTGTATGTCAGACCTGCGGAGCTCCATAAACTACATCTGTTGTCGTGGTCTCATCAACCTGCCCCAGTCTTCATGGCCTCCTGCAGTTGTCCACTCCGACCAGGATGAACAATTCTCCAACCTGCCCACGATTCCTCTTACACTCTCAAACTGTCACATAAGATCATCAGCTATATCTTATATTATTCCGATTCTATGTGTTTCCTTCAGCTCCATATATGCATCTATGACAGAAGTTTGTTTATCTCCTGCTCTTCCTTTCTCTCTCTCTTCTGTTTCTACCTACAATATTGTTATTGACGCTATAAAACTGAATTTAATTGAACCATGACATTTGATTGTTTTGGGGGGCTAAAAGGGGTGAAATCCAAATCTTCTAAAAGGGTTCATTTATTTATGTCTCTAGTTTTAACCTAGACAAAATTACAAGCAGAAGTTTTAGATTTATATTGAGTTTTTCTGTTTCAGTTATTCACAGACTGGTTGTATATTTATCACATTTTAATCTCAGTTCACTATTAACTTTCCATGTTAGTGCAGAAATGAACACCAGTGAACACCAAGCAGCTCATACTGTGTCTCAAACACTAAACACACGAGAGAAATAAGATTTTTAGTGAGAAACCTTTCGCCTTTACAAGTGTCAGCACTTAAGAATGACTGTTTCCACATAACTACCAGACATGGTAATTTACGTAATCCACTAGACAGAGCGGTCTATCAGTGGCATCTGTTTTACTAAATGACTTGAAGGAAGTTAAAACAACAACAGGAAACTCTTCAAAATCCTGACAAGAAAAAGACGCTGTTCGCTGCAGTGAAAGAGAAATTAAAAGGGGTGAAAAAATCAAAATCTTTTAAAAAGGTTAATTTATTTGTGTCTCTACTTTTAACCTAGACAACAGCATTGTTTAGCATTGTACTAATGTTATGCCAGTTCCCACTGACATAACATTAGTACATCAGTACAACAGCAGAGAGAAACTGGCTGATCAGGAAATGAAAGTATTTTACTTGGACATCAACAGCATGAACGCCTTTATTTATAAAACGACACTCCTCCATGCCTAGCGTTAAAATACGAACGCATGTTTCTGTTGGAAACTATTTGTAAAAAATATACATAATATTTTCGGAATTATATAACACTTAACATATATGAAAAGCACACAACGCATTTTAGTGTGATTAAGTGTTTAAGTGTGAAAATGAATTAATTGTGTAAATGTGGAAGAAATTAATATTTAAAATGTTTCTGTGTTTTCTCCTCACAGATAGCTGCAGTTTAGCGTCATATTACGCTACAGCACATGGGGATATGTTTTATTTAGTAAGTTAAGGAGTACACGTCGATGTATTTACCTCGGCCTGTTCTTGGACTGTTTCAGGCATTCCTGGAAGCAGTCCTTTTCTTGCCAGAACTGCAGGATCTTCTCCTCTTCCAAGGGAAAGTTGATGGACTCAGGGACCGGCTCTACCATTGCGTCTGTCTCAATACAGAAAGCAAAAGTGTGCATGAACAGACTTTTGCAGTGGGAAGGTGTGTCATCAAGAGCAGGTTTTTTTTTTATTTTCCATCTAAACGCTCACATTACCAACAATAAACATGCACAGTGTTTCTGTGAATAACAACTGACTAAAATCTGACATTCAGCAGACATTCGTTGAACAATAATATCAAATCTAACTTTATTTATAGAGCATCCTTCATGTGTATGCACCACAAAGTGCTTCACAAGTAAAATAAGGACCCCCATCAACCTCCATATAAATACACATATGAGCTCGCTCACACAGACACTTCACAGAACCCCACGCACAGACTCACACCCAAATACACACTAAAAGTTGTCGACGAGATAACAATGCATAAGGTTGAGTATCCAGTTAACTGAAGAGGAAGTCTTCCTCTGTTAACTGAGTTTATTAATAGCTGACCTGTCAAAACCTGGTGGAGTTTATCAACTAACACGTCGTCCCTTTTAACATTTTACGCTGTGAAGTCGAGTCCAGCTTATGTTATATCCGCCCCCGACACGTAGCCACAGAAACTTTGTGAAAACTAATGACTTAAACCCGATCAATCACTTTTCCACAGCACACGTCTGCTTGTTGTTAGCTAGCAGGCTAAGCTAGCCGGTCAATGCTCCACATAGTTAGCTTGAATCTTAACGGAGGCCGAGCCGGGACACTCAAACCTACTGACAGAGCCACAGATCTACAGCGAGGCCCGGCAATCAGCGGCGCATCTTTATGCTGGGTTTATTACTAAGTTTGAATGGAGGTACTCACATGTCTGCAGCCCGGTGTGGAGAGACGAGAAATGATGCAAGCTGGAGTCAGAGCATGGGCGGAAGTGGCGACATGACGCGGCTGCTACCTCACAATGAAACGACTGAATTATAAAGTCTCCACTTTTTCTTCCTCTTTTTTGTTTTCTTCGTGGTTTATCTTGAGAATTATATACAGTGTTAGACCTCGCACATGATTACTATTGAAGGAAAAATAATTACATAACTTGTATGTAAAATATGTACTATTATTATATTTTATTAGGAAAATAAGTAATTACGGTATGCATAAACTACACAGTCGGACTAAAAATTACCTAAATGACCTAAATAAACTAAAAAGTTGCCACCTGGATTTTACTAAGCAGGTAGCAAGGTACGAGCCACATGGGTGAGTATGGAGGAGATTGAAGTTAAAACTACTAACATTGGATTAAGAACTGTTAAAAACTGGAGGATAGTGGGGGGAGGCATGGTCTAATGAGTCCAGATTTACTCGGTCCCAGAGTGATGGGGCATCAGGGTGAGAAGAAATGCAGAAGAAGTGATGCCCCCATCATTCCTAGTGACTACTGTACCAGCCTGTGGGGCCAGTGCTATGATCTGGGTCTGCTGCAGAATCTCAGGTCTTGGTTCAGCAACATAATGCCCAAAGAATACCTGAATATACTGACTGACCAGGTTATTCTGACAGTGGATTTTTTCTTCCCTGATGTCACGGGAATATTCCAAGATGACAATATCAGGATTCATGGGGCTCAAATTGTGAAAGAGTGGTTCAGGGAGCATGAGACATCATTTTCACACATGGATTGGCCACCACAGAGTCCAGACCCGAACCCCATTGAGAAACTTTGGGGTGTATTTGAGAAGGCTTTGCTCAATGGTCAGACTCTCCCATCATCAATACAAGATCTTGGTGAAAAATGAATGGAAAAGAAAATGCTGTGACAGGCAATGTAACATCTTATAAATATAATATATATATATATATACATATGAAATTAAATAAATAACACAATAAGAAATGTACACTCCTGATCAAAGTCTGGAGACCAGTTACAAAATTGGGTTAGGGGGATAGGGTTAGGGTTAGGAAAAGTGGACGTCAGTTCCAAACAGTGGATGCCCTTTTTGAAGCCATCTTCACCACTTGGAGCAACGTTCCCACTAGCCTCCTGAAAACACTTACATCAAGCATGCCTAAACTAATTTTTTAAATGGGTTCAACCAGAGTGATGAAGCTACTCATTACTTGGTCCTTTTTTGAGACTCATTTCTGTTTTGAGGGGAGATTTTGTTTTTTGTTTGTCTGTGCTATGGTCTTAAACCTTTGATCAGCTGATGAACAGCCTAGTACAGTTAAATAGTTGTTTTTAATAAATTGCCTGCTCAGAATTTTGGGTCTCTTGCTCACATTTCTTCTTTGAAGTTCGACTTAGAACCTACTTAAGGTCCAACAATGAGAACAGCAAATTCTTGCAATTTTGTACCTGGTCTTAAGATTTTGATCAGGAGTGCATGTCACTAGTTATGTTCTTTTATTTATTTTTTATTTGCTTTTATTTTTGTAATGTTTGAACGCATGTGTCTTATTTGCTTGTAATACATGTTATAAATGAAGTTGAAATTAATTTTAAAAGGCAAGTTAAATCTTACACAACAAAAGTTTAGTTCTTATATAAAATTTGAGTTTCTTAGCAGGTAGGTATTTATCTATTGTTTCACATTTTGTATCAAATCAACAGTTTGACATTCAACTTAACAAGTATTTTTGTTAGGCTGAATCGTTTTTATGTTCTGTGCCATGTCGTGCATGTCATTACTTAGAACCTGACAACAGGTTAGTCAGGTAAAATAGGTAAATGTTTTGCCAAGTGCTTCATCAGCATCAGCATCATCAGTGCACCATGACCAGACCTGTCCTTTCGTTTTCCACTTGAACTTGTTCACTTACATTGGTTTGTTTCATGCTTAATGTTTTAACAGAAAGAAAAAAACTTTACTATATATGACGCTCACAGGATTATCTAGTCTTTCTTCATTTTAGGCAGTTTACATTTTTGTAGAATTGAAAAGACACTTCAGAATCAATAACCTAAAACACGCTGTAACTGAAAACTAAGCATGCGTGGTTGGATTTCACCTGTAGATCAGTAGGGTGTGTCAACCAACTGTATAACGGCAAACTGATCTTATACACAATGTGTTATTTGTTTTCATTGTCTTGGCCTGTTTTGACATCATAAGATGTAGAAGCTGCATTTATCTCATTTGTTCAGTAGCTTTGTGAATCAGTTAAATATTGAATACAGTCCGCTGTAAGATTCCTTCTAGGGGACGGACCACCTTCCTTAATTTAAGAATCCTTTTCCCAAAAGATGAGTGCAAACCTTGCCGAGTGGACTTTTCAAGACCACAAAGTTAAATGACTTTAACTGAAAGTAACCAGGTGGAAATCTTGAGTCAGGGATCACTTCTCTAGATCGTACAGCACAAAGTCAATAAACTTTACTTGCATTTCAATCGGTTTCAACTCACCAGCCACTTATTTAAGTTTGACACGTTAGTAAGGGACAGAAATGCTGGCTTGGAAAAAATTCTTGACTGAAAGTAATCATTTGATTTTATCATATAGTGGCAGTCATAAAAAATTAAAATCTGCTGTTGATTTGTTAACAAAGCATAGCTTTATTGTGATGGTGGTAACACAATATGACGTACAACAGTGATCAGACTACAGTCTATTTCGACTGGACTGCCTTCTGTGCCGCCTTCATGCCCTTCTTGTTGTGCTTCTTGGCAAAGCGCATATTCCTCATGAACTTGGGGTCAACCTGCAACAAAGAAAAAACAAATGAGTGAGTTTGAGGGTCACTTGTGACAGCTTTGTATAATTTTCTTTAAACGAAGCAGTCAAACAACTTTAAACACAAAAAGCAACACACGGGCACAAGATGTGACAAAATAACTAAATACGTGTTAGCTCACATTAAAAGTGGGTACATTACAAACACGTATTCATTCATTTCTTCTATTTGCCTACTTGAAATAGACCATCACACATATAGTCTTTAGTGGATAGCAACACTTTGAAAAGGAAAGTCACTACAGAGAAACACAAGGTACATTAATAAAAAAAAAGAAAGGTCAGTTTCAAAGTGAATGTAGGGTTGACTAAAAGCAGATCACCTTTGTAATATGACCATGAGACATGTCTAGACAACCTGTAGAGGATGCACCTCTACATTGCTTTTTAAAGCCGTGGAAAAAATGCTGTTGTATTGTCGTTCCAGACAGGCAACATATCACAGTTTTGGTAAACCAGAGCAGTCACACCAGTTTCACTTTCAGCTGAACAGAATACATCAGCAAATAAAAAAGGAGCACCAACTCCAATAAAGCATTCAGTGTCCAAGCACAGAAATGTGTGAACATTCAGAAAGTTGCGATTTAAATCCATTTCCCATTACTTTCAGACGACAACACCAGGAAAGGATAGTTAATATATCAGCAGATCCTTTATCTGAGGAACATTTAAGCATTACCTAAAGGTTACACTGTTGCAGATTAGCAATGGGCTCTCCATCACAGTGCAACATTTCAGTAAACCACTCCACTACATTTTTATTTAAAAAGAAAAAACAAACTTCATTGATGTTGGCAGAGAAGTCACTAACATCCTAGTACAGGATTTAAATCAGTTACTCCCTTTCCTGTTGAATGGATCAGCAACATCTCAACTTTGCATGTCAACAGCTATCCAAAATTGACATTACAAATTCTTATCTGGTTTAAATATCAGACCGACCTCAGACTTGTTGATGTGCATACAAAACACATCCCTCCTGCATGAATCTCCACAGACAAAAAAAAAAGAAAAAAAAGGAGAGCTCTGATGTTCTGGGTGCACATAACATTGTTATACGTTGCAGAAGCCCCGTGTTCCTGCTTTCATCAAACACTGGACCCTTAAAGGGATGCAAAAAAAAAAAAAAAAAAAGAGAACAACTGAACGTACCCCCTTCAGGGACTCATATCGCTGAGATCTGGGCTTCTTGATGCCATTCCTGTGGGCCTTACGAGCTGTGGAAATAAGAAGAAACACATGATTTGATGCATCTGATGCACTTCCTGCAAGCTATCCCTCTGGAAAGATACACTGGTTTCATCTTAGATTAGCCGCATCCAGAGACGTCTAACATTTACTTACACTGGTTGTGGGTTGTGTGGTTCTTCGACTTGGCCATTTCGACACTGGTTAATCTGAAGAAAAGAAACAAAAATGTTAACATTAAACAAAAAGTTTAGCTGTAGCATCTCTGTTATTTGCATGCACTAGCAGGCTAGCTACAGTTAGCTCTGTCTGGTTGTCTACCCGGGAAGTAGGGATGTAAACAGGCTAGTTAATAAATGACATGTAACAGTTAAATAACTATACAAAAATACAAAATAACACGTATGGTGAAATAAGTCATTGTGTAGCATGTATTGCGAAGAATTAACTGATGTGAAGCCCCTGCTGTGCTACTCAGTGTTAGCGCTATCTAAGAGGGGTTTCTACTTTTTAATAGGGGCCGATTCTGAACAATATCGCGAGGACTCTGCTATTGATGGACATCTTTATCAATATCAGAGTCTGTTTCTGTGCCAACGTGAGAAATACGAACAGATTGATGAAGATTTTAAGAGGCCAGTGAAGTGGGTAAAATAAGTACCTGCCACACGAACAGACGTCAACCGGAAGAGAAAGAACTCGAGAGCCGGCAGAGGAGATAAAGACTCAGGTCAAGAGAGGAAGTCAGCGGGAAAAGACGCGTTTGTTTCACGACGCTGCCTCCCGTCGGTGGTTTCTGGTATAGCAGGAGTCCACCCTGGGCCACAGGGTGTCACTCTCAGCCCGAAAAGACAAAAGACTTTGTTCTGCTTTCTGTTGCAGAAATGAAAGCGTGACACAGACACGACTCGCTTTAACTGGAAGACGATGATTTCATTTTTGTTCTGCTCCACACGAATCTTTTTGCGTCCTTTTTGCCTTTTTGTCCAATTAAATTAAATGTAAGCTTTGTATGTTTTCTGGTTATTTTTTTAAAAAAATCTCTGTGAATCTACTTCACACCTCTTCTCTGTCACCCTAGAACAAACTCAATTTATTTCAGGGGCCACATACAGACCAATTTGATTTCAAGTGGGCCGAACTAGTGACATAATAGCAAAATACCCTATAAAATATGTCAATGCTAAATGTTACCATTTGTTTTAGTGCAAGGAAGTACAAGTGCGTTATTATTAAAATGTATTTATTTTTTAATAGAAATAAGTGCAATTTTGGCACATTGCTGCCTTCTGCTGTTTACTTCTGGGTCTCAGTGTTGTGTCATGTCCGCATCTTCTACCTCAAACAGCACAACATAGTAGCACAAACATGTCCTAAATTACTAAATTTCTGGCTGAAGTTTGGTGGAGATGATGAGAGAGATTGTGGTGAGATGGCAGACAGCTCGTAAATCAGCCAGTATTATAGACAGATCCACAACAACACCACACTACCCTCCCTCACGTTGTGATCAATGGAAATGGATGCAGAGCCATGTGCATACAGCACACGCATCTACATGCATCTTGAATATACATGACACAGAGGCGACGTGTTTTTTCTCTCCTCTCCTCTCCTCTCCTCTCCTCTCCTCTCCTCTCCTCTCCTCTCCTCTCCTCTCTCAGCTGAGGTTGGGTGAATCCCTGCTCAAGCAGAAGAAATCATGCAGCAGCAGCAGCAGCATCCTATATTTAGACTCTCGTATGATCACGGGAGTCTCTCAGCTCCACTCTGCAGCCCTGCTCAGTCAATTACAGATTCGGATATATTTGTTATTTCACATTTTCTACTTGATGTGCTCTTTCTGATCTTGATCTGATAGCGTACTGGTTTCCATTTCCTCTCACATCTTTCGAACACTGATGCTGATGATCTGGTGCTGTGGTGAGTTTACACTGCGAAGAGGACAGATTTCTCAGAATGTATCTTTGTAACAAATCTCAATCATGAAAGGTGGTTTTAGTGGCTCCGCTAAAATTGTCATAGCTGAATAAAGTGGAAAATTCTTACTGCCACTGTTTTTTTGGGAAGAATGTTTGAAGTGATAAACCTCCTGCAGTCAAAGTCCTTTGTGGCGTTTCAACACATTCAGTCAATTTATTTGCCATTTGACATTTGCCATTTTGTTCACAGTTAAAGCCACCGCTATTTAGAGGCCACAAACTAACCGTTTTTTTTTTTCTTTTTCTCCAGTTTCTGGTATTTAAGACATTTAATGATTTTCCAAAAGTGACCAGTTGCACAAATCTGCTTTGCACACAGACCTAGAAATTCACACATACACGCTTTCAGTTTGCTTACAGGACATGAGGCAGTCTGTCTAACCTGATCTCACACATTAGACTTTCCCTCTGGTGCAGTTTTCCATGTGAGAAAAAGAAATCACGTGCGTGCTTGTTTATGCTGATTTAACGCAGCGCCACAGCGTATTGCCTCCTCGATATTGCTTTGCCACTTTCACGTTGGCGATCAAATCAATTACCTTTGCAGTTCCTGGTCATGATCAACTCGTTGTCTCGGGGTGAAGATTTAAGGGGCTCTAAAATACGATCTAACAAGAGGGCGTCTCGTTTAGCGCGACCTGGCTCCCGAATCTGCAGTTTAATGAGGGCTTCGCGGAAAAGACAGCATCTTCAGAGATGCTGTGCATAAATTCCCATCTATAATTAGCCCTGAGAGGACCACCAGCTCTGCTTTGTTATTTAATGGCTTCCCTGTGTGAGAGAAGTAGAAATCACATGCTGCCGCTGCTGCTGGGATTTTTATTTGTCCCGGTGCCTGCCATCCTTACAGCAGTAGTTGATAATCAAATAATATTCAGAAGTGATTCACCCTGTATGATTCTTCACTCTGCATTTAACCCATCCAACCCAGCCTCAAAGCAGCGGATGATGGGGATCAGTCCTGGGATTTTAAATCAGTGTGCATCCAGTGCCACGTCCCCTTCTTAAACCACTACACCACGACTCTACTGGGATAACATCACATAAATTAGCTATAAGATGGGCGATTACATTAAAACAATTAGTTCACTTCTATCCTAAATACACGTTGATAAGCTACAGTGAGAAATTATATTAGTATGCGCATTTATTAATCGTTTGTTAGACGTGGAGAGAAACAAGAGAGAAGAACTTTTTGAGGCTGTTCATGAAGTGACACATGCCGTTACATCCTTAAGGGCAATGTTGACCTGCTGATGTTAAGCTGTTATAATTTGTGTAGTGTAAATGGGTTTCAGGCTCTTTCTTTTGTAATGAGTCTTGAGACAGTTTGGATTGTTACTGACGCTGTATAAATAAGACTGAACTGAGACTGAATTGGACCATGTCTTCATTCTAACGTTTGCAGCTGATGTCTATGGAAAGGTGTTCACAAATGACCAATAATGATTCATAATAACATTATTAGTTCATCTTATCTTATTCAATATTTAGACAGACTGAAGCTTGGGAAACTTAATTTCATGTCAATCCGTCTTGTAGTCGTTGAGACATTTCACCAAAAAAAAAACACAAATATAAACCTGGAGCGGAGGGCCTGGAAGATCTTAGTAGGATTCACACTCGGGGAAACTTTGCGCAGACATACTCCATAAAACCATTTCATCTCCAGGAGACCTGATACAGGCTGGGGTTTTTCCACATGCAGTAACTTCTTCTTCTCCTTCTTCTGTTTCCCTCCTGCTTTACCCGTATTATCTTCAGATCAAACTCTTTCCCCTTCCCCATTCATGACCTCCCACACTCCTGCTCATTTTATTTGAAACTTCCTTTTTTTCTTCCCATCGCTGTCTCAGTTTTACCCCCGAACACCCTCCCTCATTCTGCCACACTCTCTTTTGCAGTGCTCTCCACCCACTTTCATTTCCTTTTCATCTGTACGAGGAAATCTCTCCTTTGAGCCGAAGTCGATCCTCCAGAGGCTCCTTCACCTCAGCACATGAAAAAGGCTGCTGATTATGTCTCTGCATTTGGCAATATTATAATCAAAATAAACCATACAGAGCGAGAGTGTCACACGCATAAATGCAAACAAATGTAGTCAGGAGAATGGAAATTGTGATGTTGATTATGAATATATAAGATATACTCTTTGTTTGGCTCTAAAGTTGAAGTTGTCACTGTGTTTCACCCGTCGATAACCGAGGTGTTTGTTAGTATGAGTTTGTCTCCTGTCATGTCTTCTTCACACTCTGAATAAGAGCTAATGAAGGAAGCTGCTGCAAATCAAATCAATTAGGGCCATGAAGAAGCGAGGATGGAGAAACAATATTCTCCATGTCGACAAGCACACAACTTCACATGTTTACATGGCACCTAGCAGTATGTTAAAGGGCTGTATTAAGTCAGACTTTGTTTAAAAAGCAGACTCGGAGAAATCGTGGATGCACCGGCCATCACAATCTTAGTGCGCAGTGAGGTGGAGAGTGAGTGGAACTGAGGAAGCCAAGCAGAGTTAGCAACCTGAAATAGTATCCACCTGTCACTGCAAGTGATCGTAGAATCAAGTTTAAGTCTAACTATAATATAACTGGGGGAGTTATATAAAAACTCAGCCCTATGCAGCTGTCACAAATTTGTAAATTTCCAAGAGTCCATAACAGTTTGGTCCCGTAAAGCTGGTTATTTTCACACGGGTACAAGTGGCCATTCACAAACTGCACTTCTGCATTAGCTTCCCGTGACACATTTGCAAGATGCGAGGATCTTATTTCCCCAAGCTCTTATAATTATGGGATAACTGATGTGATGGAGGAATTAAGATTTGGGATCTTCCTTCACAGCTAATTCTCCAGAAATGATCCGACTCGGTCTTCCTGAATGGTTTGTGTAGCAGTGTGCTGTAACAACGCTATGAATTTGCTGCTGAATCGGGGCTTCTCAGTAGGAGGAATGTGTTGCAGTTGTGGTATTTACCTAAATTCTCTTACATAATGTATATCTGAGAAAATCACTTGAGCAACACACTTAAAGAGACCCCAGAATCCAGTATTCAGTCCATGTTTTTCCTGAGCCTTGAGGTACTATTTACTGCACTGTTTTGGTGAGAGGTTTAATATGGTCATCGACCATTGAGATTTCCGCCTTTTCTCAAATATGATGGAACTAAATGTCATTCAGATTTTGATACTCAAAGGCAGTAATCTTTTTTTTCTAGAAAACATCACCTAGTTACTCAAGCAGATAAAATAAGATAATCCTTTGTTTATCCCACAGTGGGGAATTTTGCAATGGCTCTGTGAGTAGTTTGACATATAAACTACTCTCTGTCAAATCACTATGCTTGCAGGGCGGTGGTTGCTCCTGTGGCAGTGTGATAGATAGGATAGATAGGATGTGCACAACGTCCTCCTCGGCTGAGCAGTAACCACTGCCTATACGCTACCTAAAGATGGATGAACCTCCTGTGACGTCATACTTTGTTTTGAAGCTCATGTGGATGTGTTCGACTGGGGGAATGGGTTAAGAGGAGTAGCATGAGAAAAAATAAAATGACAAAGAGGGCCCCACATGGCTACCTTTGGCATATTATGCAATGACAACCATAAACCCCCCCTTAAATTCTAGTCCAGTGCCATCTAACCAAGTGGAGGCTGAGATGTCTGAAGTAAAAAAGCTCAAAGCGATCTGGATGGATAAACAGCAATACAGCCCAGAGGAAAAACATGTTTTCATTTAGCGGTAAAGCATGCTTTTAATAGCTCTCCATTTCCTCTTTGACTGGCATTTACAATTATTCAGTGGGCGATTCTGTATTTGCGCGTATGCAAGCTTCTCCTCTACCTTGAATGTACATAAAACCACGCTCGAATGCAGACATGGCATCTGAGTGGCGGCAATTATTCCCTGAGAGCACTCTCCTTCTCTGTCTATTCATCTCCCCCTCCGTGCTGCTCTTGTACGGCCGGTTTAGTTCGCTACAGCGCCTTGATTCACTGCGTCTGAGGGACAGAGCTCAGCGTACGAGAATGAATGGCGAAATGAACAAATGAGAAGGCAGTGGAGGGGAGGCAGGCCGAGGGTATTCATGCCGGGGAGAGGCGGAGAAGGGAGGGGGGCGGACTTTGCCGGGATCGAGCTTTCTCATTGGTCAGCGGGAGGAGATGAATGAAAGTGTGCTGGTTTGAATGAAGGCCAACATGTCACAGAGCATCAGAAAATGAAGCAACACTGGGATGGCAGCAGGGAGAGAAGAAGAGGTGAAAAAATACTGAGATTCAACACCCAGCCATAGATATGTATGCGACCTTTTTGTTTTTTTGTAGAATATAATTCATACTTCTTTAATTTTGGCCTTGATTTTGTGCGAGCATTTGTTTCTGGCAAACGTAAACTACAACAAGAATCGGTCTGTCTCACACAAACATGGCTCAAAGTTGAAATATGTTAGACATTAGAACAGCTTAAAATCATTTCTTTGAAAATGAATGACAAGAACACGATGGCTGACAAAACTTATCCATCTAATATTCTTGGAAGCACACTCGACATCAGGCTTTTATCTCTAATAAATGATAAAAGAAAATCTGAGACATGCTTGTGTGTGAATTACTGTAATGTACTTGTATGAAGCAGTTGCTGCTCCGTTCTCAATCAAGCTAATTCAAAACTCAGAGGCCGGAAACTGAGTGTGATATGATTACGTCCATTAAGTCTCTGTCGGCTGATTCGTCACAAACGCACATATCAATAAAGTTATTCTTGCAGCTACAGCAGCATTACGCTGCTTCACTGCACAGCTCGCCGCTCTGTTCTCAGGATACGCGCTCATTGTTACATTTGGAAAGAGCCTTTTTCTGTTGTAGCTTTCCATGTGATGTCAGGCGGCATCTCATTATTGGAAAGTCATAAGAGACTCAACATTAATTTATTTTTGGCAGCCTAAAGGTTATCTGAGCTCACTCCCTGCCAACAATACTATCTTCTTCTCCTTCATCTTCACTTAAGTATTTAATTTGCTTTCTGCTGCTCCTGACTGTACTCAAATACACAGTACAGAGATGAGACAGCAGTTACTACGCATGTTTTCCCACCATCTATATTTAATCTATAGTATATATATATATCATTCACATATATTAGCAATATCCTATATTAATGTGATAAAGACGATCTGTAAATCATTCCGTTTGAGAAGCCACAACCTGTAATTGTTTCATAACTTAACTTTCATAATCATGTTCTTAGGAATATTTTTTATTTGTCAATCCATGTAATTTGTCAATTTCATGGCTTGCTTGTATTTCAAACCTCAAATTTCCCCCCCTGCGGATGAGTAAAGTATTTCTCTATTCTATTTTTCTACTCTGTTCTACCTTCACCTCGACTCATCCACTGGTTTGCTCAGCAGATCATCCATCCAGTGAGATCTGACCGGTGGCAACAGTGTGTGACGAACCGCACAAACTAGGGCCACAGACGCTCGCCCATGGCTCAACACCAGTGAGCGACCAGCCGTCAGCCTGGTGAGTCACCAGCCTTAGTAATGGTGGAAACCCCCAATCTCTCTGCTGATTAGGAAATGAGCTCCTCTCAGATAAGCCACCACATCTTCCTTCAAGTGCAGCTCAGTTCGATGCACGCAACTGGCACGTATCCCCGGTCACGTTCATTTTAGCTCAGTTCAGTCGTACGCTGGAAAAAAAAAAAAAACATTTACAAACACTTTCCAGGGCGAGTATGTTGGCAGCCAGACTTAAGAGGATCTGAATGTCTCTGTGGCTCTCGCAGTCTTTTAATGTACTTTTAAAGAGGAAGCGGCTCAATGCTAAAAGGAAAGATTCGCAGCTAAAAGGCACGAATTCTTTGGACAACAATTTAATTTGTCATTGAATACTGGTTGTTCAGAAATTGCTTGTACACACGCCGATCAGGCATAACATTAAAACCACTGACAGTGACAAGTGAATAACATTGAACATCTTATGACAATTCAGTGTTCTGCTGGGAAACTTTTGGACCTGGCATCATGTGGATGTTACTTAGACATGTAGCACCCACCTAGACCAGACCAGACCACACCAGGCACCCCCCAACCCATAGAAGAAAACCGCACAGGGTGTTGAACTCACTAGTTCCCAAATAGATCAAGTATCTATGGAACAAAGCCTGATCCACAGTGGCCCCTCCCCTAAACCCATAGCACCTGAAGTCCCCCACTACTCTGCCGCCAGGCACCACAGGACATGTAATGAGCACATGTGTTTGAGAAATACACCCTCCAGATGACACGAATGCTTAAATAACAGCCCTGAAACCAACTGTATTAATCATATTCTGGTGACTCACTTGTATCACCGTCTTTCTCGTTCACATTCACGCACATTTACTGCACGCACATATATGTCGTTTCACAACACACCTACGCACACGCACGCGCGCGCACTTAGACACACTGGAGCTCAATGCCGAGTATTTTTGAACGCGGCGTTGTTGGGCAGCCTATTATACAAAATGTGCGCGCGCGTGTGTGTCTCGGGGACAGTCAGTCTCACTCTGACCTGCTTTCTGTCTCAGTGGGAAGAGACGGGCCTCACAAACAGGCACGACTCACTGTTGTGCTTCCAGAGAGAGAAGCAGGGAGAGAAGGAGGGAAGGAGGGAGCGAAAGTTTTCATCTCTGCCTTTGGGCATTTCTGCTGAATTATACTGGAGAGATGTGAGAACAAACATGAAACGACTCTCTGCAGGATGAAAACACTGAGGGGGCGAAGTGCACTTGATATAAAAATGTACATTTTGGAGATGATGTAGAGGATGAAAGGCGGGTTACATGACAAGCTATGATGAGGCCACTAACCCCAGCTTTTGGTTCCAGTTTTGTGGGATTATGCACAATAAGTTACTGTATGGAGGTACTGTCATTCTTTTGTGAGCTTGGAGCCAATTTGCCACTAGTTTGCCTGACCTGACTGCTGTAAGCCTTCAGAGAGAGAGTTTAACTCAATGTATTTGGAGGATATCATAGTATAATACCTAAAGGTCACATTAGACGGAGGTGGAACAACATGATATCCATGAAATTCACATCTCGCAGCAAAGGCCATGCATGAAACAAGTGATGTTTACATCATTTCTCTGTCAGTTTTGCTGCATCGCACTGAGCCGCATACAGCGTCAGTGTTTGGATGACAAGGAGCCCTCCTCTATACCTACACAGGAAAAAAAAGTAAAAAAATAAAATGGATATTTTAGGCTTGCAGATACTATTACTATACAGCAGTGATGCAGGCTGAAAAAAAGGTTTGAGAACTGAGGACGAGTCATTTAACAAAGGTATTTACCAGACAGGGAAGTTAAACACAGAGGTGGTATTGATTTGATTTGCATGAAGGGAAATGTTTTGAATTTTAAACGATTGCGGATGAAAAAATGTGGTTATCTCTGAAATACTGGTGGTGTCTAGTTTCTCATGTAGGTCTACCACAACTTCAAAGTGTAGTATTGGAAAGTAGAGGAATTCTAATCATAAAGTAGCCAACACCGTCTCTACTGTATGTGACATTGTCACTTACGAAACATCTTGCACCACTTGTGTAATTACGGTATGTAGTTGAGCTAAATGCATGACCTATAATAATTTAATATAATATAATAATCACATAACATCATCACCCCATTCTGTGTACACTCCCACTTGGCGCACTAGTTCTGTCAGTCATTCATCCCACCTCTTAGGTAACCGGCACCTTTGTCACCTGTGCTGTACCATGTGTGTTATTTTCAAAACCGCCCTCTGACACCTCACTGAGATTGAAAAAGTACGCACATAGCATGTCAACGAGGGAGTCACATTTTCAAGCTGTAAATAATGTGTGAACACAAACATTTGATGTTGATGCTGTTCGCGTACGGGGGCACCAAGTGACGCTAAAGACAAAAATAAACATACTGAGTGAGCCATCGCTAGGAACTGTGTCAAACACGGACGCTGGGAGTAACTTTAACACCAATTCACACGCTGGCCCACTTCACAAACTCCTCCACACGTAAGGCTGCTGAACTCCGAGTGACAGGCAGCTCAGGATGCTTGTTGCCGGCGCCTCTTCTCTTCTGTTGCAGCTTCACACTTATTTAAATGCTCATTTGAGCCTCCGTGAACCAATCAAAACTCAGTAAAATAGGGTCGAACAGGGGACACGTTTGTATTCATCCAAACTAATTCACTGTGCGTGTTCATATTTGTAGGAGAATGTTCTGCAGTTCAAAGATAGCTAGATAACTTTAACTGTTTTTAATAGCTGTTACTGGAGCTGCTGCTGTTCCTGGGTTGTGTGCATCAAAAAAGGTGTAGTGTCTATACACATTCTGAAACACAAATGGATTGTATAAGTAGAAATGTCCATGAGTGGTGAGTGGATGGTGAGCTAATATACCGTAATTTATTCCCACAGAGTTTTCTTTGTAATTTCATCATATGACTGACAGTCTCTTTCATTGTGCCTTTGTAGTTCTTGTTCTGTTAGTTACCTGGTAATTAGTAGTAAAACTGTTGGCTTCAACGGCTTCTAAAACTGCACAGCAGAAAGTAATCTACTCGGTTCTCAAGATTTTGTAGCTGACAATTCATATATAAATAATATGAGTGTATGGATGAAACTGGCTCCTCTTGCTGTTACAGCTGCTGCACGGCTCCATGTCACTTGTTGCCTTAACTCTAAGCCCTCAAAGTCGAGATCAGTTCAGTTTTCATCTGGCTGAAGGTTTATCACCTGTCATCGACAACGTTCTGAATTTTATTAACATTTCACCGTCTCTTGATGTCACATCAGTGCTGGTCACTTCCTGTATATTTACCACTATAACACCAAACATTTTATGTACAAAACTTGATCCATTTGAAGGGAGCATTTATTCCACAGGAGCAATTTGTGTATTGATTTAAAGTTGTTTTTATTAAGGATAAGCAATATTATGGGCCAAGGAAAAGTAAGGACAATTTGGAACATTTTATGTCATTGTATTAACAGTAATGCAACTGCATCTGTTCAGTTTAGGAGTGGCTGCATAGGTGAAAATAAATTATTTGAATATACTGTATGTCAGCTGTGATAATAGACAGGTCTCACCTCAACATTAAGTTCCTGAAACATTGTCAGAAATTCTAAAAGTTAAATGATATCCACTTTAGATTTGTTTCGTGACGCAGCATCTTACGTCCCTGAAGAGAGCTAACAAGGCGGTTTTAATATGGTCTTGCCATGGTGTTTTTGATCTTGGTTATTTTTCGTTGAAGACAGGCCGCAATAAAGAAAAAAATAAAACACAGTGTCTCTAACAAGGACGAGCTCCTCAGAGAATTGAGTCACGTCTATTGATGGGGTTGTTTTGCTCTGGATTTGTTCTGATTATTACCCTGTTTTGCTCCGTGATCTGCCATGTACTTGTGGTTTCCAAACCCTTTTTCTGAGGGCTAACATACTGCACGCTTTTCTGTTTCATTTGCTCAAACCACTTTGTTGACTAGTCACGATTTTAGGGCACCTACGATTGTTGTTTCATCCAGGTTGTTTCAATACCACTAAATAACGTCCCAAGTCATTATTACTTACTTTAGGGGAAAAAAAGCGTCAGAGTACCCCCGGAAAAATAAATGATATACATGTACTTGAATATAAATAGATGTAATAGTTTTATTTGTGCCAGCAGGCATGTTGTTTTTGTAATTTGGAGATAACAGCAGGCCAGAGACCTGGAGATCTCATTTAAAAGCTAATCACTGTGTATCCAGCTAGCTTGTATTTCTACTCAAGGGTGCGTTTCCATGTGTGTCAAAACTATAAAACAGGCCACGCCGACATGTCAAACCAACATTCATTATCTTCCTTTAAAGCTGTAACTTCAACCCCAGCCCTAACCCTGAAGGATGTGAAGGATGATTCTTGTGCCTGAGGACCCACGGAGAATTTTCACATGACTGGAAAGATTTATTGCATCTTTTAGCCCAGTGTTTGACTTTCTCTGGAAATGTTTTGTCGGTACACTCTAACCAATTTTATGGGCGCAAAAATGTTTTTGATCATTTGGTGAATATAGTTGTGCATTGAGCAGCTGAAGAAACAAATGGTTTCATCACCTGTTGGTCAATAGATGGATATTTCAAATAATAAATCATTTCAAAGTGGTAATCAAATGTATAGACATTAAAAAAAAAAAAAAAAAAAAAAAAAAAAATGGACATGGAACAGTTCCTCAAAGCAAGAAGAGCTCCTCCTGGTGTCTGTCTGCAGTATTTTACTTGGGCCAAACTAAAACACAAAAGTTCATGTCAAATATATATATTTTTTCAATGATTGGGACTGTTCGTTTTAATTTCCCATAGGACAGTGAGAGTAAAAAATAAAATAAAAAGAAGTACAGTATATAATTAAGTACATTAATAGTCAGGCAGACATATATAACATTGTTGCCGAGCGATGATGGCTGATGTTACATAGAAAAACTTGAAAAAAAAGGGACCTTATGTTCCTCTGGCCAACCGACCAAGAAATGGTTGAAGAACCCCACTCAGTGGCCGGAGGTATCATAGCGGGACATTTACTCTTACCTTACTGAATCTCCAGGTAATATCTGTCATCAATTAATAATCATCTCATAATGTTAAATTAATTACTCGTGACATAAATACAGCATGAAGCTTAGCCAGTGTCAACCCTTTTGTGACCTGCTGTCACTTCAGTTCAGCATCAACATTCACTTCTCATAACTGAACTCTGACGACTGACATTAGCTACCGTTAGCATCACAATTTAAAGTGATGAAGTATTCACTGCACTGCACCCAAGGCCATAAATGCCTTCGATTTTCTCTCCTGAGGAGGGCAATACACAACACAGCCAGTCTTTGGCATTTTGGTGGCTTCACCTTTGTTTCCACCCATAAGGAGGTGTGGCCTTTTCAGTGAGGTAGGGTTCCTCTCTTCTTACTCTCTTCCCTTGTACATACAGTCAGTGCTTAGCACTCATTTATGGCAGATTCCCTCCTATTTTCTCTTAATTTCTCTCTCTGTTCTACTTCATTGCAGGAATAAAAACCAGTGTCAGTGTGTGTATGCGTGTGTGTGTATAATTATAGTGGAAGCTCTTCAGTAGTTGGCCCGTACATGTCGACGCACACACTCTACACAGAGCGAGAGCAGTGCTTACAGCTGGAACCCCGCTGCTGTCTGTGTGATGGGGAAAAAGTAGGTCTCTCATCTTGTTAATCACACATATGCAGTTCACTGCGCGCTGAAGGTGTTGATTAAACACGTTGGCAGAGGAGAAAGAGGGAGCTGCAACCTCACTCCAGCATTTTAACAGTGATGTGATTTTTCAGAGCAGCTGAAAACGCTGCGCCGATGATGTTGTGTTTGCATTTTTGACACAATCCTTCCTCTGGTGAGACCCTCACGTTAAAATTGCTGATTCAAAATTCATGACTGGATAATAAATAAATGAAAACTCAAAGCAGGCGTCACTGGATTCCAACCCGGTTCTTTGTTTCCGTGCAGTTCGAAGACACCGTGATGTGTGATGTTGTCTCAGCTTGTGTGGGTCTGCACGTGAATACACCACAAAGACTAGAGCAACTGGCACCTAATGTTCTGCGGTGGCGTGGAAGGAAATAACTCTTCATAACAGGAGGTGGCAGAAGTCTGTAATCGTCACTCAAAAGGAGAAATCTGAAGAGCTACCACAAGTTACAAAATACTGTCAGCTGCTGTAGAGTTTATTCATTTCAGATGAACATGTCATTTTGAATATATTTGTGTAACTGAGTGTTTGGATGAAAGATCAGTAGAGCTTACTGTGTGCCTTTTGAACTTTGCTGTGTGCTTACTGTCGTCACGGCTGCGCTGGTCGGCTAATCTGAATGACTGTGATTTCTTGCAGTGATGACTTCCGCTTCCAGTTCAACTTGCTGAATTGGCTGAAAATATGCAGTCAGAGGTCAGACCAGAGACACCAATGCAGGACACGCTGCCAGAGCCAGGGTCACAGAAGAGTACTGATCGTCTGACACCATGTCAAGGCGCAAAGTGCTGGGATTTGGGAAGACATGAGCACACTTTAGCTGGACGATCATAAACAACTTTAGTTTACAGGCCAAATTATTTCTTTCTTGTCCTTACACTCACTTTCTTACAGGTACCTGAGAGCATATCCAGCATGTTCTGAGTGGGAGCAGGCAGTCAAAGGAATCAGGGTGGAATGAAATTAACTATATATTATGTTTGGCTCATTATAACGCGCCAGTCACAAGTACCATATATGCCAATGTTTCAGTTTGTGGTTTTCTCTCTTTCTTTATTGTACTTTATGCGTACTAATACTGCTTACATAAATGTGCCACTTACGTAAATGTAAATTTTAAAGGAAACTAAATCCAGATCCGATCAGTAAACAGGAATGCTATCACAGCTTCTCTGGAATCTGACATTCCGGCATCTGGTTTGTATCTGCTGCTAGGGGCGACGACCCAAACCATCAGAGAAACAAGGACCTGATCCATAACACTTTTATCCAATTTTAGGTCCCACTGCGGAAGCAAGTATAATCCATAAGGCCTGCATGTGTTAACTTGCAGGTCAAGGCAGACAGAAAACACGGGGGATGCGGATGGGAGCGGCGGTGATGCATCTGCAGGAGTTTTGTTCTGATCAGAAATCCCCACTACTAACGACAGTCTCGCGTTGGCAGCCAAAACTGTGTCAGAGCGCTGAAATGTTGATAAAAATTTTTTTAAAAAAGTGAGACATGATCAGTGTCCTCTGCGCTGCTGCTGCCTTGTGTGATCCTGAGCAGGGGCCGTGTGACCGCAGATCTAAGCGTGAAGGAAGATGGAGAGCAGTAGCGTAGACAACAATTACACTCACTAATGTGTCTTTCTACGCATGAGAGCAAACTCGCTTTATTGGGGCACACCGCTTCGACGCGCACACACTCAAGAACACACAAGTTTGTGTATGCATAAACAACATCAGGGCCATGTGTCAAGAGGAGAACATGTGAAGGCTGTACACAGACATGCACACAAGTCATCTAATTCCCTCTGTCTATCTGTTCCTTTTTTTGTTCCTTCTTCACAGACTAAAGGCCACTGATGTGGTAACGGTGATGTGCAGCATGTGACTCCATTAATGAATGAATAGCTCTCAGCACGGTGTGCAGGCTTCCTCACATATGTGTATGTGCGAGTACAGTGGAATTAATGCTCCCTTTGATCCCCCTCTTGCAGATTACTCAGTACTATATGGATGTGTGTGTGTGTGTGTGTGTGTGTGTGTGTGTGTGTGTGTGTGTGTGTGTGTGTGTGTGTGTGTGTGAGATGGAGAACAGAAGAGAGGGAGAGAGGGGGTGTTTGCAAATCCCTCTCATTCAGCTGCTAGCTACCGTTTGATATATCATTCAGCTAAAAATGGGTCCTGGTGGCGAGGAGAGCGACAAGGAACGAGGCAGAAAAGTGGAGCTGGCAGGGTGGAAGTGAGGTGGTATGCGGCAAATTTGGAAGAAAAGGGATGAGGCAGACAGAGGAAAGAGCCGGGAGATAGAGAGGGGTGGGAGAGGGTTGAAACGCAATCAAGAAAACCACCGAAGAAAACAACAGCATAGGACACTCTGAATCTACATTTCCTTTCCGTTGATTATCAATGGAGCTCGGCAGTGCAGCTCAGTGAGGCAAATGCAGGGCAGTCAGCGTGCGAGTAAGTGTCTGTAGGTCTACACTGCACCACACAAATGTGACGTAGCAGAGTCGCTGGCCGGCGTTCTGTGAAGTCACCTGATCAGTTCTGTTCTGCACACGCTAGGTTTATTTTAAGAAGTAGGGAAGACAGAAAAGAGGAAAAGACCTTTAGAGTGGTTAAATTTTACAAATGAGAACAAGTGGAGTGTTGCCTGTCTCTGTCTCCAGGCGGATCGTGTACAGTGCGTCGGTGTGTCTTTCTCTACTCCTTTACACAGTCACACAGTCTGTCATTTTATAGCATTTTGAATCAAATCAGAGCAAAGCTGCATGAATGAAAGGTCACAGGCAAATATTCCTGACTCTCTTGTGTTGCCTCTCTGGGTGTGACTGTAGCTATTAATACTTTAGATGTGAATGAAACTGTAATACTCCACTCAGAAAGTAGGCCTGTCCTGTTTAACCCCTTCATGCTGAAAGCAAACTCTCCTTCTTTTCTTAACGAACCCAGGATGAAACATCTCACACTAAAAAGTGAAGATGCGTGTGTGTGACTGCACATAAAGACAGACCAACCACGCATGACGTCCCACCATATTAAATATGCCATGAACTTTGGTGCAGATATTATCTAAAAGAAACTGGTGGAGACCGAAAAGCAAGACGAGAAAACAGAAACACAAGGAGACAAATGGGGCAAAGGGAAATGCAGGGCTATATACCATTGGCTGTATATGCACATAGCATGGGGGTGGAGGTGGAGGGGTTAACCAGACACAGGTGAAACTATGGAGGGTGGAGCACACAACGAAAAAAAAAAAAAAACAATCCAACAACCAAAACCATAACAGGAAGAAACCTTGAGCAGAACCCAGCTCATATAAAGGGGACCCATCTGCATGAGGCCAGCTGGGTAGGGACAGAAAAATAGAGAGAGAAGAGAAGAGAACACAGGAGGAGCATGAGGAGAAGAGAGCAGCAGGAAGAACGGGATAAACATAGATCTGATTAAAGTATACATGTGGCCTCTTATCATGATAGAAAAAAGAGCATGAATATTGCAGCCTCCCCGTGCTGTGATGTGCAGCGTACTATTATTGGTTAAAATTACATAAGGCTTTATCGATCACTGGGGGGAATATTCACAAGCTGCCTCCCACAACATAGTGTAATTAAAATGATCACCGTCGGATACGTTATCATACCAGTAATTACATTCTTCTAATATGAAATAAATTATCCTGAGAGGGCCAAGTCTGCACAATAAACAGGTTTTGTATGTATTCTGACGCTGATGACATCATTACCATTGCTATAAAATAGCATTCTGACATTCAGCTATGAGAGTGGTTCTACTCCGTCATACTTTTACTTTTACTTCAGTCAAAAGGATTTGAACACCAGTTAACGCCATCACTGACTTTATCTGAAAAAGAAAACATGGCTCAAATATGTTGCTTCGCAGGTGCCTGCTATTTGCTGCTGTTCAAATTGATGACGAGTGTAATGCTTTTTGAAAGTGAAACACAATCTGTTGTTTTTGTCGGGCCCTTTTCGTGGAGCAGGCCTTCAGATCCCACGAGAGACCAGTCCATAACTCTGACCGCGTGCCAAGGCCTCCACAAAACTATCGATCCTCTGGTGCACTTTAGCTGTAACCCAACTCCCGGCCAGCATCAATCACCTCGGGCCCCCTCTCCACTCCCCCCCGCACCAGCCCAAACAACCTTCAAGGGTACTGGGTCTAACTGGAAATTATTGATCCTTGGCATGAACCATCTGATTATGATGTGTTTTATGACTCCGTGGGAGGGAGCTTTATTGTTTTAGCGGCCACATCTGGTTTCTGATGATGGGCCTCATGATGTCAGCGCACAGGGAGAGAGGAGGACACGGGAGGGAGGCAGGAGTGAAGAGAAAAGCAGAGGGAACCGTAGGGAACGAGAGGCACAGTGATGTGATAAAGGGAAGAGTTTAATCGATATGCTAAAGCATGACATCACTGCTCAACCGGTCTGGAGGGACGTCAGGCGCTCTGCCAGTAACCGACAACAACCAGACCCCGGCCATGAATCATTAAAATCAACCGATCATCCTTCCTTCTACGATGCTTCAGCCCAGTCTAATGTTACAGGGGCACCTTCAGCTGTTGTTTGTCAACAACAGCTCATTTCAAATGCTGCTATCGTTGCATAAAACTAATTAAGAATTTAATTGAAGTGTAAGACTAATGAAAAAGATGCCAAAAAATGTTAATGTTGCAGTTACCTTGTTTACAGAGAATCAACCAAAATTAAATACATTTCAAGGGAAATATATCTTCAGTTCAGTCTATGCATGAGTTTATGTTTTTAATAAAAGATTATGAAGAAACTTTGTTAAACAATGTTAAATAGTTATCTGTGAATCACTGACAACATATTCCTATTCTGTTTACAGCAATTACAGCAGGATTAATGACGTCTAAATGTTGCAGTTTAGTTTAGTTTGGGGATTCAAAGCCATGTAAGTGGAAAAACTGGAGGTTTGATTTACTATTGAAAAAATTCAAAACTGACCCAAAGCACAAGAAACATGTTTACTTCATTAGCATTTCCTTACAATTTGGATATCACAATTTTATGAAGGACACAACATGTGACAAAACGATGCAAAAAACTATTGAGGACACCGCTGTACAGAGAGAAAAAGCAAAGCTACATCCAAAGCATTATCATAACTTTGGTTACCTTTGACAAGAAGATAGCTAATTGTGCATAATGCAGCACTCTCTGCTTTGCGTGCAAACTAGAGTAGAAGTTTGTCTGCATATGGGTGTATCAACACAACTATATTTTTGCCTGTCCAGCTCCCAACAGATGCGGTTCGCTAGCTCTGGCTAGCCACTCTCTGATTATCCAATCAGAAGGTCTGAATACGCTGACGTCACCATACTCCTGCCAGAAGGTCCTGGTGTCCTCAACTCAAAATCTGATTTGTTTGATCAACACTTATTTTACGCGGGAGGGCCTGCAGAACTGATTCTGAAGGCCCCCTGGCAGATTTGTTTGAGCCTAGCAACAAATGAATGCTAAAATGTGATTGGATAAGGGTTTTTATATATAAAAAATAATAAAATAATAAAAAAATAATATAAAAATATAAAAAAAGTTTGGAAGCTTCGCAATCAGGGGAAAAGCTATGAAAGGAAACTAACAGAACATTTACAATTATTTAATAGGTATTCATGGGAAATATAATTAAGTCTATGATTAAGATATTTTCAGGCCTTGCAGGCCCTGACCACAAGGTAATTCAATGATTTGTAAACAGGTGTGTGAGTGGAGCAGAGGTTGGTTAGGTGATGCCCAGGCAGACAACCTTTGACCTATAGTGACAGTCATAATTTAAAGGGGTCAGTTACATAATACTCCACCCTATGTGCAGTTGTCATGAATGAAGGGATTATCTAGACCAAAGCATCTTTTTATACCACGCTATAAACACGTTTATTTGTAATGTAAAGCTAGACATTGTAACACGGAGGTCTTTTTTTGACTCAGCCCCTAGTGTGTTGTTTTTCAGTTGCAGAAAAACAGTGCTTAAATTAAGCAAACCTATTAGATGACAAGCAGGAGACATTCTCACCCTCACGCAGCTGACCTCCAGACGAAACACCCTATCTCGTCTGGAGGTCATTTGTAAAAAAATAAAAAAGAGACGCAAAATGTAGACTGACACTCACACAAAGACATGCGAGACAGAGAAAGGGAAAGCCTTTGAATGGGGAGAGGATGGCGGGTGAGGTTAGTTAGTGTTGCTCCTGTCTGGAGGTGAAGTGGTCTCCTATGGACTATTAATGAAGCAGGGACAGCCCCTTGTAACCTGGTACTCTCCCCTGATTTAATTTTAATGACTGAGGCACATCCGAACTGCAGTGTATCCTTACTGACCAGATAGGCACGTGGACGACAGTCAGACCATTAAGAGGACTATTCTGTGTTCTATGAGCTAAAATCTTTGTTTATGATAAAATGTGTGATGATGATGATTTTCTTTCTGGAGGAGATTTGACAGATTAGATAAATTTGTGTACAAAGTGCAGATACACAGATGAAGTGACATATCATACTACGGATTATTTATCATAGTTGTAGCAGTATTCAATTGGATCACCTGTTGGTTTTTGAAAGTGTACACGTATTGTTCTTGCCATCATCTGTCAGGGTGGGGGAGTTGAGGAGGTTGTAGGTGAGGACCCAGATGCAGGACTATTGATGAGGCAGGATCTCAAACAAAAAGGTTTTTAATAATTAACAAAAAGCGCTGCGCACGGCAGGAAAACCAAAATCCAAAAATCAGAAGAAATCTTCAACATGACGTGGAAACATGGAACATGAAGACATGAAGGTAACATTAACAATGCAACAAGGAACAAAGGGAAAGGCAGGGCTATATATACACATGAGGACTGAGGGATGACAAGACACAGGTGAAACACACAACAATCAACGCAGGTGAAACCAATAAACAATCAAGAGACAAGGCGGCACAAGACAGGAAACTAGGAACTTAACAAAATAAAATAGGAAACACAACATGACGTGGACAGACATGACAAAACCACAAGGAAACACAATGGACAGGAAACTAGGAGACATGACAAAACAAAACAGGAAACGTCAAAGCATGATGACAAAATAAAAGATGACCTAGAACCTTGACATCATTGCAAACTTCCATATTTGGCCTTTGAAAGGTGTAACCTCTACAAACAAGGAAGGAAAAACAGCGCAGCAGCAAATACCTGCTTCCCCCAAGAACTTCCCCCATTGCACATTTATAATTTGATTGGAAGTCTCATGACTGTATTATAAAAACTAGACTTCACGCTCTGAGGCCGTTCAAGTGGACGAAGATTTTTTTGTCTCGCTTACAAGCTAAAAAGGTTTTAAGCTTTTGAGTTTACATTGATGAGGCATAACATTATGACCGCCTGTCTAATACTGTGTAGGTCTCCCTTGTGCCAACTGCCAAAACAGTTGTGACTCATCAGAAGCCAGGTCTACGCCTTGTGCTGTTTTTCATGTTTCTTTTTTAAATTTAAAACTCCACTAACCTGTTTTTGTGTGTGTGTTTTTGTCAGGCTGCATCCTGCTGGGGATGACATCAAGGAGTGTCACTGCTATGGGGTGGGGGTGTCTGGTCTGGTGTAGGTGGGTGCTATGTGTCTAAGTAACATCGAAAAGTTTCCCAGCAGAACGTTGTATTATCACTAGATGGTCGATGTTATTCACTCCACCTGTTAGTGGTTTTAATGCTGTGGTTGATCCATTTACATTTGGATTAAATGGCTCAGTGCACATACATTAAGGCTACAATTAAGCATGTAACCACAAGTAAATGGTATCAAAGCATAAAATGTTGTTGCATTTATGAGTGTATAGAGCCGAATGCTTTTTTTATTTTTTATAAACACAGTGTTTGTACCCGTCCATTGATATTATTCATTAATTTTTATCCAGTCTAATCCAATCCACTTTGTTTATATAGCACGATTTTAACAAACACAAGGTTTCCAAAGTGCTACACAGTAAGATAAAAAATACAATAAATAATACATCAGAACACAATAAAACAATGAAGCACACAATAGGACAACTGTAATAAAATAAGATAAAAATAAAATCAAATAAAATTGGATAAAAACAAATAAGATAAATAAAATAAATAGAGTGCACTGCTCACACAACACGCTACAAGGTGTCAAAAGCCAGAGAGAAGAGGTGGGTTTTAAGAAGAGATTTAAAATGAGACAGTGAGGAGGCCTCTCTAATGTGCTAATGTGCAGCGGCAGTCCTTTACACAGTTTTGGAGCTGCAACAGCAAGTGCTCGAGAAGACATCGTCTACTTGGGGTTAGGCTAGAATTTGTCTAATTTTTATTCCTTTATTGATTCTTCATGAGGAAATCCTTTCTCTGCAATTATCCCATCTATACATTCAGCAGTGGGTACAGCAGTGACAGCAGTTCAGAGGTTAGGTGCATAATTCGAAGGGCTGGCTCGGTTCTGGGGAGGAGTCTGGACACCGTGGGGACTGTTACACAAAGGTGCTACAGAAGGAGCATCCTGGACTGTGACAGCCACCCCCTTCACCCCACCCTGGCTGCACAGGAAAGCAGCCACAGCCAACATCTCCTGTCACTGAGCTTCAGGAGGTCATTCATCCCCACAAACATCAGAATACACAATGCTAACTGTTAGCATGGTGATGGTTAATGGCTTGGCTGATTGCACTCACTGACACGTTATACAATGATCTACACTGAGACACTTTGGGACTGAGACACTTTAAATTACCTGTATATCCTACATAAATTGGACTGTATATTATTTTCTGTAATTCTTACTACCTCATTCTTATTCTATTTTTAAGTTTATCTTACTTTTTCTTATTTGACTCTAATTCTTATATCTATGTCTGGTCTATGTCTGTTTGGACCAAACAATTTCCCTGTGGGGATCAATAAAGCGATCTTGAATCTTGAAACCTGAATGCTTGGGGCGCCTCATGGGAGTAGGGAATGTGAAATAGTGACCTCACGGTCCAGATGAGTGCTACTCCACTAACCTCTAGGTCACAGCCATATAAATGAACCTTGAACTTCGTTTGCAGATGAAAGGACGTTTTTATAATTCGCGTCCACGGGGCAAGCATTGCAAAAGAGACCGAGGAGTTACTCTGACAAGCTGGAAGCAAACCTGAGAGGCGGCACCACCTCCAGCTCTCTTAATTGTTAACTATAAGGATATCAAGATGGGTGTAATGTAAGACATTACACCCATCAACAGTCTGCCAATTGTTCTTTGAACCGCCTGAAAATGATCCAGGGAAGCTAATGGAAGTTAAAAGAGAGTTGGAGTAATCCAAGTGGGATGAGATAAATGCCACCGCAGCCAAGGAGCAAAGTCAGCATGGGGACACACTCACAATGACAATGCAGTCATGAGAGAAATATGCAAAATAAAATAATAAATAAATAAAAATACTCCATTAAAAGTAAGAGTGTTTCATATATATTGCTATCTAAATATCTTATCTCTATTCCTCTGCAGTCAATCTGGGCTACTTCTTCCACTTTCCCCCACTGTCATAATCACTTCATTCACAATTTCAGCGTCACTATTCTTGTTCAATGATCCTTTTATGTGTGTCCTCCTCGTTCCTTGCTCTTTATATGTATTAGGATTCCTGTGTTCTCATTCTGTGTCCAAGGCCTCATAACCCAAGGCTCCATCAACCTATTTGCTCCGCAGCCGCTTTGTTGAGACCCTGTCGTCTACCTTAATCTGGGACTCAACATATTTTATTTATTTATCATCAATTCGTAATTCAGTATTAAATGCTGCTCTTTACTTCTAAATGAAATTCTGTGAGAAGCTTAGAGGAATGGTTGAATCTGAAATGTAATCTACGTAGGTACGGACCACAGACGGTATATAAATATAGACATCATGTCATCACTTACTGCCATTGGCTAAACTGATGCTATTTTCCAAGGGATGTGGGCAACTCTGGAGCCAGATTCTGCAGCTGTACGGTGTGAGAGCGGAGTCACGCGGAGCCGCGATATCGATGACTCGGCTACACTTCCATCAGACTCACTCGTGCTTTTGTTTAAGTAATACCGATCCACCTCCACCAGTTACAAGGAAATGCTGGATGATACACTGCACTTATTTTCACAGGACAGGTAATCATCGTTATGTCACATCCATGATGAAACATGTCGTTGTGTATTTGAGGGCATGCAGATGTGAGCTCTGACTCAGCTGATGGGACAATCTGAGCGGCGTTCTTCACCGACTCGTTCCATCCAGCTGATTCAAGATGTAGCTGAATCAGGCTACATGTCCTTCTCTCCGTAATGCAGAGCTTCCTGTATGTAATTACCTACTACCATTGCTAATTAGCATCAACTGAGGATAATGAGCATCAAGGTAACCATAGCAACAGGTTTCGTGCTTCTGCTTTTTAGCTTTAACGTCTGAATTGCCTAGGCCGTTCATTTCCATACGTCAGACTTTTTGTTGTCTCCTCTCCAAGTGTCAGTTGAAAATATGATGCCGCTCAAACGCTTGTAATACTAAATACTAAAAGTCAAAGTTTCTGAAGTAAGAATCTCACCCACCTTTGGGTTCAGCCTGCCTGGGGCACCGACAACAACATGAGCCACTCAAAATGTTTCAGGCTCTTAGAGTCAAATGGATTCCCCACAATGTAATGAAAAGCCTCTTTGATGGTCTCACAAGAGAGAGGTCAGGTGTTGGTGCACGACCACAAAGGTTAATCCAAACATCGACACATCAGCAACCGCACGGACACACAAACACGCCAGCACATGTTTATTGTACACAATAACTCTGGCACATAAACACGCTCACACTTCACTAACTGCCGGGCCCCAGTTGCCATAGTGACAAGGTGACAGAATACTGAGCTGCGTGTTTGTGTGTGTATTTTGTCACACCTCGGTGTTGATTTGCAACGATTTCGAGGATTTCATCAGTGCTTTGCTAGTGCGTGTGTGCCTGCGTGCGTGTGTGTGTGTGGGGGAAGTGGGTTGGTTCAATCTCAGCTTGTGCATTTTGCGAGCTTGTGTGAGTCACTGTGTCGCTCCTGTGTGTGCGTGCGTCTGCATTTTCGTGTGTGGATGACAAAACAGAGGAAACACTTGAGCTCGTCTGTCGGCACTCCAGCCAGAAATAGGCCCGATGAACACCTACTCACCAGATAAGAGCCTCTTTTCCATTGAGCCCCAGACTGAAAATCACTTTGACCACAGTGACTCAAAAATTACTCATCTTTTCCCTCTGATTCCAACAGAGGAGAGCTGACCTTTTTTTTTTCAGCTTAACTCCCACTTCGTTACGTTTCTTAAAAGAAAACATTCAACCAGGTAGTTCATTAGTACAGGTAAAACATGAACATTAAACATTTTAGCCTTTAATGATTTGAGATCGAATTTTTAAGATAGATCATTGTAATCATGAAAAAAATGTACTTGTTTTCATGGAGTAAAGGTTCATAGACATAGGAAGAAACTGACAGGGATGTGACGACAAGAGACCATACAAAGGAAATTAAAATTAAGTGAGTTGTACTGATGCAAATAAACCATTCTGCTGACGTGAAACCTTGAGTGGATGAACCAGCTGATGGACATGTGATGCAAAAAAAAACCAGATGTTTCCAATGATTTAATGATGGAAAACACAACCTTGGTCCATACCACTATATTGACCATTTAGATAGTGGAGACTGGAACCAGATGGAGCAGTGGAGTGGTTGATGATGTTTCATTTTGAAACAGAAAGCGGTAAGAATAGCTAGCGTCTGCCCATACACTAGCAGGACACATATTTTCTGCCCATTCCACTTGGAAACGGGGTGGGATGCATAAAAGAGGGTTACCTAGGCAATCAGAGCCTGGAGTGGCCACTTGTGTCCAGCTGTCAGCTACAAAGCGATGGGACTCAATCAGTTTGTATGTGGTCATGGCTTTAGATGCTATAGTGGATAAGATGGTGGTTATACAGAATTAGATTATAGTTTGATAGATAGATAGATTTGATAGATACAATATTTAAACTGATTTTTATGTATATATATATAGAGAGAGGTAGGTGGTAGTAGTGGGTTGTAGATGCAAAACAATTGACTTGAAAGCTTGGAAGCGAACTTCATCATCTCACCGGATAAAAGCAGTGTTCAAGCCAAAGGGCAAGGTAGACAGGTGAAAGCTCAGATGAAAGGTAATCAGTCTGGAGGGAAGGAAGTCTGACAAGAGAGGACAGGACAGAACACGAAGGCTGAACTGCGAACAGATTATCTGGTGCAGAACAATGGAGGGACTGACTGGAGACAGGTGGGTGTGAACGCCAGGTAATAAAGACAAATGCTGGGAATATGGGGACAGCCGGTAGGGAGGCGCATTCACAAAGGACATTTTGACATGCTGCAACAGGAAATCAAATAAATGTCTGCATCCATAATTAATGTTAATGCTACAGTAACGGAACGGCGATGCGGGGGCAGTTACATTGTTGTCGAGAATAATCAGTTTGCTGTTGTGTTGCGGTTGTTATGTTGCCAAATAAGCTGGAGAAAAAAATCCAAAATTGACTGTTTTACGTCACTGTGGTCACTTCTGACATGCAGCTGCATATCTTTTTTTTTTTTTTTTTTTTTACCAGTAGTATGAACACAGGAGTCAGAACCCTCTTAAAAACACAAATGTTTGTGTGGGATAAGCATAAAGCAGTAGCATAAATGCACCTTCCTCCTCCTCTGCTCGCTCTGTAACCCTATAGGCCCATCACAGCTTTAACAGGAAGCTCTGTGCTTAGCGTGTTGGAAGTTAATGGTCAGAGCATCTATTTTCAGGCTGAATGCTGCAACCTGAGACGGCTGGCAGCTGTGTGGACCTGGACTGGGCCGATAGCCCTGGGCACAGGGACAGGAAGGCAGATCGGACGCTGGGGCTTAGGTGTCAGCGTGTTGTGTGGTTGTGCGCGCGTGTTGCGTGCGTCCGATAGGGCAGGAAGTGGATGTGGACACCCAAGTCGTCTGATACGCAGAGAATCTGTCGCCTCCGATCACATGGTGGAATCTGTTGCTCTGGGCCAAGGACAGGCCAAGACTTTCCCACAGTCAGAATTAGTCAGAGTGAAACAGACAGACACAGTCAGCTCTGTCAGTACGCGAGGTGGAGCAGAGCGCCGCTTCCTCACATGGTGCAACATGTATCGAGACATAAAAACCAAGTTGTTTACCAGAATGCCGTCTGCACAAAATGGAGCTAGGCCACCATGACCTAAAAAACAATTCATAGGCAAAACATGACGGTGACTTAAGTAAAACGGACAGATAAACAAATTAAACTGTCCTGAGGACCGTTTTCAATGATCTATTAGTGGTATTTGATAATACTGTAAAGAGTCTTTTGCTCTATTGTCAGGATGTTGTAGATGTTTAATGATCTTTTTGGCCAATTTGTGTTGGCCCATGGGAAGCTAATGCGATAAAATCAAAAGCTCCCAACTTGCTACCATTCTGCTGTGTCCAAGCTGAGAACAAAGGCAACATGGATGACCCTGAAAGGCTCACATGAAATAAAAATGTAAACATCAACAATTTAAACATCTGCAATCAGCAGCAGACAATCAGCACTCTGAGTAGTCTAGATATGTTTAGAAGTTCTGCCTTTAGCTCAGTCTTCAGTAGCCTTCAGTTGACCAGGTGACTGACTCCGCCATCTTCCAACCGACTTTGGTCCATTTGGTTGAATCTGAGCAGACTGTACATCAGTAAACATGCATGTCTGAGCCATAACCCCGTCTCCACTTTGTGTTACAGAGGATGTTGCGTCCAGTGGATCAGGAGCCGGTCCAAGTCTGTTCATTACATATACATGTTGATCTGCAGAGACCAAACAATGTCTGAGATAATTTTGAAGTACTTGTGAAAAAAAAAAAAAAAAAAAAGATTTAGAAAATTAGATAAGACCCCTGAGGGGCACGGAAGGCTTCAGCTACTGCTCCTCTCCTCTCCTCTCCTCTCCTCTCCTCTCCTCTCCTCTCCTCTCCTCTCCTCTCCTCTCCTCTCCTCTCCTCTCCTCTCCTCTCCTCCGATAATGATTTGTTTTCAGCTCACAGAGCACATCATGTGTCACTGTCAAAAATGTGTGGGGCTTGTTAGCCAAGGGGGTAGATCTGACTTGACCCTGTCACATGCTGCCACTAACACAGAGATATCGCGGCCGTCAAACCCGCCGAGAGACAACAGAAACTCAGATTCATGTCTCACATGGCATCGTTTTTCAAAAGCAAAGCCGCTTAACGTGCATTATAAAATGTAAAATGACTGGGTGCCGGCGGGTCTCCTCATTTACACTGACATCCAGCATTTCTGGGAATGTATTTGTTTATCGGATCAGCATGTGACAACACCTGTACTGTTCTTTTGCTTTAACGTTGACCTTATATCGAGCAGTGCACAGGGTGCACCCAGATGTCGTTCAGCTTTTTTCTGTTGTAGAGATTTAATGAACAAGAACAAGCTGGTGTCAGTCACTGAGGAACAAGATGATTTTAATGTTCTTAATGCTACTTAAGAGGAAATGAAAGGTGAGCAGCTCAACGCTAACAACACAGCTAAACCCAGTGTACATAATGAGCGGGACTGCAGTTCCCCTTTTTTCGGGTGTGAGAGCCAGTGAGAGAAATCAATAACAAGCTGTGAATTCACATGTGTGATTGCAGTCAAAACACCACTCAAAGTTTTTTCAGAGGTCAGGCAGACTTCACAAGAAAAACGTAAAAATACAAGAAAAAGTACATTTTGTCACATTTTTTTTGTGTTTAGTTCAACTTGAATTATCTTTGGATCCACCACATTTATTTGAGCCATGTTTCCACATATTTAGAAACATTTGGTCAAGATGCACAATAGTTCAACAGTGAGCACACAGCAAGAAGTGTGCTCCTTACTGTCGCAGCAATGTGTAAAACCTGATGACCACCCGTTCTACATAAAAATATTTTTCCATCTTTCTGTGTCTCCAAATGAAAAAGTCTAAATGTAGAGAGGCAGAAAGCAATACAGTGAGAGGAAAGGAGGGAGGACATGAAGCAAAGGTTACAGGGTAGAAATGAAGCTGCATCAACGCAGCAGGGCTCCAGTTTTCGGGGTGACCGCTCAACGAGGTGAACCAAGACGTGCATGACCCACTTTTCCTCGTGGAATCGCTCTTCTGGTCCTGGCACCGTGCTCGCCAGGTTTAGGGTCACTGGACTTCTTTTTGGTTTTGGTCAGTTCGTAAAGGTTTTCATATCTATTAAGGCAACAGTGAAGTATGTCCAAACCGTTTCATCATTATCTTCTACTTCCACCAGGATGAAGAAACCCGTCTCTTTCAGGCTTTATTTAGTGAGTGTGATATACTGAGCTATTACTTATAGAGCAGGAATAACTCCCCTACTTTAAGGGATTCCACTTAGCGCCATGATGGAGACTAATCTGCGTGCGTGCTTAAGCGAGTGTGCACATTAACGCACATGCAAACATCTCAGCTGCTGTGCAGCAAAGCTCAGATTCATATTCGCCAATAAGCAGCACCGCACGGAGCTCGGGCCGCAACACGACCAGGGGATTTGTAGCTCATTAGTAGCCCCGACACGCACATATAAAGGCACACTTAACATGTCCAGTCCCTCCCGCAGGAAATGACTTGTTGACATCCTGATTCTGAACGCGGCATCTTTAGCTCTCCCTACAGATAAAGGCCCCTAATGAAGTGACACATGCGGGAGCGGAGAGTCAGTGAGACGAGAAGAGAGACAAAAAAAAAAAAAAAAACACAGAAGAAAGAGCCAGAAAGACGGGGCTCCGTTAACAAAAAAGGCATTTAGTGTGTTAACGGAAAAAAAAAAATGACATGAATTAGCCGCAGAGACAATTTAGCGCGTTCGAAAGAGACGAGAACACCCTGCGAGCTCATAATGAGATTACAATGCGGAGAGGACATTTATGATTATTTTGAAGCCTCCAGAGAGCTCTCATTCCCGCTGATTCCTCCTTAAAAATAAAGCCCTTGACACGTAGTCTGCGTTCGCTCGCTTGGGCTGAGCAGCAGCGTGAGTTTGATGCGACAGGGGTGTGATTTAAAATGATACCCATTCATTATACCAGTACCACGCTCATAATACTGGAATATGAAACGAAGGTTTTTAGCAGTTTTGTTTTGCATGTGTGTAAATTTATTTATTTATTTTTGGTTTGTACCAATGCAAGAAGACAAATTGAGGCATCGTGGTAAAATCGTCCAGAATTACACGAGACATGAAATACAATCCAGGCAGCCTTGTTCATGCAGTACATCCACATTAGGTTCAGACTAATAACGTGAGACGTAGGTGGAAGAACGATACAGGCTGAAGAATTAGGAAACAGCATATAACGCTAATAAATAACACCACGGCCTCTCTGTTGAATTCATTAGATTGAATGTTTCTTTTTGCGTGCGTGATACAGAGCAACAATGACGCTGATTTCAGCTGACAAAGAAACTCCAGTCCAGTCTCATGAGAGCTGAGAAAGAAAAAAAAACTGAGGAAACTGATTCCTCTACTTACATAGCACCGTTCTACCTCGGAGGTTTCTCATTCACTCACGACACACTGGTGGCTGTAGATTTGCCAATTTAGTTCCAGTGTCAGTGTCGGCTCCCAGGGACACTGTGTGGATGAGGAGGGGCTGATCAAAGCACAAGCCCTGCAATCAGAGAACAACCTGCACCACCACCTGAGCCACAGCTGCCCTCACACAAGACTTTCATTCAGGAGACATGGCTACAAGCCATATGTGAAACCACTACTTCTTGCTTCATTCATAAATGTACTTTCATTGTCACTCACTGGCTTTATTCATACTATTTTTTTCATTCATTGACTATTCTTTGACTTAAGTTTTTCTTTTAATCTGTGTATTCTTCCATTTGTTTAGCGTCTTTTCACTCACTTTCATTTGCGACCTGGTTGGACTAGTTTGTGTTAAAAAGACACCTTTCAAAGACAGAAGAAGATACTGCCAACTGAAATACATCACCCTGAAAGTCTGCCTTACAAAAAAAGAGGAGGGAAAAGGCTTACATTACATTGTGTGACAATATCAAGTGAGAATAAAACGGCTCTAATAAACCGTCTAAAGTACGTACTGTGCTTCCACAGGACTGCACTAGTGTAAATGTTCTGTTTAACATTTTAGCCCAAGTTAAGACCCAGTACATCCACTCACTAGCCACTTTATTAGGTACATCTTGCTAGTAAAAGGTTGGACCCCCTGTTGCCTTCAGAACTACATTAATTCTTCATGGCATACTTTCAACAAGGTGTTTGAAACACTACTCAGAGATTTTCGTCCATATTGACATGACAGCGTCACGCAGTTGCTGCATATTTATTGGCTGCACATCTATGATTTGAATCTCCCGTCCCATCACATCCCAAAGGTGATGCTCTATTGGATTGAGATGTGGTGACTGTGGAGGCCACTGGAGTACAGTGAACTCATTACAGAAACCAGTTTGAGATGATATGAGCTTTGTGACATTATCCTGCTGGAAGTAGCCGTCAGAAGATGGTACACTGTGGTCATAAAGAGATGGACATGGTCAGCAACAATACTCAGGTAGGCTGTGGCATTAAAACCATGCTCAGTTTGTACTAAGGAGCCCAAAGTGTGCCAAGAGAATATCCCCCACACCATTACACCACCACCACCACCAGCCTGAACCATTGATACAAGGCTGGATTGATCCATGATTTCATGTTGTTTACGCCAAATTCTGACCCTGACATCTGAATGTAGCAGCTGGAATCGAGACTCATCAGACCAGGCAACGTTTTTCCAATCATCTATCCAGTGTTGGTGAACCTGTGTGAACTGTAGTCTCAGTTTCCTGTTCTTAGCTGACAGGAGTGGCACCGTGTGTGGTCTTCTGCTGCTTAGTCCATCTTCTTCAAGGTTGGACGTGTTGTGCATTCAGAGATGGTATTCTGCATTCCTTGGTTGTAATGAGTGGTTGGTTGTTTGAGTTAGTGTTGCCTTTCTATTATCTCCAGTCTGCCCATTCTCCTCTGACCTCTCACATCAAGAAGGCATTTTCATCCACACAACCGCCGCTCACTGGATATTTTCTCTTTTTCGGGCCATTAAACCCTAGAGATGGTTGTGTGTAAAAATCCCAGTAGATCAGCAGTTTCTGAAATACTCAGACCAGCCCATCTGGCACCAACAACCACACCATGTTCAAAGTCACTTAAATCCCTTCAGCAGGTTGTCTTGCTCACCTCCACATGCCTAAATGCATTGAATTGCAGCCATGTGATTGGCTGATTAGCTGTTTGTGTTATCAAGCAATTTAATAGGTGTACCTAATAAAGTGGCCAGTGGGCATATATCATCTAGAATATCACTGCCACCAGCATTAGTGATGTTACATTTAAAACACATGGAATTCCCCCCTTAACTTTAATTAGTTTCTCTTTCATTTGCTCATATTAAGACTTCCGCTGTGTGTCATCCACACCATTGCACCAGAGGAGCTTCTAGAGAGATCTACATGCTGCTGCTTGTTGGCCAGATAATTCCACTGGCTGCCTTTCTACCAGTAATCCCACTTTTCTGGCAGTTGGTGCTATGAGTGCGATGGTTACGCAATACTACGCTTCTTTTCTTTTCATCTGAGCTTCTATTTTAAAACAGCACCATGAATAAACAGCCTTCAGTGAGTCCTTCTAAAGGACACAGCTCTCGGTCTGCCATTCGAAATGTGTGTGTGGTAGGAGAGCACCAGGCTTTGCTCACATTTGCAGAGGGGATTTTACACAAACGCAGACGTTTGCAGGTTTCTGTCACGGCGGCAGATGTTATCCAAGCTTCAGAGCAATGCGTTTATTCAAGAAGCAGGAAACCCACCCCCACTGGATTTGGATTTGGTTTAATCAGAGAGAAAGATGAGAACGTACAACAGAGAAAATATGAATAAAATTAGAGGAGGCTGCTGTTGCTGTTGTTATTATTTATTTATTCTTTTACATTCTTGTGTGTGAATTGTACTCTGCAGGGAATCCTGCAGCGTTATGTAAGACAACTCAATGTAGTTCAAGGCTTCACGCGAGGAGTCGAAAATTTAGGGCAGAGGAGTAATGTTTTCTCGTCTCCGGCACACAAGAGAGAAGCGCGTGCTGGAGGATTAAAGAGCAGTTTCTTAAAGCTTTTCCCTACGCAGGGAACGACTCTCGTTTCGTGAACTCTTTCCAGTACAGACGGCCGACGTTTCTAAGGCCAAATTAACTACAGAAAATCCACCTTGTCCCCTTTCTTACCAAGACCCCACAGATCTGGAGGTCAGTGTCCCAGCCAATAGATTCATCCCGCTTTGACCGTGAATGGTTGGCGACCAAGCCTATTTACTGTACCTCAAAATTTCTCGTTGCATTCACTGCTACCATTTCATCATTTACGAGTTTCTTTCAAAAATCTTTCTTCAAGAAAGAAGCTATTCTGCACTCTCTTTTATCCGTATGTGCTGCTTTTATTACAGTGATTTTCCCTGCGATGTGACAGTTACCCTCTTCTTTTGTGAATCTACTTTTTGTGTCACAGTGACTTTGACGCAACTCTTTTTCATTATTGTATTGCTTCGGTTAAAGCTTTGGAGGCAGCAGTGGTGGTGCTCTAAGCTCTTTTTACCTTCCGTTCTTGAATTTAATTCAAGAAGATTAAACCTTCAAAGCGTTTAGTCACCTGTGAATCACACCAGCTTTGGGGGCGAAGGGGACCCAGTATGTAGCTATTGCTACACATCACACATCATTCTTCCTGAGAATTGTTTCTGCCTCATAAATGTAGTAGCCATGGATTTAATGACAGAACGTCCGATCCAAATCTGCCCACTGGAACGAGTGGAGCTTAATTTGATTTCTCTGCCACACCGCCGGCCACCTTTATGATCAAGGCACTGTCTGGTGTGCACAGTCTCAGTTTATTTGATTTGGCTTCAGTACAGTTGAGCTCAGGTCAGTGTGAGTTTGCAAGTGGCTGATTGCGCAAGCTGATAGATAATCTAATGAGGTCAGATAAGACTCTGGCTAGAGTCCAGGGTGTGGTGATAAGAACTCACCGCCGCTACCACAACATGCTTCGAGGCTAATAAGTAAGCACCAACGACAGGAAGCTTGTGGCTTGCAGTAACTTTGTAGGTTGTGACATGTTTCAGTGATCTGTAATCGCTGATCTACATACCGCAGACACGCCCCTTACCCTAATTTTGATCAGGTCTTTAAAACAGCTGCCTGGAGCCGTGACAGTCAATCAATATGTCCTCGCCGTGCAGAAATGTCCTCGGTATGACGGCTTCATGCTAAAGATTTGTCCACACGGACAAGCATAAACACACACACACGCGCGCATGCGCGCGCCAGGCCTCTGCTGTAATCACTCAGTTGGTCCTGCTGAGCTCTGCAACAATTCCACTTCCTTCCTGTCCGCGGTTACCATGGTAACAGTCAAGGAGAACTCTGTTATCTTCAAATGGATCGGGCTGCAAAAATTATTTTTATCTCCACTTCCCCATCTCTCTGCCTCGAGCAGCCGAGGAACTGAGTGTCCTCGCAGGTTTCACGCTACAGCTGGAGCGCGCAAGCTGTTTCCAAGAATGTGAGAGGAGTTAGAGCAAGCTAAGGGGAGAAAGACAATCAGAGAAGATTATTGCTCTTAAAAAGAAAGAACTTCTTTAGGGTCAAAAAAAAAAAAGAGCAATGGTTTGATCCCTGGTAGACGTGAATGAATCGCAGTGTTGCAGTGGGACATGTGCCTTTAATACCACGAACACGAGCACTGCAGTTCATTCTGAGGCAATCCCACATGCAGCAAAAGAGATGTGTGTGTGCATATCCTGTACTATATTTAGTTCAGGTGCAGGACAAGAAAGTCAATGAAGGAAAAATCGAGAATCCACAAACACATAGAGTATTTATTGGACTGGAGCGGGAGAGTACCTGTACGCTCTTAATCAGTCCAGGGATAAAAGTAGACAAACAGAACCGCTGTGGAGCGTTTACTAATAAATAATCTACCTATGTGCTGGAACGTGTGAGGTTATGCCGCGGGAAGTGGTGTGCACTAAATTTACACAAAATAAGACACCGCTGCTGGGCAACTGTTGGCCCGCAGAGGCTAACAGTTTAGCAAGCATCATGAATAGGCGCGTCTGTTGCGAGCGTCAGCACGTTTTTCGTACATGTCACAATTATGACCATCCACCTCCCCCTAAACGTCAGCAACAGTCACAGCTCATGTACTCAACATTTTTCGTTTGTGAGGTCTTTCATATGCGCATTTCCAGTGAACACTGTAAATCCCATTTAGTTTTAACGACCTATTTGTCCGTTGAATTACATTTACAACCCATTACTTTCTGCTTCCACTTGTTGTAATTGCTGGTGGCAGCAGCATATTCTGGAAGCTCACGTGTCTGAGAGTCGAACCATGTAATATGTTTTCTCAGCAAACCAGATAAACGTGACATAAATACTTAATTTCCTCTGAATCCTGCACAATTGGAGTGCGAGGGAAAAGCTCCGCCGGTAACAATTGAAATCCGGAGAGGCACAGAAAGACAGCAAGGCAAAGTGTTGTGACATAACGGAAACCTTGCCCATTAGAACACACATTTCTAGCTGGTATTTGAGCCGCATGCAAATGAGGCTGTCGTTTCAGAGACACGGATAATCCTAAAGCAGAGGGAGCCGTCCGGTTCCTGCCTCACATCCGGCAGTCATTCCTAATCTAACCACTCGTCTCAGAGGAGCAGCGGGGGTGAAAGAGGAGTGCTGTGGCAGCCTTAAGCCACTAAGGTAAGGTGCTCCTGAGAAGAGCAGGCAATTTAAAGGAGTCAGAGTGCTAATGGTGTGCTAATCTGACTCCGGGGAGAGCACCGCGGCATTTCATTCATCATTCATGAAAGCCAGAGAGGAGATCATGTCTAATCACTGATTATTTAATGGGTGCACATTACCTGTGTGCTGATAAATGGCTGGATATATTTTGAAGCTGCTCGAATGAATAAATTACATTCATGTATAGTGCCACACACATACGGGAGCTTGTTTAGGGTATCTCGATGTAAATGTCGATGCTTCTCTTTATGATTTAAATATGCCACATGAAGCGTGTGAATATTAAGATTAAATGTAAGCAGACTCAGATAGTGGACTCCTGCCTTTTTAAAGGGGTGCAGCAAGAGAGGAGTCGCAGGTAGACAGATGGAGGCTATAAAGCGGGTAATGATAAACAGGACAGGGAACATCTATAAAGCGGTGGTAATAGCACAAGGAGTATCTGGCAAAGAAGGAAATGTGGAGAGCCAGTGCACTGAAGGGATGATTGGATGAGTGGAAACAGGTGAGTATAAAGGGCGGGGACTATCAGGTGAGTTAACTGGCGGGAGGACAGGAAAGGAGTGGCACGGTCCAACATGGTATGAATGGTTCTCATCCGCTGTCGTAATGCCACGTGGCGCCCTCACGCATCAGAGTCAGAGAACTTCCTGAGAGTCTTCGTCTCCACACAGTGTCACGGGAGTAAACTCTCTCCGTCATATAGTGTCTCATGGACAGGTATAAATTTGAAATATGCAAAAGTGAAGCAATAAAACTGGATGAAATAAACAGGCTTCCTACACTCATGCCTACTGCAGAACTGCCAACTGTATTAAATGTAAAGTACCACTAGTAACGAGAAGTGCCGCAATTATTGTCTATTGTTTACTTGTCTAATTAAACAATTAAACACTAGCAAGTAAGTAAGTAATAATTTTATATTGTCCTAAGTTTCATTGTTAAAATTTTCTGTACAGCTTTTCTTTTCTTTTTTTTTTAATTAATGCGAAAAGAATAATCAGATAAAAGTATCTACTAGTATTCTGCTGTTCATTAAATCAGATTCAGAGAGGTTTATATATACATATATATACATACATATATATATACATACATATACATATACATATATATACATATATATATATATATACATATACATATATATATATACATGCACGTACACTAAAGTATATGCATGTTTTTTCAATGAATTTATTTTTTATTGTAAATTCTTGTGCGTGTTTCCCAGACACAGCCTGTGCAGTCTGGACTGTAGTCACGTACAGTGGTAATCACCTGCTGCTGTTACTCTTTAACTCACCAGCGGATGTGCGGCGTACTTTGTTAGCCTGCCGAGCACCTGACCCTCACCCTGTCCATGTCATGTTACACCAGCCAGGAGGGAGGAGGAGGGGGGCAGGAGTGGGGGAAAGAAATAGATATCTTAAAGGAGAAGAAAGCAACAAAAAAAAAAAAAAAAGACCTGAGCTGTATGAGAAAATCATCAACATCATTGTTCTTGTTACTTGAGCCAAACTTTGAAGCGAGAATTAAGAATAACTTATTACTATAACAGAGCCTTAAATGACCAAACAACAGTCAAGTGATGTAAGAAGCCCCTCAGTGGTCAGCATTTTGACCCTACATCTACAGAGGACTGTCCAGAGGGCTGGTGCTTCGATCGTCTGTACACATGTGGAAATGTACCAGGGATTTGCTCCCACTGCACTGGTGTGTGACTGTGTGTTGCTTGTGTGAACAAATGGGTAGATGTGTGTCCTTGGGACACTTAAGCGCTTTGTGTACCAATAGGTAGAAAAGCAAACACAAGACTGCTCACCGTGGATCACTTTCTGGAGCTCCAAATCGCAGACTTCCCGCAAGAGTAGAGACCCGTATGGTTCACAAATGTATGGATGTACGAGGAAACATTTCTAAAATACTTTCTGGATGAGCACTCAAAAAGTTTAACTGGTTGTATAATCAATCTCCTTCCACTCAGGCCTCGATCGTCCCTTGTACTTTATTACCATCATAACATTTTATCAGATGTTGATTGAGACAAGAATGATTCAGCTGTAATCCCCAAATAATGAACTTAACCAACTGGCTTCTGTTACTAAGGAATAAAACTGATCACAAATATTCTGTAACATCATAAGCATTAAACAAATACTGCAGTGTTTGGGCTCTTGGGCAATGCCACAGGGGACAAACAGATAAGAACAGACTGAATATGTTTGCGGTACGAGGACAGGATCAAAGTCAAACATTCACACATGTGGCTGCTCAGACGGCCCCACTCACACGCACACATTTGGTAAGACAGTGGCTGAGATCATAGTCTGAAAAAAAGCTGCTGCTCCACGCAACTGACGCATGGATTTATTCCCAAAATTACAACTATGCATTGTTTTGGAGTTTTCTGTCCGGACTATGTCACCGTCTGATGTCAGCGATCTCTGCTGTTCAGACTTTGTTCAGGCGTGTGCTTACTCAGCTTCAGGAAGTTAAGCAGCGGACACAGGTGACGTGATGGTGTGTGTATTCTCCAGCTGCTCTTATCAAACAAGTGGTTCTCAACAAAGTCCCACTGACCTCTGAGTGTACGCAGGTTATCAGCTTTTTTATTTTTTTTATTTTGCAGTAAAGTCATTCTCTAACCTAAATTAAAAAGAATTGGTGTTAATGTTTAATGTAAGAAATACTGCCACGCAGGTTACTCTTAAATACTAATTGTGACCACAGCCTGAGGACGGTTATTTCACAATAAATCTTTTAATGATAAACAGGTTATTGTTTTCAAGGGAAGACACTGTACAAACATGTTTTGGGTTCATCCCTTCATCAAATCTAAAGGACTTTCTGCCTGGCGGTTTTTGTAGCCGAGCTGTCACAGTTGATGATAATAGCTGATAATGCGGTGCTGCTGCAACGTTTTGTCACTTGTCAGGTGAAAAGCAGACAGTCAGGAAAGGACAGGCAGCTATTTTTATGCTTTCCACATGTTGTAAGTTAATTAGAGGTGTTGGTCATGTAAGCCATGGTATACAGAGACGAGCTGCATTAAAATCACCGACAGGAGAAGTAAATAACACTGAGCATCTTATGACAATTCAGTGTTCTTCTGGCAAACTTTTGGACCTGGCATAGACATGTACCACCCATCTAGACCAGACCAGGCACCCCCACCCTATAGCAATGACACTCCTTGATGGCAGCAGTCGTCCTCAGCAGGATGCAGCGTGACACAGACACACAAAAACAGTTTAGGAACAACTCAAAACACATGAAGAACAGCACAAGGTGTTGACCTGGCCTCCAAATTCACTAGATCCCAAACGGATCAAGTATCTGTAGGATGATCCACAGAGGCCCCTCCCCTCAGCCCATAGGACCCAAAGACCCCCACTAACACAGGACAACCTCAGAAGGCCCATGTCCATTCTGTGATGGTTTGGAAGCCTACACAATATTAGGAAGGTGGTCATAATGTTATGCCTGACCAGTGTAAATCCATGGTATACCCAATAAGCAAACTGGACATTCTTTCTTGATGTATGTCGTTGTTACAGACCTTAGACATGAGTTTCAGGTGGGCACCTACACACACAGATATATAAAAGTCAAAAGTTTGGACGCTTTTTCTTGTTGAAATGAATGTGTCCAAATGTTTTACTGGTAGTGTATTTCTAGTATTTAAGTCCCAGCTCCCCTCTGGTCCTAACATATGTTTTTAAGTCTGCTAAAGCAACCAGGAACTTTTGGACGTGATGTGTTTGGCTCACTGATTATCTTAGCTAAATTAGCTGTTAGCTTGGAGAAAAATGCCTCTATGTGAGTGTTTGAAAGAGAAGACGCATGAGGAACTGAAGCGGGGGGTTGCCTCACAAAAACATCTTACCGGGTTTTGATGACGTTTTAGCAAGTAAGTGAAGCTAGTGACGAAACATGACGATTAGCCTGTTTCTGCTTTCCTGGGTGTTTTAAAGTTTCCATTTTCCAGGTATGCAGGCCTCAACACGACAAAGCATGAACATCTCTCCCTCCTCTCATCCTCCCTCACTCTCTCATTGTGCTCTTGAAGTGGTGCGTTACTGGAGAGAGAGAGCTGCACCGGTTCTTTATATAACGTAAAAGACAGCCACGAGTGTGCAGCCATGAGTAAAGTAGCACTCGCAGTGGGAGGACTGCGCTCACATAAGTACGGCGGCAGCAGCCATAGCAGCTATCTACTGTAATTATTGAATCCATTAACCCTGGATTATGGCATAGGTGGTCACAGGGGGTTTGAAGGGGGGGGTTCTGCAAAGGGGGTTGCAAAATCTTTGGGTGATTAGACATTTTTCACGTATTTTTAAAAATTTCCTCTTAAATTTAAATTTGTTTAAATGCACGTTAACATATTTTAGTGAAGGGACAAATCAAAGTTATCTTTCAGTCAGCACTTCACTTTTTTAGCGACATGGGAGCTGCCTCAACAGTGCACCGTTTCACACAGAGTGCCACACTAGACCTGTCAATCAAAGCCTCCCCTACACACTAGGCCCCGCCTCTATCTCTGCTGATCCAATCATGAGGGCACGTATTACACCCTGAATCTGTCAGGTTCCCAGTTGGCCGACAGTCTATTCAGTTCAAGTGAAATCCAGACCCAGAAGAGAAGCTGACACCACACCTCGCGCCCGATGACCCAACTGAGGCCAAAATGTTTTGGTGATTCACTGTCCCTACTACATTTAGCTGTGTTTAAAGGTAAAGGTTTATGGCACTGCCACCCTACTGTGGCATATTTGAAATATGAACCTGTATTATTTGAATAGCGAGAAGGTGTGGGTTTGAGTCCAGCTCAGGCCTGTCTGGGTGGAGTTTGTATGTTCTCCCTGTGTCTGCGTGGATTTTATCTGGTACTTAATAGGCTAATTGGTGATTTTAAATTGACCGTAGGTGTGTGTGCGAATGGTTGTTTTTCTTTGTGTTGGCCCTGTGATAGATGGGCGACTTGTCCAGGGTGTAGCCCACCTCTCACCGGATGACACCTGGAGTAGACTCCACAAACCCTAGCGAGGATAAGTGTTAGTAGAAGATGAGATGAGATGAATGCAAAATAATGATATTGTATATTTATGAATCTTAAAGCTTAATATAGAACACATATAGCAGGTAGGGGGTCCCTACTTAATCTCTCCATTAGTTTGGGGTCCTTGGTCTGAAAAGCATTGAAGACCTCTGCTTTATGGGCCAAGGAACCACATATGGTAACTTCTTCACCCTTTGTTTTCTGTCAGTGAGGTTTAGAAGCATGTGGTTTTCACTCAGCCAATCAGAGAAGATCAAAGAAACATTCTCAGGTCAAATCCGTGTCAAATGTGGTCTTCAAGATCCACTTCTGCATAAAAGCTGACAATAACTGTTATTAGGTACCAAGAAGAAGTGTCCTAATGTGTTGTCTAATGTGATAATGTGTACACTGAAAAGTGTCTGAATCAGCTGTTCTAATGGTCTAAATACATGTTTACATTAATTTACCATTTAGGGGTAAGGAACCATATATAGTATCTTCATCAATCTTGATTTTCTAGCTTAAAAATATAGAAATATTTACAAAAGTAAAACAGTCTTCACAGATAGAGAAGAACCAGGTCATTTAAACAAGATGCAGATGGGCCATTACTGAGACATTACTGACATGGCCACGTATGCTAAAACTTCTTTTCAGTCTGACAACACTTTTTTTTTTTTTCCCTCACCCTCTTGGGCGTGTTGACACCTGCAGTTTCTCTTGCAAGAGCAGACGTCAAGATCAAATGTCTTTTAGCTGTGACCCTTCGTTCACCCCAAGGGATCATGTCTGCCACACCTGGTACGAAACCTGACTCATTCCTAATGTGATGAGGAAGTTTTTAACCCGACCGAGCTTTTAACCTTTGCTGTAAAAAGCAAGGTGCTTCTCAGCGAGGTGTCATGATTGAAGGACATGGAGGCGATTGGGTTTCATTTGGAAGAACAGGTCTTTCCACTGCATTCTTCCTTGTGAAGTCAAACTCAACATTACAGACAGTACAGGGATTCTAGCGTTATGCAAGAGGTTGTCGTCTGCAGTTTGTTTTTTCCCCGATGCCATGTTCCCCTCAACCTGTAGGTCCCAAAGACCCCGCTAACTAGTATCCTTTTGCCAGACACCGCAGGACACCCTCAGAAGACCCATGTCCATTCTCTGATGAGTCACAACTGCTCTGGGGGCACAAGGGAGACCTGCACAATATTAGGAAGGTGGTCATAATTTTACGCCTGACTGGTGTCTACATTTGAAAATAGCCAGATACCAGAGGAACAACCTTCAAATTGATGTCATCTTCATTAGCGAATGTGGACCCAACACATTTCCAGGTCTTCACTCCCACGGATCTGCTCCAGAAGAAAGAACAGGAAGTAGCGCAGAGTTGTTGATTAATGCCTTTAACTATTCCGGTACATGATAAACCTGTCAGCGTTCATTACTTCAAATAATAGCAAATATTTCCTGTTACACAAACTATCATGATGATGATGGTCATGATGATGATGATGATGATGATGATGATGGACATGCGGGAAACCCTGTCATCCGTTGCCAGGAAACCAGAGTCACTCAGTGGTGTCGATCATCTGCTCCCTGGTGCTCTTCAAACCAGCGGAGGCCTTAATTTCCGTTACTTCACCTCTGCTGTCACTGCAATATCCTGTCTGAAATACCACGAGGCGAATGGCTCATTCGATGCTGCAGAGGGGAATCATTGCAACAACAACAAAAAAAAAATGTTGTAGAGGAGGAGAAGGAGGGAGGAGGACAGCGCTGGAGGAGACTAGCAGAGAGGAGCAGAAGATATTTATAGCCAGCTCAGCTCAGCTCAGCTCAGCTCAGCTCAGCTCAGCTCAGCTCACAAGGCTGTCTTTAAGAAACTCTTTTTTCACTCCTTCTCACTTCATCACTGCCTTTTCCTGACTCTGCCGCTGCCATCTTTCATGTGCACATGTGTCATTATCGTGCACTAATTGAGAAGATAGAGCCGAGAGGAAGGGTTAGGCTATGTGGCAGCTCAGGAGACGCACAATGTTCTTTCCTTGTTTCTTTCCAGTACGGATTTTCTAGAATGAGTTTCTAGAATGGCCCAAATTCTTCTTATCTCTTATTCTTCTTAACTATAAAAATATAATATAATACAAAATCTCAGCTCAACCATGTTTTACCAAAAGTAATAACATCCTGAATCATTCAAAGTGTCTAGTAAAATAACACGCTGTGTCAGGCCGCGATCAAAGTGGCTGTATGACAAACACAAACACACAACGTGATCCGTTTTTACTGTACATAAATCGCACAGAGTGGTGCAACGAGGAGGGAAGTGGTGAAGTTTCAGTTTAAGCAATCGGACTTCTTGAGCTTCTAGAAACCTCCGAAACCACAGCAAAGAAACAACAAGGCGAAAAGTGTGCGCATGCATGCATGTGTGTGTGTGTGTGTGTGTGTGTGTGTGTGTGTGTGTGTGGAGATTGTGGAAGAAGATGCGAGGAAGTCTTAGGCAAAGCAAAACCAAAAAGAAGAAAAAAAAAAAACAAGCTGTTGCTACAATCCTGTTCAGAATTGCAACCCCTGTTTGGAAAGACCAGATTATTGTTAATTAAACATGTGTCAGTGACTCTGGTGTGTAAACAGATAGTGGACTAAAACACAGTAATAATGGAAACAAATACGTTTTCTTCTTGGGAGACGTTGGGTTTCCTGATAAAAAATCTACATTAATCTGCTAGCAGCAACACTGTAATGTGTTTGAACCATTTATTATATATAAATGTTTATAGCAGGGGCCACTTAATTAAATCGAATCAGCTTTATTTGCCACGTACTGTATGCACGTACCGATCCAAGTGGCTGTAGGCAAATTGCTGTTTGTCTCTTTGTGTCGACCCTGTGATAGACTTGCGACTGGTCCAAGGTGTACAACACCACCTCTCGCCCAGTGACAGCAAGGCCCCAGCCCCCGCGACCCTCTACAGGACAATCTGTTTCAGAAAACAAATGGGTAAAGATGTTCTGAACACAGATAACTTGCAAAAATGAAATGCCTCCGCAAAATTTGTAACTTTTAGTAATATTTTCATGAATACTTTTAAAGCGAAAATTAAACATCGTCTTTAATTTGTCAAATGGCTAAAAGACGCCCAGCTTAGCACAAAGGCTAAACTAATCGAACCGGCCAAGAAACTGTTGTAATATTGTTTCGGGGGAAAAGGGAAACATGTGGGGCTTCTATTAGCTTATTCATTCCAGATGACCGCGTGTTTGAATGCTCAAATGAGATGAAGGCCGAGGTCCAAATAGCGGCAAATGTGCAGGACACACCGTCAAAACTGGGGCCACACACCATCGACTTCCTGATACCAGCGCATTGCCTGGCCTTGAGTCGGCGTGATGTGGCCCCAAAACAAACCGATGTCTACATGCTAGCCCTCTTCTATCAGTTTGGTCCAGTTTGATTAACTGGATTAGTTAAAATAAGTCAGGGATTCATGAGTATAAGGCAGGAACTCAGCCTAAATTTACAGTATGATGAGCTTAGTCTCTAAACCAGGAAATTTTTTTTAATGTAAGTTGCCAATGTGTAGTGAGGCCCTCATTTAGAGTAACTGAAAGTAAAAAAAAAAATATTCAAAAGTAGCTTTGTGGTCAGACACAAAAAGGAACCGTGTTAAGGAAAAAAATATTTCAATATTTATTTGCGGTATAAACATGTCTTGTGTTGTTTCCATATACTGTACAATACATAGGGTCAATCATATTTCCTTCAGTCGACAGAAAGGTGAAACTGCCCCGGTCAACATGCCCCTCGTTTTTATACACAGACAGATTGCATCTTTTTTTTCTCTTCTTTTTTTAAAAAAAAAAACTGTTTACAGCACGATACAAAACAGCTATTTCAACGTGACTCTGAAGCTGTAACACGATGCAAGATGCATTGTCGAAAAAATCCCTGAAAAATTCCTCACTGAGGTAACATTTTTAAATCATTCACTTTTTCTTTCGATTTGTAATTTTTTTTTTCCTCTTCCTCCTCCTCCTCCTCCTCTCGCTCCATTCACATATTTCCCCTCACTAGCACATTCTTACCGAGATGTAGCTACAAGTTTAAGGACACAGAAACGGCCGTTCCCGTGATCTGGCAAATTTACAAACACAGAAAAAAAAGACTTGATTTCTCTTTCATTGTTACAAAGACACACACACACACACACACACACACACACACACACACACACACACACACACACACACAAAAAAGAAATACAAGAAAGCAGCTTGAAATGAACCGTATTCTTTTTTCAATAGAAAAGCTCTGTACTGAAATGTATTTCAATCCTAGGGTGCGAGCGATCAAGTCCTCCGTGTTTTTCTTATTGGACGTGGGACAAGGAATGTCCATTCAAGCATGGTGGCATTACTGTCATCTCTGATGCTATAATAGTAGAGGAACTTTTGCATATAAATTCATAACATATTCATATTGAAAGGCCACAGGAATAGCATAGAGCACATCATATCAAAACCAGACAGAAAAATACCTTGTAATTATTTAAGCCGAGTGGTGTAATTATCTATTGTGAAACATAACTGGCATGCTGAACCACAGCTCTCTCTGTGTGAAGCGGCGCGTTCGAGTGTGTGCGTGTGTGTCAGCGAGGGCCGTCTGGACACATTTTGGACACCCCAGGTGAAATGTTACCTCAGTCCATAAGCTATAACCGAGCTGGATCTTGTACATTTATATAGAAGAGTTATAGTACAAAAGAAGAAGAAGAATTTAAAAATGTTGAGGTCTTCAATCTACAAAATACTGCAAAAAAAAAAAAAAAAAAAGGTGTTCTTGATATATTGCAGAGTAACAAAGACGACCTCGTTGTGACCCGTTGCGGTAAAAAAAGACAGCTCGCCATCTACCGTCACCGTGTTCTTATTCAAATGACAGATAACAAACTTTTTTTTATTTCCCACGCAATGTTTTTTTTTTTGTTTGTTTGTTTGTTTCGTTTTTTCCCCTAAAGTGAGATACAAAGAGTATTGAACAGTCAGCATTAGAAACAAGTTAGAAAGATTATATAAGGCCAGCTAAAACCAACCCTCTTCAGATCCCACCGCTGTGCCCTCATGGACCCAGTTCTTTGTTTCTGTTTAGACCGCGTCCACATCTCTACTTTCCAAAAAAGTGATACCTGGAGCTGGCTGAGAGTATTGGGCCTCACGCAAAAACAGATTGTTTAGGAGCACGACGAGACTGGAATCGTGAAAAACAACACGTAAGAGTGCAGGCGCGTTGCATTTTTACTTATTTGGAATTGAGAATCTTACATTTACACACACACAAAAAAAATACTTGTTAACTTAATTATAATATTTTTTGGTTTTGCATCTTAAACAAGTCAAACTATTGTAAAGGACATCGTGGCTTCCATGTGTCTGAAATATGGTAATAAAGTTAAATATATATATGTACTCTGTTTCTTGTATGAACGTGATCTGTTGCATAACAGTATTCATTTGCAGTCATTTGTCTCTGCCTCACCATTGAAAGTCAGTGACTTTAGCGAGATCTATGACTCTGTTCATTTTAGTATACATTTTAGAGAGAAATTTAGAATCATTTTAGGTCCCATAAAGCAAATATTGCGACTGCTAAATCTTTTCTTCTGTTCATTTTGGTCTGCAAAACTTCAGCGAGACGCTTTGCCTTGTCACTTTTTTTTTTTTTGTGACTGAAACCTGCAAAAGAAGAGACAGCTTTATTTGGTAATCTTGAGATGTCGACGTGAAGATGAGACCTCTTCACAGTGTCCATCACGTTCAAACAAAAACGTTCTTTCAAGAGGCCCAATGTACCTGCACACGTCATCTTGTTGCAAAAATTTAAAAAAAAAAAAAAATCTAATTATTAGAAAAATACGACTTCTTGTTTCGTTTAAGTGCTACAGATGTGGACGCCGTCTCAGAAAGCTCCTTGACCACGTGCTGTCGCTGCCCGAGCGTTCAGCAGCAACAGCAGTTAAAAAAACAGTCCTCGCAGCTCGTCTCGTCCTCCCGCCTGGTAAAGAAACATCCAACCCGTGGTTACGTCTACTGTTAGAGAGCATACAGCACCACAGCATGCTCAGGTATACAAAATAATATAGATCTGTCGACTATTAGCTCATATGTTTTCTCATATATATATATGTATTCATCTGCGTTTAATATATCTTTCATATAATGAACCCAAGGCTTAAGGGTGAATCATCTTAGACGAAACCTTCTTTGATGAAATGACTGATCTCAGTTTAGAAAGACCTCCTGGTTCAGTTTCCAGTTAAGGGAAATGAAGCTGTTGAAGTAAGTGCAGTCTGAAGCTGAGGCCGGTCCCACTCGACAACATCTGAAACTCCACCACCACACAGAGGCTGCGTTACAACCACAGACCCCTGCCCTAAAGTCCTTTATCCTTAGCAAATACTTGAACTGAACAAGTTCCTCCGGGCAAAAAAGACAGTTACACTTCAGGTGATATACAGTATGTAAGAAGCGTGAGGTACATCTTTTCTGCCCTAAGACTTGCTCAGAAATGTTAACACTGCCCTCGTATCCTCTACTCATGACCTCGCACTAAAGATTCTGCAAAGAACGAAAGTTAGAAACCAGCCTTGGCGCAAAAAAAAAAACAAAAAAAAAACATTCTGCAGTGATGAAATAACGAAGGAAGTTCGGAGTTTAGTTTCTGGCTGAAATGAAACAAATGACTAAAATAATGACAACAGCTGGTGGAAACAACTGGTACTTCTTGTTGGGCAACTGAACTAACGCTCGTTTGGCGCAGGAAGGAGGAACTGGGAACTGTGCTTGAGAACCGTTGGACCAAACGTCAGACGTGCAGTCTCGCCCGTCCTGCCTGCGTCGGCCCCCTAACCTGAGCCTAAACCCCTGAACCTCCGCTCAGGGCCCAGCTCCTGCTCCCTCCCCGCGGCACTGTGCAGCTGTCAGGACTCGTCACGGCCTGGGACTGGACTCTCTCTCTCCGTCTCCTCCTCTCTGAATGTCTCTTTATCTGCCTGCTTCCAGCACCGGCTTCAAGTGCCAACAAGTCAATGGCTACACCACTGTGCAAACGGCATTAGGTCATAACTAACTCCCCCCCCCCCCCCCCCCCAACACAAAAAAAAAAAAAACAAAACAGAAGAAAAAAGAAAAAACCCATTCCCCTTCTTTAGTTTTACAATCTCTTCAGCCATTATTGGATTGGATTACTTTGTTTTTGGACAAAGATATGATTTCTATGTGTATATATTTATATAAGGTATAGATCTGTGCGTAAATGTACATAAAAATATACAAAAATGCATATAGACATACTGAATTTTGTTAAGAACTGCCCATACATTTTCTGCTATGTACGTTAACATACATACAGTACAAACATACATACTTTGTTTATGTGTGTGTGTGTTAATTCCTTGGTTTTTAAAAACTCTACATTCAGTAGAGCGAGATTTCCCTACGAGTAAATCCCAGATTCTCCACTTGGCACCAGTCAGCTCAGCTCGTTGAGCCGAGACAGAAAGAAAGAGAGGACGTCGCCGCCGCCGTCGTCTCGCGAATCGAGCGCTGTAGATGCTCCTATCTTTGTATGAAGCTGTCTGTCCTGTTCAGTTTCTCACTCAGTTGAGTCTCCCTTGTTTCTTTTTTCTTAAAAGTCGATTGGCGGGAGGTTTGTTTTTTTTTTTGTGTGTGTGTATTTCGCTCAACGCCGTCGCAAACCCACAGTTTACTACCCTCTCTGGGCACAAAACATCCGCTCAAATGTGGCACCGGTGAGCACAGCGGTCGCACCAACGCCGCTCCGTTGCCAGGCTCACCCACAAGGAGCCTCGGGGAGCCTAAAACATTCATTTAAAAACCGGCTGCTCTCCTCCAGCGCAGCAGCCTCTCGTTACCGTGGTAACAACACCACCTTGACCCCATTTAAAAAAAAAAAAAAAAAAAAACACAGAAGAAGAAGGAAGGGGCGCAGTCCCGAGGTCTGATCTTCATGTGGACTCCAGCGTGTCCAGTTGAAACACATTGTGATTGGTCGGGGTGGTGAAGAAGAGCTGGTCGTGCGTCGGGGAGGTGGAGTGGTTGTCGCAGGGCGTGAGGCCCAGCGTCCGCTCAAAGTCCAGCAGCTGGCCCATGAAGTTGAAGTTCGGGGAAATGTTGGACTTTTTCCGCTTGACGAAGTCGTAGGCGTCGTTGAGCGACATGTGAGCTCTGATCAGTAGCCACGGGTGACGGTGACCGAGCGGCTGATCCCGGCCAGACAGTGGACCAGGATGCCACACTTTTTGGAGCGCGCCTCGTCTGAGGAGGAGGAGGAGAGATGATGAGATTAGTGTTAAAGCCCATCTTTACTTCATAAACACGTGAAATTATGAATGAATGAGGAGTGAAAAGTGAGATCTAATTGATATTTGGAGCTTTGAGATTCTTGTGGAAATGTGTAAAACTTATATAAAGTCTAAATTATCGAGGCCCCTTTGCCTCTTCCAGGAGGTGTCGGAGGTGGCTCTAACATAATATTCTCTGCAGATCAGCAAAAATCCCTGTTTGCAGAATAAAGTATGAATCAGCGACATTTTTTAACATTTGAGCTAATCTGCACGACAGAAGTGTAGGAACAATATCAAAGGCACGTCGACCGTTTTCAGACGCTTTCCAGTGACGTGGACGCGTCAGTACAAATGAAATATTTTTTAGTTTTCGACTGATAGAACGAGACAAATTATGACATCAACTCAGAGATACTGTGGTGGATAAATCTGCCAACTAACCAGTTAAAAGGAAACATGATGAGTAAGAACGTCGATGGTGACAAATAGTGGTGCAACACATTTCAGCTCGACAATGACCTAGCATTTATTCATCCACTAACTAGCCGTTTAAATAAAATAAATACAGAATATTTACTGATTCATGCTTCTCAAATGCAAAGATTTGTTATCACTGTTACTACAGTTTTCTGTTTTCTGAGATGATGGTAAAAGATCATTAAAAAAAGAAAAAATATCCTATTGTGCGTGTGTGTTGTTATGTCATCTGTTCAGAATGACCTTTCCCACTGATGGCAGAAAGTCCCGTTTCATTCCGCTTTCTAGCTCTGTGTCTGCAGAAAAACCTGAATAAAACGAAACATCTTCCATTATTAACCGGCTACATCCTTCCACCTATCAGTTTCGAGCCCTTGCACTTGCATCTCTACAGGCCATTAGAGTGAGAGTTAAGTGCTTCTTTCCTTCCTTTCCGCACTCCCCCTCTTTCATCCTGTCCTTTATCTCTCGCTGCCTCTCCTCACTCTCTCTGCGCCTGCATCTCTTGTTGTAGGATTGGGGTCAGTTGGCTCACGAGCGCAGGCTGCCGAGCCCATGCCAAATTAAATTTATATGTGCTCACTTTCTACACTAGGAAACGGGGCCAACAATCCTCGTCAGGAGAATAATAAAAAAAAAAAAACAGGCCCAATAAGTAACCAGTTAATCTGCCTGAACTGATCGGCAGACTGAGCAACCTTGCGCAACTTTGCTCCAGCTTTAAATCCGTAATAATGCAAGAATCTTCCATTTATCGAGCTGTTACGTGCCAAAAAAAGAATCTCTCTCTCTCTCACTACAGTGCTGCAAACGCGCTCAAACAATAACTTAGATATTTAACAATTAAAAGTCACATCTGCGTCTCCCTTCCCCATAATTACCCTGCTGTTTCCCAAAAGATGTGATGTAATCCCTGCACGTTACAGGCAGCCAGACAGCTCCATTTAACATCAGCATGACCCAAATCTGTCACGACCTCTGGCTCTGGCATATGTCACACTTCCTCCCACCTAAGCAGAATCATTACTCCAAAAGTGTCAGCGGCCTGGACGAGTCAAAGACAAACGTGAGGGCTCTGGCTCTGACTCATCACGCAGGGAATTCACCAGGTCAGAATTAAGTCAGGGGGAACGACGGAAATGACGGGAACCACTGAAAGCGGGGCTAGATGGGAGAGGATAAAGAAATGATTCTCGTATCTTCAGCGTGAGCCAGTCCTCAAAGAATGCAAATCCATGTTTTATTCAAAACGTTGTGATTTTAGATTCCTGCCTCTCAGTCATAGTGGAATACAAGCATCTGACAATCGTAGTATGGTTAGCAAAGCTATTTGAAAGAATATCCCCACTAATGTCTGTCTGATTCTATTTATGAGGCAAAGAACAAACATTGTTTCATGATTTGGGATCGAAGGATTGGATGGATGTAAGAAAAGTGGCTGACATGACGAAGCTGGAAAGCTACAAATTCAATGTGAATATTCATTTATTTTCTTTGTTCTTATCTAAATGTTTAGTCGGAGTCCTGAAAAATAAACACAGATGAATGAACTGATAAGTTGCCGGACAGAGAAGTCAACTCTCTGTTTGCTGGGTCCAGCTGCTGCTTTCAGTGTGACGAGGACAACGAATTCAGGATGAAACTTTGGGCTCGACCAAGAATTAAGTCAAGAAAATAACGAGCAAATAGTCATCGTGACCCCCGCCGTTCTCAAACTGATGTAATCTGTGATATAACAAACAAATTCTCCGCTTCCACTCACCAATGAATGAAATGGCCTCGGGGAAAAACTGCGAGAGGTTCTGGCTCCAGTGATCGGAGATGGGGATCTGTTTGTACTTGAAGTCCCCCTCATGTTCGAACATGTTGGGCAGGTTGGGCGTCACGTTGAGGATGTACTTGATATTGTACTTGCTGAGCACGTCCAGGTTGGCGGAGTCTTTGGCACAGCCCAGGTAAAGGTACGGCAGGATCTGGACGGGGAACGCCGGCTGATTGTTGGGGAGCGGGCTGCCCTCCGACTCCGTGGCGCTGCCCGGCTCGCGGTCGGACTCCCCGTCCGAGCAGTCGGAGCTGATGCGGAGGCCTCCCAGGCCCAGGACGGAGGCTGGCGGGGAGCTGCTGGGACACGAGCAGTCCAAATTGGTCTCGCAGTGCTCGGGGTACTCCGACTGGAACTTGTTGAAGCCCCCTGCAGGACACGGAGACAAAGACCAAAATAATTACTCAATGTTAGGATGAGGCCAAAATGTGCCCTGCCTGTATGTAACCTCAGGCTGGTGTCATATAATATCCACAGCTCCGCATTACACAAGAGGTGGATCATGAACTTGAATGACAGGAACATAGGGTTTAAGATAAGATTACCGTTGTACAAAAAGACAAAAACACAGGCAATAAGATAGAAAAATATCATTTATCAAAGCAAACAGACGTTCCTTTTAGCTCATGTGCTAGTCGTTAGCCAGGCAGAGGTGTAGCGAAGGGTATCCAAACAAAATACACACACTTTCAATCACACTGGATTCACAAACACACCGCTGTAATATGCTCCTGCTTCAAGTTATACCTTGGCAAAAAAATTTTTAGGTCAGACTGCTAAGCCTTAAAATCATCCTCAAGTAACTTCCCACTCTGTCACAACAGCTGCTATGTGAAATGTTTTATTCATGCGCAGTTTACTTTGAGGACTTAAAAACAAATTGCATCAGATTAACAGTTCTACACCTTTTTTATTATTTGTTTAAAGCCCATCACTTATGATCTGAGATCTGGCTGGCTCCACACCCCTTTGCCTCAGTGTTCTACTCAGGATTTAATCTGTCAGTAAGTCACAGATATTATAAGTGCCATTAAACTGTTGAATGAAACACGCATAGTTTTTGTGAAAGGCCGCTAATTCTATTATTGTTACAAACCGCCTCGTTACGCGCCGGTGTGCCGTCTGAAAGGGTTCTAACGTGATGTCTGCGTCAGTTACAGGAGAAAGGGAGAAAGGCTGGACAGATGCGCTCCATTGAGAAAAGCTGCGCCCTGCGGAGAATCGGCGGCAGAGCAGGACTCTCCTCTCCAGCACCACGCACAGCTCAGAGGACTTTTTGTGAATGGCAGCTCGGCTTGCGACTCCCGTCAAACATTTCAGCTATCTCCCCAGGTCAAACGCACTCGCCTCTCCTCGCCAACTGACACATATTACGCACGCGTTGTCCAGATTTATTTATTTATTTTCATTGTCATCGGCTTTTATTTTCCTCAAAGTGCGTCGCCTTGTGTTCATGTTCATTCATGAAAAAAAAAACCTAAACAAAACAAACAAAAAAAAAAAAAAAAAAAAAAACGGCAAGCTTTTTTAGGGAAGGAACACAACATGGCGGGGCCATTTTAGCAGCATTTAATTGAAAACATACTGTAGTGTTTGAAACAGCAGCTCTCCGCACACTGGGGATAAAACACACGGCTTTATTTTGCGAGAGAGAATGAGACGAGCGATACACTTCACCCTCTCGATGATGTTACAGTAATAATTTATTAATGGCTAAAGAACCCAATTAATGACAAATAGCAAAGTTATTACCCCTTCAAACACTTGCCACTAATAGGAGATACGCGTACGACTATACCAAACTAAGACATTTGTTAATGTACCCAGGATCTAAGGATTTTCTTGTAAATATGACACACACGCAGAAATCCAATACACGTGACCATTAATTTACGCATGCCAGTTTGGATAAGTAATAACTATTAATTGTTTGAGACAGTCAAACTAAATCGGACTGTATCAAAGGGAAATGGAGTAATCTCTTACATTCGAGTCTTGAGATGAAACAGCCAGAGTGACTTTTCTTTTTTTTTTTTTTATGAATTAAAACATAAGCAGAGATTTAAAGCCACACAGTGGCAGGTCTTACCCTCCAGGTAGAAAGCCTTGCAGCCGTCGTCCCGCAGCTTCTGCAGCAGCAGCCCGAGCACGGAGCTCCCCAGCCCGGACTCCTGGCGCTCAGAGGTCGCCTCGTCGTACAGGACCACCACGTCCGTCTTGCACCGCTTGACGAATTTCTCCTTGTCCTCGTTGTTGGGTATGATGGAGCGGATGGGGAGGTTGCCCTTCTTCAGCCTCCGGAGCATGAGGCCCGGGATGGCCAGGTTGATGGCTGACTCGACGTGCGAGGACTCGTACAGCTCATGGGGTCTGCAGTCCAGCAGCAGCAGAGAGCTGGCCCCGGACTCCAGCTCCTCCTGCAGCCACTCCACGCTCTTACTCGACATCATCATCATAGTCACGATCGCGGAGCCTCTCCACAGATGATTATTTTTCATCAGGGAAACGTTAATCCGCCCGTCCCCCGCTGCGACATGAAAACAACACGAGGAAATAGAGGAAAAGAACAAAAATCACGGCGCTAAACTTCCCTTCCCGCGGCCACCACCACCACCTCCACCACCGCCGCGTCTTCTTCTCCTGCTGCTGCTGCTCTCCCTGCGGGCGCAACACACACGCACACACATCCAACGCGCGCACACCGATGCACCTCTGGCTGGAGCAGGAAACTTGAACATGCAGAGGTTTCTTTCCCTCCTTCCTTCAGTCCGACACAAGTGTTGGATTCATTCCAGTCCATCGACGTCCATTTGGCGAGCCCGCTCCAACTTTGACGCGTCCGCACACTCACGATGTGGCCCAAACAAGCCTCGTCAGTGTCTCGGGACGCGTGTTCCAGGTGAACTGCTGAAGCTAAAGCCCATGGTTAGGCTATTGTTATTATTTGACATGTTGGCCCGTGGAGCGCCTCTGGTTTGTCATTTCCACTGGATGCGTTAAAGAGGCTCTGCGGGCTTGTCACTGAGCAGAGAGGGAGGAGCGGAGAGATTTAAAGGCGCAGGGCTGCCAGAGGAGTCAGACCAGCTCAGGCTGCTTTATTCATTCATTAATAGTCTGGGCAGTGTAGGCTAACTCTCAATCACACAGCTAAGGTGGGAAATACAAATTAAAGTATAAAGACCATCCAATCCCCACGTCTCTCCAGTTTCTATGCGCCATTTTTTTGAACATTTTTGACTTTGTCATTTGGTGACCATTAATAATATTTTAGAGACTGAATGATCAGATTTCTGTTTACCTTCAAATATTTTCTATTGGGATTCATGCTATAAAACGACCTTACTGTTAGATTATTTAACCGTCTCTTTTCAGTCTCAACATTTACACAAACATGTCATTAAAGTTAGATTTTTCTTTTACTAAAATTATTGCTAAAAGCCTGTTGTGCCCTTACGTTCAGTTTTACCTCTCCAGTACAACACCACCACTGTATAATGAACATATTACATATTTACACATTTTACAGCTTTGTTTTACACACTATGTCGTTGGTTTTGTATTGGATTGCATTAGATTAGAAGCCACTGAGTAAATGAACATTATCAGCTGTAGAGATAAAGCTTCATTCTATAAACTAGACAGTATCCTGGTGATACATCACTTCAGATGGAGCCATAACACCTAAGACCACCTTCTTAATATTGTGTAAGTCTCCCTTGTGCCCTCTGAGTGTGTCCCGTGGTGGGCCTTTTGGTCCTATTAGTTGCAGGAGCGTATCCCACACATACGTGATCAGTTTGGGATCTAGTTTTTTTTTTTTTTTTTTTTTAAGTTGTTCCATTCTGTTCTGTTTTTGTGTGTGTGTCTGTGTCAGGCTGCTGCCGTCAAGGAGTGTTGCTGCTATGGGGTGAGGGTGCCTGGTCTGGTCTAGGCGGGTGCTACATGTCAGAGTCTGACATCTGAACAAATGCCAGGTCTAAAAGGTACCCAGTAGAAGATCGTATTGCCACGTTGTCATGTTATTCGCCTGTCAGTGGTCATAATGTTATGCCTGATCGGTGTATGTTGGCACCAAAAACAAAACCAAAACCACTTTAGTATTACACAAAAATGCATTTTAACAGCCCTTATCATACTACACAGAACTAACCATGAGTAATCTAACTAGAAATGCAACAACTGGTTCCCTTTTCTCGAAATAATCACACACAGGAAACCTGAAGTTTTATCACAGGAGAGCAGAGTTGCCAAAAGCCTCAAATTTATGACTCTGTGTGTGTGCACCCATGAGTTCATAATATTCTTAATGCATGATACATTCTGTGTATTAATAAACCGGGAGACAGAATAATGGGCCTCATACATAAGTGGTGACTCTGATCCATCAGTCTTCTTTTTTTTTTAGTCTCCACAACATCTTCACTCAGTCCACCCACCGCTTCCACCTCCACACAGTACACTTCCAGATAAATTACTGGACACATTTCTGAACTGAACGCTGGCTCTCGGCCACCAAACAGACAAAAGTAATCAAACGAACAGTGGACCTCGAGCATTAGCAAACTGATGAGATGACTACACGGCAAAAAGTGGTTCGTCTTGTAAATCCACATTTGATGAATAAAACAGTGGGCAGAAATTAGTTTCAGGGACCCTTAGGCAAGTTGGAAAGACCTCATTCGACAAAGTATTTATTGAATGTTTTGAGCCCATTCAAAGCAGAAGTGGATCTGGAAATGATGAATATTTAGGGAAACAGAAGTTTCATGACACCATATCATTCAGTGGAAGGCGTGAAGTTAAGACACTAAATTGTCCCCGAGTGTGTAATCATGATGCTCAAGTTATAGGGGAAATAACCATGAACGCACACTGCCGATATCCAGAGCTTTAAGTAACATTGTTGTGTTGCTGACTTTCCACCAAATCCCAAAGATTTTCTATTCACATTCACTTGAAACAAAAGAAAAATCCTCTTATTTAACAACATACGGCATCATTAAAGTTTAATTCTATTCTATTCACCTTCTATTTACCTACATTTAACCAACGTTTACATTATAAAACATTAAAGAAATCATCTATCATATAAATGTTTAGTGGCACAAATTTCCGTTAATCGGTTACAGCACTAACTATCTCAGCACCAGCACATAGATGTTTCTACTTTCCCTCAACACACAGGTGATGATTCTACAGTTGCTGTAACTGTTTTCAGATGGATCACTTCCAATATGTTCCTCACATTGACGGCGGGTTTCACGGCGTGCACTATATCCTCACGTCTATAACATCCCAGTGTGTACCTGCTACACCAAACAAGCCGTCACTACGTTTCACCATGAATGACCTAATAAGGCATCAGCAGGTTGTGACAGAGGCAGAGACGGGGAAAAGAAGAGCGTTTGATTTCCTCACAGCTGCAGAGAGGAGGGGTGGGGGATGCACCAGCTGCAGACAATGGCTCTTTATCCCCCCCAGTGACTTACGCACAAACACACACTCACTACACTAAAAAAAGAAAAAACATACACAAACACACGCGTGCACACAAATGCACGGACACAAACTTCAGGGCTCTTGTGTTTCCACTCCCTTCATGGACAACAACAGGCTCTCTGAGAGAGTGTGTAGCCACGCTGTGTGTTTTTGTCTGTCCGCTCTCCCGTAGTAAACAAAACTATCATTATTTATGGTGAAATTATCTTTGCTACAAAGTGAAACTTCTCTTCCGATGAAGCTCTGACCAGGAGTTTGAGGTTTCGTTGGAGGACTTCAACAAAATCGAGGACAGAAGGACAATTTGTTTCAGGGAAAAGCTCATGAATGTCACACATTGTGTCTTTCATCCGTACAAATAGTGTCACGTTATAATATTATTTGTTTCAGACTTTGGGTTCTGTCGAACAACTTGAGACAGTTTGGATTGTTAATGATGCCCTTTAAATAAAACTCAATTGCAAATTTAATTTAGTCATCACTGGAGCGTTGTGCGGGAAAGACAGGCAAAAGAGATTAAACAGAAAATGTCAATGGAAGATTTGGAACTGGGGTCCGTCCTCATGTCTCATCCTATTATAGTTATTTGATGCAAAACTAAGAGGCATAATGAAACCACAAAATCTAAAATTTAAATGTGTCCCTTATACAGTATAAAGATGGAGGTGACATCACCCAGGAGGTGACATCATCCTGGTAGTGGTTTTGATTCTCTTTGTGGTTGATCTGGCCACCACCATCACGGAAGTGACTCACTCCTGGCAAATTCACAAATTAGCCATAGGGTGGAGCATGTAGTGGACACAGGTGGCAACCTGTCGCTTAAGCAGCCGCCACACTAGTAATTATTCATTCATTCATTTTCTGTAATCGCTTGTCCTCAGTAGGTCGCGCGAGGTTTGCTGGAACCCATCCGAGCTGGACAGGTCGCCTCTCACAGAGCTCACGCCTACGGCCAATTTAGAATCCGTGCAGCCCTCTGTTAATTAAGCATGGTGTAATATGCATTAACATGAAGGTCTACATGCATTGACTTGCTTCTGAAGTCAGCCTCAAGTGGCCATCCAAGGAACTGCAGTGTCTACCACTTTTAAATTTTCACCCAATAAAGATGAAAGTTAAATTTTGCTGGAATGTAAGAATTTAACACTGAGAAACTGATCTGCCTCACGAGGACTGTGTGGGCACAATTTAATCAGATTTGGCAGCATATGAAAAACAAATGCTTTGAGTTAAATGCTGCTACATGCTGTTCAAGGGAGTCCTTGGATATATATTGTTTGTATGTAGTCTCCATAAGACTAGTGACTTGGTGCTCATACAGCACTAGTAATAGATCCCCTTATTGATCCCTACAGGGAAATTATTTAGAAGTAAGACTTGGAAGTTAACTTGGAAAGATTTTAGGACTTGTGGTTCTTTAGAAATAAGATTTAAAAGATTTTAATTTTTATCTGAATCACAAAAGACATAAACTCATTGGAAGCTTCACCCACCGCTGTGAAACATCTTGGTCATATATTCGTCAAACAGCTTTTAATCTGCTGTTTTGGGAAGAACAAGAGCTCTTGGATTATCTGTGTACACATATTTCCTGTTTCACAAGAACCAACGTCGATGTCAACACAGTCTTCTTCCATAAACCGCTGCTCTTAAGGGTTTTAATCACAGTTATCTTGAAAATATTTAAATTATGTGTGAAGAGCGATGAAGGAAACGGCTGTGGAGCTCTGCCAGATTGAAAAACTCTCATCTCCATCTGAAACCTATACTCCAAGAATGATAATGTAATTTTCTGACGCATAGCGTCGAGATGAGAGAAAAGCCCCATTTGCAAATCCAAAGCTGGAACTGAACTTCCTCATCTGTAAGGAGTGCAGTTTTTTCTGAATGAAAACACACCACATACCAAAAATGTTACACAGACCCATGAAGAACCTAAAACAGGACAAAGATTAATCTGATTATGTGACGCTTTCTGGGAGGTTACGTGCCGTCTTAGCGGGGATTCAGAGAAACAAAACAGATGGGGAGCGGGCTTTGTCCCTTAGGAAGAAAGCCAGTATGACTCTACATCCTTCCAAACTGCTCGTGTTTCACTCCAAGTGTTTTAGATTGCTGGATCTGAAATAATAATAATAAAAAATAAAAAAAATCTGTGCGGATATCTTCTGTTTTTGTATTGTGAATAGGAACAAGAAGTTATTATGTTTCAACACTCTACAACGGACGTTAAGTTTTGGCTCGATCATGTTTGGTTTGGTAATAGAAGTCGTTTCCAATAAAAACATTTTTATACCTACAAATTAATGAATCAAATACATGAGCGGTAAAGCTGGAAACGTAGAGAAGTTACGAGAAGCTGTTGCTATGTTAGCCTAAATAAGCTAAGCTAGGCTAAATTAGCCTTTGTGAATATCATGTAGGCTATGTCAGCTGTAAAATGCAACTGTTGGGGCCTAGCAGCTAACATCTGCAGCTAACTGTTACAAGCTTGTGATATAACGAGAGGGGGCACTTTCACATGGATTTTTCTTGTGAACAGCATAAGCGCGACCCCATATGACGGCAGTGATATTGCAAGTTGTTTTTAATCCATCTGACATCTTGTTATTGTCCAGTGCCACCAGCATGTGCAGCATCTACAGTAGGCCCACCGTTGGCATCACAGAGGAACAAGTATCATCATGGTAAAGCACATTTCATATTAATCCAGTAACAGTTCATGTTACAACATTGCTCCCTGTATCACACCGTGGTGTGATGCGGGGCAACTGTTTGGTTTCTGTTCCAGGCCATGATTTACACCAGTCACAGAGTCTCCTAACAAAAACACTGGCCGGTTAAACTTAATCTACAGCTGTCATGGTAAACTCCAACCAAGAGTCTTGGATGACGTTTTCCATGAATATGTCTGAAATCTGTATTTTATTTCGGAAATGAGAAAACACGCACAGCAGGCGCAGGAGAGGGAGAATTCAAATCTCAGTTCGACCTTAATAAATGTCCAACTCTTACATACAATGGAAAGCTAATTGGATCTTTGTGGCTCATCTGGGCTTTCCTGCCCATGAAGAGTATTAAACTGATGATTTCTAAAGCAGACAATCTGCCCATATTCCTGGAAAATGACTCTGCAGCCAGTATTCAGAATTTGATGTCCCCAAGTCTGAATTGCACTTGTCCATTTTTTTCATTTATATAGAATTTGTGATGCTTTATTCTGATAAAAGTAGACCACATTATAAATTAAATAACTTGACCTTCTGCCCTGGGCTGCATATTTATTATGATGACAATGTAAATTCTCCCACTTTATTCCTAAAACAAATCTAGGAACGTGGCACTTTGTTGGCACTAACCTCTGCTTGTTGTTTCTGCCTGAGCTCTCTTTAGGGCAGACTGTGGTTTAAACCCACTCACCTCAGTGATGGAGGGAGGTGGCCACTCCTACTCATGCTAACACTGGCATTTCCTCTGCTGTTTCCTTTGCCCCCAAACACACAGGTCGTCAACATATAAAAACAGGCCTGGAAAAGGTATCAAGGACATTGTGTCTGTCTCTGTTCAGTTGCTCTGTCGGTAATGTGATTGGTGTAGTTAATGATTGCTGGTGAAATTATACCTTCAATCGTGCCATTATACGTCGGTTTAGGAGACTACATACAGCATAAACAATACAGGGATTTATTTAGGTCTAGTTTTCTAGTTTTTCATGTCAAAATCCTACTGCCAAGTCAGTTTCTGACAATTCTGTCAAACGCTGGATTAAACTTAATGAAAACTATTATATGTTATGTTATACTGTTAAAATGACCTGTATCTTATGGCCATAACTAATATGAAGATCTGAAATGTGAAACAACTGCCCTTCTTCTACCCCGATCTCCACACATTTTGTTTGGCATTGGGCAAACACTGCAAGTATATCCAACATAAAGGTAATTATGTGGAAAACCAGGATGTCTGTGTTAAAAGCAAATGCCCAGTCCATTTTGGTTTTTCATGAGAATTAGAAGAAGCAATCTCGTACTGAACATACAGTAGATTGAAAGTTATTTAAGTAATATGAACTTCATAATGTACAAGCAGATGCTAAAATAGATGTTAGTGTAAATTGGTTGGACATGGCAAGAAATCTCACAAAGTGTGTTTTTTTTCCAACATTTCCTTTCTTTGTAATAGTTAGTACAGATCTGACATAGCACATTGTGTAACTTGAGATCATCTGACTGATTCACAGTCCACCCCTCAGAAGTTTCTCCATTTTTTCCCTTACAGATGACTCACAACATCAAAGGATTTTCCAATAAACGTATTGAGCAGTCTCATGAGTGGTCCCACTACATCGATTGAATAGACATGCTCTAATTTGACCTTGATATTCACTTGTAATCCTACAGATATGTAATATTGGCTCGTTTTCTTCAATAAACAGATAGAAAATCATATTTTCTGTTTCATTTGTTTGATCGTGTTCTCTTTGTCTACATTCAGGACGTTCAGAAAATCCGCTGATGTTTCGAGTCATTTTTTATGTGGAAATGTAAAAAGTTCCGAGAGGTGCAAATACTTTCTAAGAGCCGCTGCATGTATGATGAGCAGAAATCATAAAACGACTGCATGCTCTTTCAAAGGCAGCTTCTGAAGCAACATCTGGGATGAGATCTTTAAGTGAACACACTCTCCCCACAAGAAACAGAAAGCCAATGTTGATGCTGATGTCTTGGCAGATGTGTGTGTGCAATGGCTGCTATGAATTTTTTAAGAAACTCGAGAGAGACCAAGCATGCCCGTGTGTTTCTTTGAGCGTACATTTTGGATATAGTTTCTACATGTGACAATCAAAGAGATGTGAACATGTGCTTACACTCAAGTCGCTCAGTGGAATTAATGATTAATAACCAAAGGAAAAAGAGAGAGAAATAGAGAGACTGGCATAAGACACAGGGAAAATGAAGATAACATTGAAAGGCAAGGATTTATAGAAGAGCAGATGAAATAACAAGGTTTATATCAATATCCTCAATCTGTGGTAATCGTGACTGAAGGAACAATTTCCTAATGTTTGATTTCCCTCCTTCATAGACTAACCTGTTTCCACACACAATTTTGTCAGTGTTGCTGTCTATTACTCACTTTGGCCTCTGGTTTTATTATTAAAATGAGTGGTTTCTGGACCCGGGAACACAAAGAATATCTGAGTGGGTTGTGCAGGATAAATCCCAATGCTAATGTATGAAAGACATTTACTGTAGGGCAGCACCATCCATCACCGAATTCACCGAGCTTGCGGCAGTCTTGGAGCTCGGGGTAGGCCCAGATGGAGCAGCGTCATTGACGGTATTTTTCTTGTCGCTGCGCTTGTTTTGCTCATAAACATTTGGGTAAGGACAATATACAGTACAACGGTGTTACCCAGGAAACATGAGCCATCCACTAGCGACTAGCACTAGCATCCACACAGTGACCAGTGTCTGCCCACTTCTGACAGGGCATTTGTCGGGATGTGTTTTTAAGTGTTTAGATGCCTCTCCATCATACAGTACCACCAGGACATTGTCTTATTGGTGCCAAGTTTATTCTGCAGCAACCCCAAACATACAGCTCATAAAGTCATAAAGAAACCTTACAAACAAAAAAAGAATAGGCAACAAATGGTATGGCCACCCACGGAGCCCTAGCCCCAACATCATGTAGTCCGTTTGGGATAACAAACAATTCAGACAGAAAAGATGCTTACAAAAATGTACCTGCCAAGAGAAACTGTGCAACTATCCCCAGAGGAACAGAAGAAGAGTGTTTCTGAAGTCTGCCCATTTATGGTTCTTAACACTTAGGGGTACCAAAGAAGGAATAGCCTAGCAAACCTAACAGCGTTTTGTCCGTCAAAGAGTTAATGGAAATCCAACCTCAAACTGGTCAGCAAAAAATCCCTGCTGTTCTCACAGCTTGGATGAGCTCCAGAAAATACAATTGACTAGTTCTGAGTGAGTATTTAATAAATCACTGAACCAAGCAGACAAATGCAGCAATGATTCTCAATATTTGAACATTTAAATCCTTTCTTCTGCTTAAACATCTGTAACCCTGCCTACTGTATCTAATCATCCTGCAGAGCAAACACGCTGTACCTACAGCGTTGAGATTGTAAAAGCACAGCGTTGAGTCATCGCTTGTTAACTCAGTCCTCACCTCCCCATCGCTTGCTCTCTCTTAAACACACACACATACACCTTCAGCCTCGCCCCATTATATCACTATGACAGCTCCAAGGCAGGGCCATAAAGACATATGGTCAAAGGTGACCAAATAACGCCCTAACGATCCGTTCTGTCTCGCAAAGAGTTTCACTTTCCTCATCTTATTTTATCAAGATAAAGTGACCAACAGAACGACAATCAGCACAAGGTAAATTTAAGTTTAAGAACATCCAAAATACATAAATACAGTTTAATAATATAATCAGTTATTTGCTGGTGTTTATTGTCTCTTTTTGTTGGGAGTACAAATCTATTGAGGTTTCTTTATATGTAGATTTTGTAACACCATATATCGTGTCTCATCCTTACGTCATGACAATAAAAGTTTAAATGGGAGCTTCTGCTGGTGTGTGGATCTTTCTTACAGTCTTTCATTGTCCTGCTTTTCATGATCCAGAACCCCGCTCATTATTTTTTTGGATGTGCTCGTCATTCCAACCTTCTGTAACGTCTTAAAAGCAAACACACAATGGACAAGAGAACTTTTCAGACTCCCATTAATAGTGTCCTCATACGCTGTCATCTGGAGCCTCCTAACATTACCACCTCCAGTCGACCATGTTGCAGAATTTGTACAGAAACTTTTAATTTTAACTTGAAGTTTAACCTAACTAAGTTTGCCACAGAAGGGAAGCTTTCATTTTAACACAGACTCAAAACCACACAACAAAAATAAAAACTAATGTAAAAATGAAATCCAGTTTGATGTCCATTCTAACTGCTCCGGAGGCACAAGGGAGACCCACACAATGTTAAGAAGATGACCACAACGTGCCTGATGGTGTAAATTGGTGACTATGGTTTCTCTGTAGTGGCATTTTTGGCAAAAGGCTTCCTTAGACTATGGGTATGAGTCAAAGCAGGGGAAGCTTCGAGATTAAAGTGAGATTAAGGTGAGGCGAGGGTGTTCTATGACTTATCAGCAGGTTTGCTTTATGGGTTGGTCGGCCGTAAAGTAGGTCATTCACTTTAGGCACTGTCAGCACACATTTGCACAACTGGAAGCGAGCTACAGTAGTTAGTTTGTTTCACCTGAGCTGTAGCATCAGGTCAAACCCAACACGGAGGCTCGAGGTTGCATACACAGATGTTTCATGTTCTACCGTGACAATGTCTTTTCTCAGAACTGAAGCAGCAAAGCGTTTATATTTAGCAAATCCAAATTATAGATGTGCACAGGATGAAAATCTTTAGCTGAGCAGCAGATGTGGATAAAGTTTTTATTTGCTGAAAGGAATCCAGATCCGGGTCGATGATAAGAGGGCAGCTGAATTGCTTTTTACATGAA